>NC_059084.1:41104610-41427389 GCF_020497125.1 Mauremys mutica
CTGGGAGTCAGAGGGCTCTGGGCTGCCGGCAGCCGCGGGGAGCCCAGAGCCTTTTAAATCCCAGCCGCGGCTGGGAATCAGAGGGCTCAGGGCTCCCCGCGGCTGCCGGCAGCCCAGAGCCCTTTGAATCCCAGCCCGCAGCCGCTGATTGCCCCCTCCCCGGACCCCTGCCCCAACTGCCCCCCAGGACCCCCACCCCTTATCTAAGCACCACTGGTCCTTGTCCCCTGATACCCCTCTCCCAACACCCCACCCCTATCTAAATGCCGCTGCTCCTTGTCCCCCGATTACCCCCGCCCGAGACCCCTGCCCCTAACTGCCCCTTGGGACCCCAGCCCCTATCTAAGCCTCCCTTCTCCTTGTCCCCAACTGCCCCCTCCTGAGACCCCCCCAACTTCCCCTCAGGACCCCACCCCCTACCTGTCCCCTGATAAACCTCTGGTACTCCCACGCCTATCCAATTGCTGCCTGTCCCCTGACTGCCCCTCCGAACATTTGCCCCATTCAACCCCCCCGCTCCCTGTCCCTTGACTGCCCCCCAGAATCCCCTACCCCTTCTCCAACCCCCAAACCGCTTACTGTGCCACTCAGACCAGTGTGTCTGGCTCCGTGCAGCTCCGGACAGTTGCTGCCATGCTCCCCCGTGGAGCCCACGGCCCTCTCCCACCCCCAGCACCTGCCTTCCAGATTTGAACACCTCAAAATTCAGGAGTTCAAGTTCGGTTTGGGCAGCTTTTACTTCATTTCTCCCAAATCAAATATACTGATCCACTGTAACTTGCTGTAGAAAAAGTAGGATAAAATTGAGCAAGAAATGCTTATTAGGACTGGAATTGCTATTTTCAACAGCCACTGCCTTTTTGTTTGTTTGAAAGGAAGACAGTGATATTGCATTGGCAAATTCCCCATAGAAAGAAAGAGTGGAACAAAAGAATAATAAAGGCACCTCAACTTTTCCTCATTTATGGAGGACAGTCTTATAATATGCATCCAGATATCCTCCAATCACACAAGCTGAAAATTGTTCCACTTTACTGCAGCTCTGTAAACATATGGGAACCAATCCTGTCTGTGTTTTGTGCACATCCAAAATTCCTGCTGAATGACCCGCCCTGGGAGCGAGTTACCAGTGACCCAGGGCTGGGGTGGCAGGAGGGTGGAGGGAGGGCACTGGTGGGGAGGAAAGGGGGGAGCCCAGGACTGGGGCAGTAGGGGGTACAGGGGGGAGCCCAGGGCTGGGACAGGGGGCAGCCAAATTTTTTTTTGCGTGGGGCAGCAAAAAACCTAGAGCCGGCCCTGCCGGGATCCCCCAGCTGCCGGAGCCCCGGGCCCTTTAATTTGACCCTAAGGGCTCCCAGCCACCTCTTTAGCTGGGAGCCCCTGGTTGATTTAAAATAAAGTATCACCTCCCCACCCGCAACCTTCCTTTTTGGCCCTCAGCTGTTTTGGTGGGGCGGCGCTGGGGAAGGAGGGTTTGTTTCCGCAGGGCTGGGCAGCCCTGGGGTGGGGTTTTTCCTCGGGCTGGGAGGTTTCGGCCCTCAGCTGTTTTCTTTGGAGGAATGTGGCTCTCGCCGCTTTACGAGTTGTGCAGACCTGATCTAGTCTGACCTCCTGCACAATGCAGGCCACAGAATCTCACCCATCCACTCCTGTAGCAAACCCTTAGCCTATGTCTGAGTTATTGAAGTCCTCAAATTGTAGTTTGAATACCTCAAGGTGCAGAGAATCCTCCAGCAAGTGACCTGTGCCCCATGCTGCAGAGGAAGGCAAAAAGCCCCAGGGCCTCTGCCAATCTGCCCTGGAAGAAAATTCCTTCCCGACCCCAAATATGGCGATCAGTTAAACCCTGAGCATGTGGGCAAGACTCACCAGCCAGCACCTAGGAAAGATTTCTCTGTAGTAACTCAGATCCCACCCCATCTAACATCCCATCACAGACCACTGGGCATACTTACCTGCTGATAATCAAAGATCAATTGCTAAATTAATTGCCAAAATTACGCTAGCCCATCATACCATCCCCTCCATAAACTTATCAAGCGTAGTCTTAAATCCAGATATGTCTTTTGCCCCCCCTACTCCCCTTGGAAGGCTGTTCCAGAACTTCACTCCTCTACTGGTTAGAAATCTTCATCTAATTTCAAGTCTAAACTTCCTAGTGTCCAGTTTATATCAATTTGTTCTTGTGTCCACATTGGTACTAAGCTTAAATAATTGCTCTCCCTCCCTGATATCTATCCCTCTGATATATTTATAAAGAGCAATCATATCTCCCCTCAGCCTTCTTTTGGTTAGGCTAAACAAGCCAAGCTCTTTGAGTCTCGTTTCATAAGATCCATTCCTCGGATCATCCTAGTAGCCCTTCTCTGTAACTGGAACTGGAATTCATCCTTCTTAAACATGGGAGACCAGAACTGCACACAATATTCCAGATGAGGTCTCACCAGTGTCTTGTATAACGGTACTAACACCTCCTTATCTTTGCTGGAAATACCTCGCCTGATGAATCCTAAAACTGCATTAGCTTTTTTAACAGCCATATCACATTGGCGGCTCATAGTCATCCTGTGATCAACCAATACTCCGAGGTCCTTCTCCTCCTCTGTTACTTCCAACTGATGTGTCCCCAATTTATAACTAAAATTATTGTTGTTAATCCCTAAATGCATGACCTTGCACTTTTCACTATTAAATTTCATCCTATTACTATTACTCCAGTTTACAAGGTCATCCAGATCTTCCTGTATGATATCCCGGTCCTTCTCTGTTTTAGCAATACCACCCAGCTTTGTGTCATCCGCAAACTTTATTAGCACATTCCCACTTTTTGTGCCAAGGTCAGTAATAAAGAGATTAAATAAGACTGGTCCCAAAACTGATCCCTGAGGAACTCCACTAGTAACCTCCTTCCAGCCTGACAGTTCAACTTTCAGTACGACCCGTTGTAGTCTCCCTTTTAACTAGTTCCTTATCCACCTTTCAATTTTCATATTGATCCCCATGTTTTCCAATTTAACTAATAATTCCCCATGTGGAACTGTATCAAATGCCTTACTGAAATCAAGGTAAATTAGATCCACTGTGTTTCCTTTGTCTAAAAAATCTGTTACCTTCTCAAAGAAGGAGATCAGGTTGGTTTGGCATGATCTACCTTTTGTAAAACCATGTTGTATTTTGTCCCAATTAGCATTGACCTCAATGCCCTTAACTACTTTCTCCTTCAAAATTTTTTCCAAAACCTTACATACTACAGATGTCAAACTAACAGGCCTATAGTTACTTGGATCACTTTTTTTCCCTTTCTTAAAAATAGGAACTATGTTAGCAATTCTCCAGTCATACGATACAACCCCTGAGTTTACTGATTCATTAAAAATTCTTGCTAATGGGCTTCAATTTCATGTGCCAGTTCCTTTAATATTCTTGGATGAAAATTATCTGGGCCCTCCGATTTCGTCCCCTTAAGCTGTTTGAATTTGGCTTCTACCTTGGATGTGGTAATATCTACCTCCATATCCTCATTCCCATTTGTCATCCTACCATTATCCCTAAGCGCCTCATTAGCCTCATTAAAGACTGAGGCAAAGTATTTGTTTAGATATTGGGCCATGCCTAGATTATCTTTAACCTCCATTCCATCCTCTGTGTTTAGTTTTCCCACTTCTTCTTTCTTTGTTTTCTTCTTATTTATATAGCTATAGAACCTTTTACTATTGGTTTTAATTCCCTTTGCAAGGTCCAACTCTACATGGCTTTTGGCCTTTCTCACTTTATGCCTACATGTTCTGACCTCAATAAGGTAGCTTTCCTTGTTAATCCCTCCCATCTTCCACTCCTTGTAGGCTTTCTGCTTTTACTTAATCACCTCTCTGAGATGCTTGCTCATCCAGCTTGGTCTACAACTCCTGCCTATGATTTTTTTCCCCTTTCTTGGGATGCAGGCTTCTGATAGTTTCTGCAGCTTTGACTTGAAGTAATTCTAGGCCTCCTCTGCCTTTAGATCCACAAGTTCTTCAGTCCAATCCACTTCCCTAACTAATTTCCTTAATTCTTTAAAGTTAGCCCTTTTGAAATCAAAAACCCTAGTCCCAGATCTATTTTTGTTTATCCTTCCATCTAGTTTGAACTGAATTAGCTCATGATCACTCAAACCAAGGTTGTCCTCTACAACGATTTCTTCTATGAAGTCCTCACTACTCACCAAAACCAAATCTAAAATGGCATCCCCTCTTGTTGGATCTTCAACTACTTGGTGAAGAAATCCATCAGTTATCACATCCAGAAAAATCTGAGCCCTATTATTACTACTAGCACTTGTCCTCCAGTCTATATCTGGGAAGTTAAAGTCTCCCATAATCACACAATTCCCATTAGTATTTATTTCATTAAAAACATTAAAGAGGTCTCTATCCATATCCAAATCAGATCACGGCGGTCTGTAGCACACCCCAAGCACTATCTCAGGGGAGGATCTAGTAGCTTTCTTTCCCAATGTGATTTTTGCCCTGACAGACTCTGTCTTATCTATTCCATCACTTCTTATTTATTTACAGTTAACCTCATCATTGATATATAATGCTACTCCACCACCTTTGCGTTTATTTCTGTCTTTCCTAAACAGCACATAGCCTTCAATAGCTGTACTCCAGTCATGACTACTGTTCCACCATGTTTCTGTTATCCCTATAATATCCAGTTTCACTTCCTGCACCAGTAGCGCTAGTTCCTCCATTTTGTTACCTAGGCTCCTTGCATTAGTGTACAGACATCTTAATTTTTGCCGTTTGGCTTCACTAACATTCTTTACCTGGTTAGGCACAAAGATTCTACCACCAGTATCACCAATTAAACTGGTATCTACACTACTCTTCCTCCTTAAGTCTATTCTTCTGCCCACGGTTGTATCCTCTCTTACTTTGTTTTCTTTCCTTTCAATGTTAAATTCTGTTGTGGAGATTACCTGGACATCTCCCAACCATCTCCCCCAAATTCCTAGTTTAAAGCTCTCTTAATCAGTTGTGCCAGCCTCCATCCTAGAAGTCTATTTCCCTCCTTATTCAAGTGAAGTCCATCCCGAGAGAACAGTCCTCTGTCCATGAATGCTTCCCAGTGGCCGTACATCCCAAAGCCCTCCTTATAGCACCACTGCCTGAGCCATCTGTTGATCGCCATAATCTTGTCACACCTTTGTTGCCCTTCTCTAGGAACAGGCAGAATCCCACTGAAGATCACCTGAGCCTCGATTTCCTTAAGTATCTTCCCCAGTCTGACATAGTCTCCCTTGATACATTCCAGTGAGAATCTAGCCGTATCATTCGTTCCCACATGAAGGACAATCAGCGGATTCATTCCCACTCCTGTTAGGATCCTTTTCAGCCTCAGGTCCACATCCTGTATCTTAGCACTCGGCAGACAGCACACCCTTCTGTTCTCCGGATCAGCTCATTTGATGATTGTCTATTCTGTTCATTCCCTCTGAAATATCTGGCGTTGGCCACTGTCGGAAGACAGAATACTGGGTTAGATGGACCTTTGGTCTGACCCAGTATGGCTGTTCTTATGTTTCTTATGAGATGAAAGCCCCTGGAAAGTCATGAGATGGAATATTTTTTCTCGATTCTTCCAATATTTGTTCCCACACCTGGTGATCAAATCTTTGATACACTATCTTTGTATTTCCTGGTTTTCAGAGTTTTAAGTTTAGCCACTTTCCATATTCTGGAAGGGCAAGAGGCAACACTAAGAAACCTTAACTGTGTGTTAATGAAGTTTTTGGCATTTAATAAATAAAACTGAGGGAAAAGAGTTGTGAGTAAATAAATAGAGCCACACCCTAGGCTGGTGTAAAATGGTGTCACTATATTGCAGTCCAGGGCTGCCCAGAAGATTCAGGGGGCAAAGCAATTTCAGGGGCCTCTTCCATAAAAAAAATTGCCCCACTTCCTCCCCCCCCCACCCACAGGCGGCCCTGGGAAATATAAACCTTCCGCATTTCGGCACAAACCCAGTTTTGAGAAAACTTCTTTACAAGGTATCACAGGTTCTCAGCATCAGCTAGTGCTAAAAGGCACTAAAGCTCATTAAAAAGATTGGACAAATATTTTCTGTCAAAACTTTTTTTGGATCGAAAACTAAAGGTTTTTAAAAAGCAGAAAAAAATCACAGACAATGTCTGCTTTTCTTCAAAATTTGTTGTGTTTTTTTTAATTGAAAAGCTGAAATTAGTCTGCCAAAACCTGAAGATGGTTTGGGGTTTCAGAAGTGTGTGGCCAAATATTTGCTGCTTCCTGCATTTGATTGTTTAAAGAAACAATAACACATTCTGCTTAAAAAAAAAATCCAAAACTTTTGAACCACCTCAGCTTGTGACCAAACGCCTGATCCCATCCAGTCAGAGATTTTTCCAGGTTTCTGATACTCTGCTGGCTTCCTTGACTCATATCTGTCTCCATAACTTTGGGTTCATTTAGATTAGAACATAAGAACAGCCATATTGGGTCAAACCAAAGGTCCATCCAGCCCAGTATCCTGTCTACCAACAGTAGCCAATACCAAGTGCCCCAGAGGGAGTGAACCTAACAGGTAATGATCAAGTGATCTCACCCCGGCCATCCATCTCCACCCTCTGACAAACAGAGGCTAGGGACACCATTGCTTACCCATCCTGGCTAATAGCCATTAATGGACTTAATCTCCATGCATTTATCTGGCTCCATGGGGGTCCCTCACAAACTGGAGACGATTACTGTGGGTTTGTCTTTAGTATAGCTTATGTACATACTCCACAAACTGAGCATTTGAGCTTGTTCCAGAATCTGGGATGAGCCTATGTTGCGAAAACTGACATGCTCAAAATAGCACATGCATGTGAATGGACACAGGGTGCTAAAATTAAATTAACCCAGGGGTTCTCAAACTGGGGGTTGGGACCCCTCAGGGGGTCACAAGGTTATTACTGGGGGTTGCGAGATGTCAGCCTCCACCTCAAACCCTGCTTTGCCTCCAGCATTTATAATAGTGCTAAATACATTAAAAAGTTTTTTCAGTTTATAAGGGTGGGGGGGTCATGCTCAGAGGTTTGCTATGTGAAAGGGGTCATCAGGACAAAAGTTTGAGAACTACTGAATTAACCCCTCTGAAGCCTCAGGGAATGGGGGGGGGGGCTCTCCCTTAGTAGGGTTGGGAAGGAGGTAGGTGGTGTAGGACATTGCTCTTCTTATGTGATAACTCCCTCAGTGGCTAATTTTAAATGAAGCTACCCTTCCCTGACATGAATCTTGCTATGGCACTGAAATTAAATATAGACTATACTTTGGCATTTGAGAAGCAAAAGGGATGGTAGCCCTAATGGAAAAGCTAACAGCTTGGCTCTTCTACAAGCCTCAAACTGCTGAATGAGCTTTAGGTTAGGGAAGGCTGTGCTTCCCAAACAGCCTGGCCCTGCCCCCTATGTGACCCCCACCCACTTCCTGCCCCCAACTGCCCACCCCCATCAGAATCCCCAACCCATCCTGCTCCTTGTCCCCTCACTGTCCCCCAGAGATCGCCCACAACCACCACCCGGGACACCACCCCTGCTCCCTGTCCCCTGACTGCCCCAACCCCTATCCACCCCCTCTCTGAGTCCTGACAGATCCCCAGAACGCCCACAATCCAACTCCCCGATTCCCTTTCCCCTGACCGCCCCCCCCAACCGCTGCCCCCTCCCTGTCCCCTGACTGTCCCCGGGACTCCTTGCCCCTTATCCAACCCCCCCCCGGCCTGGCCCCTTACCCCCAGCTCCCCCCTCACCTGGAGCCTCAGCGTGTCGTATCCAGGAGCATCCCTGAACAGCGGTGCAGCACTAACCCTAACCCTAACCCTAACCCCCTGGAGCTCGCAGCCCCGCCCCCTTACCACACGGCTCTGAGCAGGGCGGAGCTCAGGCCCCGCCGGAGCCACGCTGCACCACTGTTCATGGATGCTCCCGGATACGATGCGCTGAGGCTCTGGGAGAGGGGCAGAGGCCGGGGCGGGAGCCTCACCCATTCTCTTGGGGGCCCCTGCAGAGCCCAGGCCTGGGGCAAATTGCCCCACTTCCCCCCGCTCCCCACGGGTGTACCTGGGTTTTACTCATCCCTTCATAGCATGTTGGGGAAATGAGGTCAGCAATGACTCAGCAGATGACTTAATAGGTGACAAACATCCATTAAGTTTGACTCCAATGCCTCACTTTACATTTTGGAATCTTTGTGCTGAAGAAACTGATGGGGTTGACTTATTCATTTGGAGGCATTTTGTTGTTTCTTCCCCCGCCCCCACATGTATATATTTTAATATAAACACTGATTTCTGTCTGTGTGACAAGAAACAGGGGAGGGGTGAAGGGAAAGCACTCTAACATCTATGCCTCCATTTCCTATTCCTTATTTCCTCCAAATTCCTGTCTCTGACCTTAGCACAATCTCACTCCTCACCCCTCCCATGGGGTACAAAATGGGTGGGACTGTAGGTGTGCATTTCAGGTATATTTGGGCCTGCTAAGAAGGAGGAGGTGGGAATGGGGACACAGGCAAGGCTCTGTGGTTTCAGAGCTGGGAACAGAACACTGGGAAACAGACTCTGCCGGCGTGTAGAGCTATGGATAGGTTTGCTTGGAACTAACCCCAATAAACATCGCATTGCCTGCACTTCGGACTTCTGGTCTTCTGCTTTCTGTCTGCGTGACAAGAACCAGAGGAGGGATGAAGGGAAAGCCTTCTAACACTCCTATCTTCCCCCAGGTCATAAGTCAAACTGGGGCTTAGGTGTCTGGCCACACAGAGTGAGTTAACAGTGCACATGCTCAGACCAAACAAAATAAATTAATTAATTACTGAAATAATTTAACAATCATAAAGTTCCCAGGGTGTTTTCAGTACAAAGTACATGAGATATATGCTACTAAACTTTCACAGCAATGGTTCATGAGTCTAGAATGATCTCACAAGATCAGAGTCATGGATGGAATGATGCCTTTCTTGTGGATATGGTGGTTGGGAATATTTTAAGCCCTTAGATTGGGTGAGTGGGATTATTGTAATAAATCAATGTCTTTGGTGAGTGGGAATGGCCAGGTACACTGCCATAATGGATGGGAATGTCTTTGGTTGGTATCTATGGTAAATGGGAATGCACCAGATTTGGGGCTGAGGTAACTGAAGAAAAAGTCAAGTTCCCTCCATCCCTACTGTGAATCCTGGTGCTCAATCAGCTGCCAAATAATTTAGGGAGACTTTTGTTTTTGGCAACACATTGTTGCATTCACAGAAAGAACTGGCTCCCTCTTCATGGCTATTTCCTACTCCTTCCCATGGCTTTCTTGAAGGCGGCTTGCACATCCTTGTTCCTGAGGCTGTAGATCATTGGGTTCAGCATGGGTGTGACCACAGTGTAAAACACAGAGACCACTTTTCCAATGTCCATGGAGTAGCTAGAGGAGGGGCGGAGGTAGGTGAAGAAACCTGGGCCATAGAACAGTAGGACGGTGAGGAGGTGGGAAGCACAAGTTGAGAAGGTTTTGCATCTGCCCTGGGCTGAGCGGATTTTCATGATGGTGGATAGTATGTAAGCGTATGATGTGGAAATCAACAGGAAGCAACTTCCACCTACTGCTCCACTGAGCAGAAAAACCAACACCTCATTAAAATAGGTGTCCATGCAGGCCAATTTGATCAAAGGAGGAATCTCACAGAAGAAGTGGTTGATTTCATTGGGACCACAGAAAGGTAGCCTGGCTATGAAGAACGTATGAAACATTGAGTAGACAAAACCACCTATCCATATAGCAATGGCAGAGCATATACAAGTCCTGTGGTTCATGATGGTTGCATAGTGCAAAGGCTGGCATATTGCCATGTAGCGGTCATAAGCCATCAGGGCAAGAAGAAAAGATTCAGATCCAGCAAAGGAGATGAGAAAGTACAGCTGGGCAATGCAACTGGAGAAGGAAAGAGATTTAATCTTGGCAACCAATGTCACTAGCATATTGGGGAGAGTGACAGAAGAGTATGAGATGTCTAAGAGAGACAAGTTGACCAGAAAAAAGTACATAGGAGTGTGGAGAGTTGTATCTGTCCAGATAGCCAAGCAAATGGAGAGGTTGCCAGCCAAGGTCAGCAGGTAGATAATCAGGAAGCTCATGAAGAGTAACGGCTGCATTTCTGGGAAGCTCGAGAGGCCCAGGAGTCTGAATTCTGTCACTGTGCTTTGATTGTCCATGTCTGTCACTTTACCTGCATGCAGGAACAAATAAGGTGAATATACTCAATTGAACACAACATGTGGATAATACAAGATGGTGGAACGGAGAGAAGGTATATGTATGCTAAACATACGCTCCACCATCTCTTCATTTTCAGACCACATTCTGTAGGTCAAAGAACATTTCTGTCTATCAAGCTCTTTCGAACATAATTAAGCCTTAAGCACTAACGTTTATTATTAATTATTATTATTATTACTTCTAGATATATTCCCATGTAACAACCTAAATAATAACACTTCATGTTCAATATTTATTCTGGCTGCACAGTCCTAATTTACATCAATCCACCATGGAAATTCAGCAGCTACCCAAAGTTTATATTCTATGTTTCAATTTGTTTCCATCTTAATGACAGATTCTTTTTAAATAAAAGTTTAAAGCTCCTGTTAAAATGGTAACTTCTTATCAGGGCTGGTGGAAATTTTTCTGCCCCCAAAACCGTAAAAGCACATGCTGGAATCCATCTTGATTCAGGACAGAAAGTTCATGCCTAAAGTTAAACAAATGTTTAGATGTTTTCCTCAGTATGGATAGATGAATTCCTGATTCCCCGGGCAACCTGGGCAACAGTGACCCTGAGATGGTTGAGTTCAGGATCCTCACAAAAGGAAGAAAAAAGACTAGCAAAATACGGACCCTGGACTTCAGAAAAGCAGACTTTAACTCCCTTAGGGAACTGTTGGACAGGATCCCCTGGGTGGCTAATATAAGGGGGAAAGGTGTACGGGAAAGCTGGCTGTATTTTAAAGAAGCCTCATTGAAGGTGCAGGAACAATATGACAGATGATTTAAAAAAAGCTGAAGTACTCAGTGCTTTTTTTGCCTTGGTCTTCACAGGCAAGGTCAGCGTCCACACTGTTGTCCTGGGCAATACAGGATGGAGAGGAAGTGAGCAGTCCTCAGTGGTGAAAGAACAGATTAAGGACTATTTAGAAAAGCTGGACATGTACAAGTTCATGGGTCCAGATCTAATGCATCTGAGGGTGCTGAGGGAATTGGCTGATGTGATTGCGGAGCCATTGCCCATTATCTTTGAAAACTTGTGGTGATCGGGGGAGGTCCTAGACAATTGTAAAAGGGCAAATATCATGCCCATCTTTAAAAAAGGGAAGAAGGAGAACCCAGGAAACTACAGCTCATCTCAGTCCATGGACCAGATCCTCATGGAAACCATTTTGAAGCACTTGGAGGAGAGGAAGATGATCAGGAACAGTCAACATGGATTCATCAAGAGCAAGTCATGCCTAACCAACCTGATTGCCTTCTATGATGAGAAACTGGCTCTGTGGATATGAGGAAAGAAGTGGACGTGATATAGCTTGACTTTAGCAAAGCTTTCGATACAGTCTCCTACAATATTCTTGCCAGCAAGTTAAAAAAGAATGGATTGGATGAATGGACTATGAGATAGATAGAAAGCTGGTTAGATTGTTGGGCTCAGCGAGTAGTAATGAATGGCTTGATATCTAGCTGGCAGCCGGTATCAAGCAGAATGCCCCAGGGGTTGGTCCTGGGGCCAGTTTTGTTCAAGATTTTTGTTAATTATCTGGTTGATGGGATGGATTTCAGCCTCAGCAAGTTCGCAGATGACACTAAGCTGGGTGAAGAGGTAGATACGCTGGAGGGTAGGAATAGGGTCCAGAGTGACCTAGACAAATTGAAGGATTGGGCCAAAAGAAATCTGATGAGGTTCAGCAAGGACAAGTGCAGAGTCCTACACTTAGAATGGAAGAATCCCATGCACTGCTACAGGCTGGGGACAGACTGGTTAAGCAGCAGTTCTGCAGAAAAGGACTTGGGCATGTGCCCTTGTTGCCAAGAAGGCTAACAGCATATTGGGCTGCATTAGTAGGAGCATTGCCAGCAGATCGAGGGAAGTAATTATGCCCCTCTGTTCAGCAGAGGTGAGGCCACGTCTGGAACATTGCATCCAGTTTTGGGCCCCCCACTTCAGAAAGGATGTGGACAAATTGGAGAGTCCACCAGAGGGCAACAAAAATGATTAGGGAATTGGGACACATAACTTACGAGGAAAGGCTGAGGGAACCGAGCTTGTTTAGTCTGCAGAAGAGAAGAGTGAGGGGGGATTTGATATCAGTCTTCAACTACCTGAAAGGGGGTTCCAAAGTGGATGGAGCTCAGCTGTTCTCAGTGGTGGCAGATGACAAACAAGGAACAATGGTCTCAAGCTGCAGTAGGAGAGGTCAGGTTGGATATTAGGAAACACTATTTCACTAGGAGGGTGGTGAAGCATTGTTATGGGTTACCTAGGGATGTGGTGGAATCTCCATCCTTTGAGGTTTTTAAGGCCCGTCTTGACAAAACCCTGGCTGGGATGATTTAGTTGGTGTTGGTGCTGCTTTGAGCCGGGGGTTCAACTAGATGACCCCCTGAGGTCTCTTCCTACCCTAATCCTCTATGATTCCTTTAGTCCCCTTTGAAAATTTCTCAGCATTGGTACCTCACTTTGCCATCTGTACAATGGGATTTACCATTTCACACCTTGCAGAAATAAATCTAAACATTAATTGAAATTCTAAAGCAAAACTTGTTTTGTCTTTGAAATTCAAATTTTTAAATATATTTTTCATATGAAGGTGGAACAATTTTAATCCCTTCCTATGTGAAAATTGTTTCCATCTTACTTTTGAGAAAGAGAGATTTATTTCTTCTTTGTTCTTTTAAAAATATTTTTAAAATCCTTTCACATGCACAGAATATTTTTAATTACACTGAAAATGTAAAAAATGGAAAATCACACCATAGAGACAAAGAAATGAATTAACAAAAATCTTTCAAATTATGCATTTCCTCACAATGTTTTCTATGTTTTTGATAAGCTCTAATTAATTCATAAAATATTTTAAATATGTTCAGATAAATCAATAGGAAAATCAAACATATTTTTCAGAGTTTGTAAAGCAAAGCACCTATACGTCTTTGCATGACTGGGTTCTTAAATACATATTCTCTGCAAAATTATGAACTGCACTTGTACTCCTTCAAATCTATTATTTTTCATCCCACGCTGTACTTTTTTTGTCAATGAAACTATAAATGAAATGTTAACTACTGTCTGTTCTTTTCACAGGGAAAGGATAGACACTGTTCTGCACCTAGGTGTTTTCATGCTGGGTGTCACATATTCCAATATTAAACAAATTGTTTCTTTCTGACATGCACTTACCTGCATGCTCCAGTCACCATGCACTTTCCATGAGGCAGCAGATCTCCAGAAGAAAACAGACCTTGAAAAATTCAGTTTCTGAAAACCTTCTGCTGGTTGTCCATTCTCCCAAGCCTTGGAGATGTTCTAATTGGTCTCCTCGCCTTTCTGATGACACAGATTGCTGCAGGATACTTGTTCTTCTTAATCTGCAAAAAGTTGATCCAAGGAGCATTTATAAATTATAGACCCACAGACGTAAGTGATGGTTAAGACCCCCTTGAGTGTCTTGCCCATTCTCTTGGCTCAGTAGAAGGATTGTTTCCTACAGAATCCTTATGTGCTTTCTCCTATCTAATTTTAAATGTCAACAACCTTGATCATGTAACTTTCTAAGGTTTCCCAGTGGGCATTGTTAAAAAGTTAGTGGTATTTCACCATCAAGGCCTTGAGCTTTCCTTTCATTGAAGTCTACAGCATATCTTCCAGTGCTTTGAGCCTGAGAAGGAACACACCTGGGGTTGTGGTTAAATCAGTGGAGTGAAGCTCAGAAAAACTTACCTCAAATTCTATCCATCTGAAGCAGATCGTTTTTGTGTCTTTGAACAAGTCACTCAGGCAGATTTGTACAGGTATTTAGGCACCTAGTGCGATTTCAAAAGTAACTAGGTGCCAAACACCCATTGGAACCAATGAGTTTTAGGCACCCGGATGCTATTGAAAATCCCTCCAAGTACCCAGATACGTTCTGTGCCTTGGTTTACCCATCTTTAAAATGGAGACAATCATCTTTCCTTTCTTTCTTATTTATTTGGACTGGTATTTTTAAAGGACCCTAAGGGAGTTAAGCACTCAGCTCTTTCTACAGTTATATGCTCTATCTTAACCACAAGTAATAAGCTCAGTGAAGGAATTTCTTGGTGAAAATCTCTAGTTTGTGCTATGCAGATGGTCAGAAGTAGATGATTTTAATGATTCCTTCTGACCTCAAAATTTATGCATCCACAAAATCTAATTTATTTTCAATAGTAGTTGGGCTCTTAACTGCCCTAAGCGTCTTTGATAAATCTTAGATTAGGTTTTTGGAGTATATAAAATATGTATATACAATGACTAGGAGAATGTTGGGACTTTTAAGTGTATATAATAAAGAATATATGTTTCTTTCACTAGATGTTTATTTCTCTGTCAGCAGATCTATATCTGTGCCAACAGATGGTGGCTACATTCTTTTTGCTATCTGGGGAAATTTCCTTAGGCTAAAGTTTCCAGACATGAAGATCTACAGTTAAGCATCCAGGTGCTTAAGTGACTCACAATGTGACTCAGTCACCTAAATCCCTGTTTTAGCCTTCACTGCAACCCACAAAACTCTGGCCAAAAACTTGGTGCCTATGTTTTCAGGGTCAAATTTCCCTAGGCACCTCTGTTTCTGCCACAGAGTATGGGCAGTCCTGGCTCACTCTAGGAGTTCAGACACTTAACTCCCACATAAGCCCTAGTATGATAGGTGAACTGGCATAAGATAGGCAGGCAAAGACCTATTTAGTGTGCAGGACCTGATCCAATAGGCATGCTCAGTATAAAGTATTAAATAAAGCTTTCATTTTAACAGCATCTCTTGTTCCCTTTCCTGTTAGCTGAAGAGAGCTTATAGAAGAAAAAACACCTCTTGTTTGACAGTCTCGCAGACGGTAATAACTGTCCTTTTCAGTAAAATAAAAGAAGTTGGTTGAAATGAGCTGGAGGTATTTTTATTGCTGCTCTGTTAATGTCCTTTCATTGCAACCAACCTGTGGGATTCAGCTGGAGCCGGTTGGGGTGTTGGACTCATCTGTGTCCCTTTCTCTGGCCTGGTCTGGTCCAGATATCTCTCAGGATGAGGACAAAGGAAGCCCAAGGTCCCAGAAGATGGTAGGGGTGGCAGCTATGATGATGAAGCCTGTTCCAGTAGCCTGCGTCCAGGGGCATCTCCAGACCCCAGCACGCCAAGCACGTGCTTGGGGTGGCATACCGCGGGGGCGCTCTGCCGGTCACCGGGAGGGCAGCAGGCAGCTCCGGTGGACCTCCCACAGGTGTGCCTGCAGAGGGTCCGCTGGTCCCGCGGCTTCAGTGGAGCATTCGCAGGCACGCCTGCGGGAGGTCCACCGGAGCCGCGGGACCGGCGAACGGCAGAGCGCCCCCCGCAGCATGACGCCCTGCTTGGGGCGGCGAAATGTCTACAGCCGCCCCTGCCTGCATCCGTTCTTCCTTACCCCCACCCACTTCTTTCTTTAAGGACTCAGAAAGGGGAGCAATGGGTGGAATAGCCCATCCTTTTATTGTTTTGTCCACCAATTAGGCCTAATATACAACACACCAATTTTGGTTCACTAATTTATGGCTCCACATCTCTTGTTTTTAGCAAGCATGATTTCAGCAGTCCGTGAATTATATCAACAAGAGCTTTTTGTTTAGACTAATTCAGTCTTTCTGTCTCCCTTTCAAACCTTCTCCCATCAGAATTTGTTGTTATAGGTTATTGTGACATCTTATGAACTTTCACATAATTTTTACAGTTATGGTCAAAGTTAGGGTAAATTTTTAGCCCCAGTTTTCATAACAAGGTTCAACTCTCTGCTCTCCCTGAAAGGAAAAACAAAGATCTGAGCCAGGGTCTCTCACACCTTTCAGGACAGTGTGCTAACCACTGAGATATGGCTATTCCAATGGACAGCTCTCCTGTTGAAGCTGTTCCACTGTGCGCTAAATAATTGAAGAGTCACTGGGCCAGAAAGAAACTGTCAATATGGATGATTTGATAGCTTGGTGGTTTGCGCCTTCATCTCTGAGGTGGGAGACCTGGAGTCTAGTCTAGTTTTCCTGCTTCAGTGACAGTGGAGCAGCTTCAACCGTAGAGACTGAGAGAGGGCTTCATCAGAATATTACACAGGTCAGTGGTTTGGCCACACTTCCAAGAGTTGGAACACCCCTGTATAAATCCTTTCTCCCCTCAGGTATAGGGGGACTGTGACACTCTGTGCACCAAAGCAACACCCTGGCACCCCCACATTCACCATTGTCATATAATTATGATATGTTTTGTACAAAAGATGCCTTGTGAGGTATCATTCTAAAAGTCTTGATCTGTTGAACATTAATATCCTGTTGGATTGTATGTACTGTCATTCTGTGTGAAGTTATGAAGTTTTGTGTGTTACTGAAAGATGTTGTGGAATTGGAAACACCCACCACTAGCCTTTCAGATACAACAGTGCTAATGAACCAGCAACAAAGACAATGGACCATGGAAGAGCTTATCCTCACCTGTGGATGCTTCAGTCAGGCTATTGACAATGGCTGCCATGACTCATTGGCAGCAGGCAAGGGCATGTGACGAGATCATATGATGCTGAACTCCATTTTGGTATCTGTATTTTTCCATAAACTGGGCTGGGAAATTGGCTTGAAACCAAGGGATTTCTTCCAAATGGAATAAACTATAAAGGGGGGAAGTGACATCACCACAGCAGCCCACTCCCCACAAAAGAGAACATTGGAAACACCTGAGGAATGAAGACTGGACTTGGGGAAGTACTGATGCCACGCTAAAGGCTTTTTCTAGCCTGTGTATGGAAGCTTGATGGACTGTTGTACTATCTAACAGGGTGAGACACTGCTTGATTCACATCATCATTTTCGCATGCACTTGTGGAAGCGTTGATCTGGATGATTTTGAGGGTGCTGCTTCTGTTCAATCGGTGGTAAAGCACCCAATACACAATGACTTCCAATGGCATGAGACAATTTTCGAAGACCATTCCTTGAAATCGATTACTTTCTGATTGATAGATGACGCATCATGCAGGATATTTCAGTAGTGCCATCATTCAATATCGGTAGCGATCATCGCCTACCGAGAGCCAGACTCATGTTCATTGTGAAGGTGGAGAAAAAGGTGCTGTGTATGGTGAACAGAAGGCACCAACCGGTAGCTTTCGATGAGGCAATCCTGAAGGAAAAGATTTCTAGGGCAAATGGAGTCTCCTGGATGACTGTAATGACAATTCTAATATGTATTCATTATCTACTGCCCTGTTTTCATTTGTTATGCTTATATTTTTGTTTCTGTTTTAACAGCTACTTTCACTTCCCCTCTTAGCCAAGATGAATTTTGACCAATGTTTTCTTCTTTCAAAAATGGGAAATGGTGGCTTTTTTGGCAACCGAGTAACCCTTTTTAACAACTCCTAGTTTTGATCCACTGGAGTGTACAGCGTCCTCTTCCCCTCTCCCCCCCCGAGCTCTGCTTTACCATGTTATATCCGAATGTGTGTTATATTGGGTCTCATTATATCGGGGTAGAGGTGTGTATATTAAAAACAATAAAAGAACCCAAGCTGATGGTAATAAGGATCACCCCGACGCCGTCAGGGGCTCTGGCTGGAGCAATCCTTCCAAACTCCATCCAAGGGGTTTCCTTGTGGATTCAAGTTCATCACAGCTTCAGCTCAGAACAAGCTCCCAGGCATATGAAGCATCAGTAGGCCCAGTCCTTCCAACCTTACCCTAAGGACTGGGGCCCTCCATGGACCATGGGTCCTGTCCATTTGCTGGATCAGGAAGAAGGCCCTGAGCCAGTTTAAAACCAGGCTATTTATCCAAAAATCCTCTTTGTCTGTCCCTGGAGAATCCAATTTGAACTAGTGTATGTGAACCTCTCCAGGGATGGCGTCCAAGGGCTGAGAACAGAGGAATTATATGACATCCTAGAAGAGTTACACCCAATTCCACCACAAAATACACACAACTGTATTTTAATACAATGGAAGATATTAAAGCTAAGTCGGTAAGCGTTTTTCTTAATTCCATAGGGTTTGTCTAGCACATTGTGAGATAGTGTCGGTCTGTCACAGCAACACAATGGCTGATGGCATCCAGTGATGGCCATTGCAAGCCCGGACCCATCAGAGGGGATGACTGGAACAACTCACACATGCCTGGGGTTTTCAAGGAGCCAAAGGAAATTAGGTGTCCAAATTCAATATAATCCCTTATGATTCCTTGAAATTCCCAGCCAAAATTAGCACTGGCCACTCTCAGTTCCCTTGGGCCCCTTGGAAAATACAGCAGTATGAAAAGCAAGTGTTAAATAATGTCCTGATGCCATTGTGTAGATTGGTGGGACCACAAGGCGCTGATTTTTATGTTTCCTGGTGGGTGCTCCATCCCCACTCTGCCCTCTATTAAGCATAATAGAATCCAGCTTAAAAACCCTAGTGAACTGTGGGGTGTGTTATTGTTTGTGATCAGCATTTCTAAACTCAGTGCTGATGTGCAAACCTTCCGGGGAGTCCAGCCCTGCGGGCCAATCTCACCCACGTGAAATAGCTCAGCCAGCACATCAGCCTTGGGAGAGAGAGAATTTGACTTGTGCTGTTCTGAAGATCTTCTGCCTGCACATCAGTGGAAAGAGCCCATGGCTGCTTCTTCCAATCAGGATATTACCAGATCCACCGGCATACAATGGTTTAAATCCCCCCCTCTCTTCACCCAGCCTGCTTACTTCTGGAGAAGCTAAGAGCAACTAGATTGCAGGGTAGACCCTCATACAAATCCATCTATGTCTCGCCATACCCCTCTCTCGCGCTCGCTCACTCTCTCTCCTTGTATCTCAGGCATGTTTTCCAAACATTGATCATTCTCATGGCTCTTCTCTGAACCCTCTCCAATTTTCTCAACTTGTTGGCACCAGAACTGGACACCATATTCCAGCAGCGGCCACACCTGTGCCAAATACACAGGTAAATTTTTTGTCATATATAGTTGCTTTTCAGTGAGGGAGTTATTATTTTTTTTAAAGTTGCTTGTGCTTCCTCTGTAAGCCAGGCTCTTATTTTATCATGACTGTGGGCTTCTGTTTCAATTGAGAGCTTGTGGTCTTTTGGGCATTTAGTAAAATATTCTTAAACAATACCCTGTGATCAGTCACATTTTTTTCTGTTCATTCTTTCTCCCAGCTGATTTGACTTATGATTATTTTCAACATTGTGAAATTGGCCCTTTTAAAGCATGATAGATAGATAGATAGATAGATAGATAGATAGATAGATAGATAGATAGATAGATAGATAGATAGATAGATAGATCACTGGTCTGGATTTTATTCTGTTTGCACACTGTAAATGTGATCATGCCATAATCACTTGTTCCTAAGCTACCACTAAATTTTAGTTCCGTGATCAGTTCTTACTTATCTGTCAAGGTGAGGTTCAATACAGAATTTCCCTGCATTAGATGCAACACTTTTTAAGTTAGAAAATTGTCATCTGTAATATTTAGAAATTTCAAGGATACTTTAGTACTGACAAAAGGAGACACCTCTACCCCATAAGAACATAAGAACATAAGAACGGCCGTACCGGGTCAGACCAAAGGTCCATCTAGCCCAGTATCTGTCTACCGACAGTGGCCAATGCCAGGTGCCCAAGAGGGAGTGAACCTAACAGGCAATGATCAAGTGATCTCTCTCCTGCCATCCATCTCCACCCTCTGAAAAACAGAGCCTAGGGACACCATTCCTTACCCATCCTGGCTAATCGCCATTTATGGACTTAACCACCATGAATTCATCCAGTTCTCTTTTAAACGCTGTTATAGTCCTAGCTTTCACAACCTCCTCAGGTAAGGAGTTCCACAAGTTGACTGTGTGCTGCATGAAGAAGAACTTCCTTTTAGTTGTTTTCAACTTGCTGCCTATTAATTTCATTTGGTGACCCCTAGTTCTTGTATTATGGGAACAAGTAAATAACTTTTCCTTATCCACTTTCTCCACATCACCCATGATTTTATATACCTCTATCATATCCCCCCTTAGTCTCCTCTTTTCCAAGCTGAAGAGTCCTAGCCTCTTTAATCTTTCCTCATATGGGACCCTCTCCAAACCACTAATTATTTTAGTTGCCCTTTTCTGAACCTTTTCTAGTGCCAGTATATCTTTTTTGAGGTGAGGAGACCCACAGTATTTGAGATGTGGACATACCATTGATTTATATAAGGGCAATAATATATTCTCAGTCTTATTCTCTATCCCCTTTTTAATGATTCCTAACATCCTGTTTGCTTTTTTGACCGCCTCTGCACATTGCATGGACTTCTTCAGAGAACTATCCACGATGACTCCAAGATCTTTTTCCTGACTCGTTGTAGCTAAATTAGCCCCCATCATATTGTATGTATTGTTGGGATTATTTTTTCCAATGTGCATTACTTTACATTTATCCACATTGAACTTCATTTGCCATTTTGTTGCCCAATCACTTAGTTTTGTGAGATCTTTTTGAAGTTCTTCACAGAGTGCTTTGGCCTTAACTATCTTGAGCAGTTTAGTATCATCTGCAAACTTTGCCACCTCACTGTTTACCCCTTTCTCCAGATCATTTAGGAATAAATTGAATAGGATTGGTCCTAGGACTGACCATTGGGGAACACCACTAGTTACCCCTCTCCACTTGGAGAAGTTACCGTTAATTTCTACCCTTTGTTCCCTGTCTTTTAACCAGTTCTCAATCCATGAAAGGACCTTCCCTTTTATCCCATGACACCTTAATTTACGTAAGAGCCTTTGGTGAGAGACCTTGTCAAAGGCTTTCTGGAAATCTAAGTACACTGGATCCCCTTTGTCCACATGTTTGTTGACCCCTTCAAAGAACTCTAATATATTAGTAAGACATGATTTCCCTTTACAGAAACCATGTTGACTATTGCTCAACAGTTTATGTTTTTCCTTGTGTCTGAAAATTTTATTCTTAACTATTGTTTTAACTAATTTGCCTGGTACTGACATTAGACTTACCAGTCTGTAATTGCCGGGATCACCTCTAGAGCCCTTTTTTAAAATTGGCGTTACATTAGCTAACTTCCAGTCATTGGGTACAGAAGCCGATTTAAAGACAGGTTACGAATCTTAGTTAATAGTTCTGCAACTTCACATTTGAGTTCTTTCAGAACTCTTGGGTGAATGCCATCTGGTCCTGGTGACTTGTTAATGTTGAGTTTATCAATTAATTACAAAATCACCTCTAGTGACACTTCAATCTGTGACAGTTCCTCAGATTTGTCACCTACAAAAGCCGGCTCAGGTTTGGGAATCTCCCTAACATCCTCAGCCGTGAAGACTGAAGCAAAGAATCCATTTAGTTTCTCCGCAATGACTTTATCGTCTTTAAGCCCTCCTTTTGTATCTCGATCATCAAGGGGTGCCACTGGTTGTTTAGCAGGCTTCCTGCTTCTGATGTACTTAAAAAACATTTTGTTATTACCTTTGGAGTTTTTGGCTAGCTGTTCTTCAAACTCCTCTTTGGCTTTTCTTATTACACTCTTGCACTTAATTTGGCAGTGTTTATGCTCCTTTCTATTTGCCTCACTAGGATTTGACTTCCACTTTTTAAAGGAAGTCTTTTTATCTCTCACTGCTTCTTTTACGTGGTGGTTAAGCCACGGTGGCTCTTTTTTAGTTCTTTTACTGTGTTACTTAATTTGGGGTATACATTGAAGTTGGGCCTCTATTATGGTGTCTTTAAAAAGCGCCCATGCAGCTTGCAAGGATTTCACTTTAGTCACTGTACCTTTTAACTTCTGTTTAACTAACCCCCTCATTTTTGCATAGTTCCCCCTTTTGAAATTAAATGCCACAGTGTTGGGCCGTTGAGATGTTCTTCCCACCACAGGGATGTTGAATGCTATTGTATTATGGCCACTATTTCCAAGCGGTCCTGCTATAGTTACCTCTTGGACCAGCTCCTGCGCTCCACTCAGGATTAAATCTAGAATTGCCTCTCCCTTTGTGGGTTCCTGTACCAGCTGCTCCATGAAGCAGTCATTTAAAGTATCGAGAAATTTTATCTCTGTATTTCGTCCTGAAGTGAAATGTTCCCAGTCAATATGGGGATAATTGAAATCCCCCACTATTATTGGGTTCTTAATTTTGATAGCCTCTCTAATTTCCCTTAGCATTTCATCGTCACTATTATTGTCCTGGTCAGGTGGTTAATAATAGATCCCTAATGTTATATTTTTATTAGAGCGTGAAATTTCTATCCATAGAGATTCTATGGAACATGTGGATTCGCTTAAGATTTTTACTTCATTTGAATCTACATTTTCTTTCACATATAGTGCCACTCTCCCTGGCCCCGCTCGACCTGTTCTGTCCTTCCGATATATTTTGTACCCCGGAATGATTGGGTCCCATTGATTGCTCTCAGTCCACCAGGTTTCTGTGATGCCTATTATATCAATATCCTCCTTTATCACAAGGCACTCTTGTTCACCCATCTTATCATTTAGACCATAGCTTATGTTACTCCAATTGGAATCTTCAGTGATTACGCAGGGTTTTTTTTTTGCTACACATCATTGATAGTTGTTCATCATTGATAGCTACAATGATAGCATTAAGGAGCTGTTCATCTATCGATCGATCTATCTGTCAGTGTTGGTGGCTATTTGCTCTTCTGCAACTTCAGGGTTGACTAAGCCCTGGTATTAATTAATGTAGGATAGTAAATGCTTTAATTACTAAAGCATTCATACCCAAAAAGCAAAATCTTTATCTGTATTGCAGAGTTCTGCAGAGGAAAGAAATTGCCATCTCAGAACCATGGATTCAGCAAATTCCACTCTGTAAGATACCCAACTTATCTGTGTGTGTGTATATATTTGTATTAAAAGGGTGAGGGTGAAGTTTAAACGCAGTAAGTAAGGAAAATAGTGTATGAATGAATGGATGGTTGCAGATGGATGGATAGATATAGACGGATGAACGAATGGATATATGTAGCTGGATGAATGGATGGATAACTGGGTAGATGTGTGTGGATGGATGGAATGATGGAAGGATGCAGATGGATAGATGAATGAAGGATCTCTCTACCCATCAATTAATTCCTTTATCTATCCTCTATCTCTCTAAGCTCTATCTCTCTGTCTAAGCTCTGACCTTCTGCCAGTGTCTAGCTCTCTTTGTCTCTAGGTTGTCACACTGTCGCACCCCTGAGGTGTCTGTGGCTCTTACCAAAGTCTGCCCAGTTGATTCCCTAGCAAAGGCCATAGGAGCTGTCTGTCCTGCCAGGCTCTGTAGACGTCATGGCTGGGCCAACAGGGAGACCGGCCAACACCCAATAGCCACGGCATTTTGCTCTTTTCTCTGTGCAGATCCAATGACCCACTGAGACCCAGCAACACATGTGCAGTGCATGAGATGGTCTTGCTGGGCCTCTCACAGCCCCGGGTCCTTAGCCTGGCTTTGGCCATCCTGCTCCTCCTCTCCTACGCAGCCGTGCTCCTGGGGAACCTGTCCATCATCCTGACCATCCGCGCTGAGCCACGCCTGGCCGCCTCCCCCATGTACTACCTCCTGGGCAACCTCTCCCTGGTGGACCTGTGCTACTCCTCAGTCACCACCCCCGGGATGGCACTGGGGCTGCTCTCTGGCCATGCCACTATCCCCTTGGGTGAGTGTCTGGGCCAACTCTTCTTCCTGCACTTCTTGGGCTGCACCGAGATCTTCCTCCTCACCGCCATGGCCTACGACCGCTACGTGGCCATCTGCCAGCCCCTGCACTACACGACCATCATGGGCTGCCACACCTGCGCCGGGCTGGTGGCCGGCTCCTGGATGGGGGCCCTGGCCCACTCTTTGGTACAGACCCTACTGGCCGCCACATTGCCCTACTGTGGCCCCAACCACATCGACCACTATTTCTGTGATGTGGCCCCACTGCTAGGCGTGGCCTGCACTGACACATCCCTGATGGAGATCCTGGTTGTGTCCAACACCGGGGCCATCTCCCTGGGCTGCTTCCTGGTGTTGCTGGTCTCCTACGGGGTCATCCTGGCCACCTTGCGGCGCCGCTCTGCTGAGGGCCGGCGCAAGGCCCTGTCTACCTGCACGGCCCATCTGATGGTGGTGGCCATCTTTTTCGGACCCTGCATCTTCATCTACACTCGGCCCTTCTCCACCATCCCGGCTGACAAGGTGGTGTCGCTGCTGGCCACTGTGGTGACACCCGTGCTCAACCCACTGATCTACACCCTGAGGAACACAGAGATGAAGGGAGCCATGAGGCGGCTGTGGGGCAGGCAGGTGAGAGCAGAGAAGTGACTCAAGGGCCTCTATGGGTGGCTTGCCACTTTGCTGTTGTTCTGCAGTTTAGTGCCTTGGCCTTAAAGCTTCATGCACCTGCTGGGGGTAAAGCCAGCTCTGGGGTGGAGCAACCGAGTAAGAGCTGTGCAACAATGCTGCACAGGGTTGGCTCACTCAGTGCTGGGATGCAGACAGCTCTGGGGCTGGGAAGCTGGTTAACAGCCACACAGCAACATCACATGTCGATGGCTCGCCTGAAGCTGAGATGCAGCTAACTCTGGGGTGGGGCAGCTGGGTAACATTCACACAGCAACGCCACTTGGGGATGGCTCACCCAAATCTGAGATGCAGCTAGCTCTGGAGCAAAGCAGCTGGGTAACATCCCCACAGAACACCACATGGGGATGGCTCACCTGAAGCTGCAATGCAGCCAGCTCTGGGGTGGGGCAACTGGACAACAATGACTGTGTGGAAAGTGGCTATGCAGCAATTTAAGATGGGAAATGCAGCTAGACTTAGGCCCATCTTCTCAGAGGCATGGAGGTGTCTAATTCCCATTGGTTTCAGTTAGGTACTTAAGTACCTTTGAGGGTATGGCCTTAGTTACCAACTGGCACTCTGTGGAGCTTTGTGAATTAATAAATGATAACAAGAATTGTGTTTTCTGCATTTTCTCCTCCTGCTGCTGACCACAAAGAAAACAGACTTTAACGAGGACACTGGATCTAACTTAATGCCCCTCCAAAGCAATCACCAGAAGGTCTCTAATGACTCCAGCACAGCTCCCTTTAGCACCCCGAGGTGACTCTGGAGTCAGTGCTCATTCTGAGGAGAGACCGCCCCTACTGAGCCCTCTGCCCTGCTCCCTGCAGCACAGCACCCCCTAGATCCTGGCAGAGCTGCATTGCCCCATTACAGTGCTAGGGGGCGCTATGCTGCAGGAAGCAGGATGGGGGGGTCAGTGGGGGGCACTCTGCCCATACTGCCCCAATACCCCAGCATGGTGCTCGGGGTGGGGGGGGAGGGGAAGGGGGCGCTGTGCTGCAGGGAGTGGGGTGGCAGGCTGGGATATAAAGCAATAACTGCCCAACCCAACAGAGACACCACTCTGGATCCCAGCACAGGGGCAGCTGGGGCCCAGGTACTATGTACATGACAAGGAGGAGCTGACCAACTGGCTAAATGGCTTAGAACTGGGACAAAACCATGGTGATCCCAGGTGACCTCATTAAATAGAAGGTGTCCCTGAGTTTAGGACTGCTGGGTTCTGTCCCTAGCTCTGGGAGAGAAGTACATCAGAGTGGGTTAGAGTGGCAGCGGCCAGGAGTCAGGACTCCTGGGTTCTATCCCTGGCTCTGGAAAGGGAGTAGGAACTAGTGGTTACAGCAGGGGTGGGAGGAAGGGGAGCCAGGACTCCTGGGTTCTATCCCCAGGTCTGTGAGGTCTGACAGGTCAGAGTGGGCAGGGCTGGGAGTCAGAACTCCTCCAGGGTTCTATTCCTGGGTCTCTCATTGAGTGACAATGCCATTTCTCTGCTTGTGCCTCAGTTTCCCCACCTTTAAAACAGCTCTGGGAATACCCATCTTGCCATAGGTAGAAGGTGCAGTGTTGTTGTAGATTTTCAAAGCTTTGGATGCCCCTTCAAATTAATGGAAATTGGATGTTTATATCTCTAAGTAGCTTTGAAGATTTTAGCTATGAATGTAGAATGATAGCATTACGCTGGCTGCCAGCATATGCATCCATAACAGGGACATCATCTGAGCTTGAGCTTGGGCCTGCAACACCTTTGCATGACCCACTCCCACTTCAGCTAAAGGAGCAATTCCCTCAGGAAATAGTAGTCGTAGGCTTTTATCCTCCACACATGCACCAGCCATTGGAAAGGGACAAGCTACACAGCTGGCTAAGGAGATACACTTTCTGTAACCTGATTTGCAAGTGCAGATACTCTAGCCATGCTCAGTAATATGAGTGTGCAAATTTCCACACTCAGATGTGTGTGTCTGTGTGTGTGTATCCGTTTATTACTCTTTAAAAGTATTGAAATAAACTATTTACAGTATGTCTTACTTTATACACTGGCATGTTTCAAATAAAGCCCTGCTAAAACCCACCCTCCAAAAGGCTGTACAGAGATAAACGAGACAGGGGACTGGAAGGTGGATAGAGGCAGGGATGGATACACATAAGTCATTAACATTTTTGCACCATTCCCATTAAATTGTTTTTAACTTGCCCCGTCCTACCCAACACCCTCAAACCAGCTCCCAACTCTTCCATCATGAAAAACCCAAAACACTGATGGGTCCTGAACAGAGCTGGGCAAAAGAATTTTGGCAACTGGTGAATTCACTGAAAAATGCACTTTTCGGGGCACCAAAACTATACAGCCAGAGAAGGAGACATCTCCTTTCTAAGTGGTAGGATACTCAGCTCCTTTTCTGGCTATTTTGTGAATATTGTCTAAGTTCTGGAGGGTTGGTGGGGCGGGGCAGAAATTGTCCAAAACTATTCACCGATTTGTGTCAAATTCACATATCGTGCATTTTTCAGGAGGAGAAAGGATATGAAGATAGGGGATGGTCCCAGAGCCCAAGTTAAAACATCTACACCAGGGGTGGGCAAACTTTTTGGGCCAAGCACCACATCTGGGTGGGGAAATTGTATGCAGGGCCAGGGCAGGGAGTGTGGGGTGTGGGAGGGGGTGTGGTGTGCAGGAACGGGCTCAGGGCAAGGGATTGGGGCACAGGAGGGGTCTGGAGTGTATGAGGGGGCTCAGGGAAAGGGGTTGGGGTGCAGGAGGAGTGTGAAGTGCAGGAAGGGGATCAGGGCAGGGGTGTGGACTGTGGGAGAGGGCTCAGGGCAGGGGTTGGGGTGCACAGGGATGCGGGATGTATGAGGGGGTCAGGGAAGGGAGTTGGAGTGCAGGAGGGGTGCAAGGTGCACAAGAGGTTCGGCTCTGGCCCAGCACCATTTACCTAAGGCGGCTCTGGGGGGGCAGCAGCGTGCCCCGGGGCCAGGGCAGGCTCCCTGCACGCCTGCCCTGTCCCCGGCCCCGCACCGCTCCCGGCCTATGGGAACTGCGGGGGGCAGTGCCTGGAGGCAAGGGCAATGCACGGGGAGCTGTCTGGCCCCCGCCCAGGGGCCACTTCTGAGAGCAGCACCAGGCTGCTGGGGCCACGGAGGGCAATCCCGCCAGCCGGATCCAAAGCCCTGAGGGGCCGGATCCAGCCCGCAGGCCATAGTTTTCCCACCCCTGCTACACAGTAATATTATAGCCTTGCCCAAGTCAGCTCACATGGGCCAGCTATGGTGTTTTATTGCAGTGTACGTAAAATCATAGAAGATTAGGGTTGGAAGAGACCTCAGGAGGTCATCTAGTCCAACCCCCTGCTCAAAGCAGGACGAACACCAACTACATCATCCCAGCCAGGGCTTTGTCAAGCCTGACCTTAAAAACCTCTAAGGATGGAGATTCCACCACCTCCCTAAGTAACCCATTCCAGTGCTTCACCACCCTCCTAATGAAATAGTGTTTCCTAATATCCAATCTAGATCTCCCTCACCGCAACTTGAGACCATTGATTCATGTTCTGTCATCTGCCACCACTGAGAACAGCCGAGCTCCATCCTCTTTGGAACCTCCCTTCAGGTAGTTGAAGGCTGCTATCAAATCACATACCTAGAGAAAGCATCACATCCGAAAATCCCATAGACTAGGGTATGATGGGAGACCCAAATTTAAATCCTTTCTCCACATCAGGCAGAGAGAGAAATTGAACTCATGTCTCCCACATCAGTGGCCTAACCACCCCCCTAACCCATATAAAGGCAGTAACCGTTGTCCCCAACAGCTACTTTACATATCAGGCCCTTTAAAAACACCTGGAGACAACATGTTTCAGATTGAATTAAACATTTTGTTCAACCCAAACTAAAAAAATTTCAGTTTGCCAAAATTTGTTTTTGAATTTTCAAATCTGGTTCTACTTGAACTAAGTTTTTTTGGTTTAAAAAAATTGTCCTGGCTCTCATATTTGGAACTGCCATTATTCACCCAGCTCATGTGAAACATTTGCATGGATACCTGTGGGGGAAAAATCACCCTTTCCCCCTAACACCCACATCCTTCATAAGGAGAAACCGAAATAATAACTTCTGAAGCCATATGAAAAATGTTGTATTTATCTTCCTGAAGAATATGTTCCCCAGTTCTTCCCAAAAGCTTTCTTTTCCTTTGAGAGCCCTGGAGTTTTGAATCCACGTGAGAAATTTCACACACAACTCCAGGGAAATCTTTCCCACCATTTTCCAACAATGCACTGCAACTGGGTCCCAGCTGAAGGGAACCTGCAGATTTGTGGAAACCAGCAAACGGAGATGAATGCTGCATGAAAGGATGTGCATGGATCATCGTGAAATTTTTTTTCACAGATTCCCCTGTCCACCACCAACAACTTAAACCCAACTGCCCAAACCTACTTTATGAAATAAACTCGAAGCATTAAGGGATCATGTATGACTCTATGATTCTAACCTTGTGCAAATCTTTCTCACCATTACTCTGTGACCCTCCATCTCCTTCCTAACAACAAACCAAAACCAATTAGGGCACTGAGCCCACATGAAAAATTCCTCACTGATCCCATTATTACATGTGACATTTTGCACCAACCCTCGTGAAAATCATTCCCACCATTTCCTTCTGCCACCAACCTTAGCACAATACCAAAAACACCGAGAGAGTCCAAAAGCCACATACATTTTTTTCCATTGCTTCAGATGTCACATGAAAATTTTTTCACAAATCCTGCTGAAAAAGAGATAATCTCCCACCCACTCACCTTTGAGACTCACTGAGAAGACACTGAAACACAAAGGGTGAAATATATATATATATATATGGAGCTATACCTATCTCATAGAACTGGAAGAGACCCTGGAGGGTCATCGAGTCCAGCCCCCTGCCTTCACTAGCAGGACCAAGTACTGATTTTTGCCCCAGATCCCTAAGTGGCCCCCTCAAGAGTTGAACTCACAACCCTGGGTTTAGCAGGCCAATGCTCAAACCAAAATGTGCAAGTATCCCAGTGTCACATGACAAATTTGTCAGAAATCCTCATTAAAAATATGTCACCGTTCCCCCTGACACCTGCCTAAGAAGAAACCAAACACATTCATAAAACCGCATGATTTCTTTCACGAGTCCCTATGCCACATGCAAAATTTTACACTGATCCTTGTAAAATAAATAAATAAATGGATAAATAAATAACTCTTTCTCTCTGCTCCCACTTGACTTCTATGTCCAACAAGGGAACCAAAGCCTAGTCCTCAGTCGCTTCATGGCTTCCTTGATCTCCCGGTTCCTCAGGGTGTAGATAATGGGGTTCAGCACTGGCGTGATGATGGTGTAGAAGATGGAGGCCATCTTGTCCATCTGCGAGCTGGAGAAAGGCCGGAGGTAGACGAAAATGCAGGGCACAAAGATGAGGCTCACCACCATCAGGTGGGCACTACAGGTGGACAAAGCCTTCCTGCCACCTCCATCACCAAAGCGTCCTCTGAGGGTCACTAAGATGACACCGTATGAACCCAGCAAGACCAGGAAGCAGACCAGCGAGATCAGACCACTGTTGGACACCATGAGTATCTCCATCACGTAGGTGTCACTGCAGGCTAGCTTGACCACCTGGGGTACATCGCAGTAGAAATTGTCCAGCTTGCTGGGCCCACAAAATGGCAGCCATGCCACCAACACCAGCTGGGTGGAAGAGTGGAGCAAGCCTCCAGCCCAGCAGGTTGCCAAGAGGCCCAGGCAGCGGTGGCGGTGCATGGTCTCAGCGTAGCTCAGTGGGTGGCAGATGGCCACGTAGCGGTCGTAGGCCATGAGTGTGAGGAGGAACATCTCAGAGCCGCCAAGGAAATGAAGGAAGAAAAGCTGGGCCATGCAGCCCCCATAGGAGATGGTGCTGCCCTGGCTCAGCAAGTCGCTGAGCATCTTGGGAGCAGCCACTGAGCCGAGGGCCATGTCGATGAGTGAGAGGTTGGCCAGGAAGAAGTACATGGGGGACTGGAGGAGGTCGGGGTCCACCCGCACGGTCACCACAATGAGGAGGTTGCCCAGCAGGCTGGCGGTGTAGCAGGCTGAGACCAGGCCAAAGAGGAGAAGCTGGAGAGGGTGGGAGTGGGACAGGCCCAGGAGGGTGAACTGTGAGACCACTGAACCGTTCATCAGCTCAACGTCTGGAAAAGAGAGGAAATAATGAGATTGGGAGGCAGCACATTGGAGGGAATCCAGGAGCTCTGGCTTTCATTCTTGCCCCTGCTCTTACCCACCAAACCCCCCCCCCCCCACCCAGAACTGTGATAGAACCCAGGAGTCCTGATCCCCCCCCCGATCTTTATTTAAAAAATGGTCTGATTCCACCACAGCCCTTGGTTCAATGGTTAATTGCTCTTGCTTTTAAAATTTTGCACTTTATTTCCACTTTAAATGTGTCTAGCATCAACTTCCAGCCATTGGGTCATGTTACACTTTTCTCTGATCGATTGAAAAGCTCAAATATTTGTTCCTCAGGTCAGTTCTTATAGACTATGATCAAGTCACCTCATAACTTTCTCTTTGTTAAGCTAAATAGAATGAGCTCCTTGATTCTCTCACTCTAAGACAGGTTTTCCAATCCTTTAATCATTCTTGTGGCTCTTCTCTGACCCTTCTCTAACTTGACAACATCCTCCTTGAATTGTGGGCACCAGAGCTGGACACAATATTCCATCCCTACCAAATACAGAAGTAAAATAATCACCCTATTCCTACTTGAGAGTCCCCTGGTTAGTCCTTTTGGCCACAGTATCGCACTGGAAGCCCATATTCGGCTGATTATCCACCATGGCTCCCAAATATTTTTGAGAGTCACTACTTCCCGGGATGGAGTCCCCCACCCTGTAAATATGGCCTACCTTCTTTGTTCCTAGATGTATACATTTACATTAGCTGAATTAAAACACGTTGTGTTTGTTTGTGCCCAGTTTACTAAACGATCCAGATCGCTCTGAATTTGTGACCTGTCCCCTTCAGTATTTATCACTCCCCCAATCTTTATCAATGATGATTTTATGTTCTTTTCCAGGTCATTGATGAAAATGTTAAAAGTGTAAGGCCAAGACTGACCTCTGAGCGACCCCTCCTGGAAATACACCCTCACTATGATGATTCTCTGCTTACAATTACATTTTTGAGCCAGTTTTGAATCCGTTTCATGTGTGTCAGGTTCATTTGTATTCTTCTGGTTTCTTAATCAAAACATTGTACAGTAGCAAATCAAATGCCTTCCAGAAGTCCATGTCTATTACATCAGCACTATTACCTATATCAACCAAACTTGTAATCTCATCAAAAATATATTAAGTTAGCTTGACAGGATCTACTTTCTATAAGCCAATGTTGATTGGCTTTAATTATATTACCCTCCTTTAATTCTTTATTAATCAAGGCCCATATCAGCTGGTCCACTATTTTGCCTGGGATTGATGTCCAGATTGATAGGCCTAGGTTTCCCCTGGCTGTCCCATTTACTCTTTTTAAATATTGTCACAACGTTACCTGTCTTCCAGTCTGGAGCCTCGCCACTGTTAAAAGGTCATTGGGGCAGGGGGGCTGCCTCCTGGGTTTCTCCAAGGCAGCCTGAGTGCTCTAATCACTAGAATATAGAGTCATTCCCAAGCTTGGTCTTTGGCCCAATAACTCTGTAATTATTTAGCCAGAGTGGAACAACTTCAACAGGAGAGACTGAGCAGACCTCCCTCCCCCAATAGCCCAGTGGCTACAGCCCGTGCTTAAGAGGAATCAGAGCCCTGTTCAAACCCCATCTGCCCCTCACTTGGAAGGGGAACTTGAATGCATGGCTTCCCACACCCCAGGTGCATATTGTAATGTCTGGACTGAAATGAGGGAGCTCCTTCTTTCTCCCGCCCCCTGTTCCCAGCAGCTGTGTGTGGGCTCCCCTGCAGGGCCGGATCTGGTAGGCAAGCCCAGAGCACACCTAGCAGATTGGGTCCTGCAGGTGAGTTTGGCGTGGCTGCAGCACACATGCTCAGAGGCAGAAACACAGGCATGGAAGGAACTGTTATTGGGAAACTGAGGCACTGAGTTAAGGCACCTAAAGCATTTGGGAGGAGGGCAGAAATCCCAGTAAGGCCAGATTCTTGTATTTAGGTGCCTAAAGTGACAGTCGGGGGCCAAAATCCCTTGGGGAATCTAGCCCCCATTCACACACAACCACAGTCACACACACAATACAGTCACTGCCATGCTGACTAGCCCCTCTCCCACCAGCCCCATGCCGAGCTGTCTGCCTGGGTCACCTCCCCATACCCACCCCCATGGGCAATGGACAAGTGCCCTGCAATGAGGCATACAACCCAGCCTCAGCTCGCAGCCAGGGAGGGGGTGAGCATTACACCCCAATGGCCCTGCAGAGAGCTCTGCCCCTTCGCACCCCAGCCCAAGGATCAGTACCTCTGATCTCAGCTGCTTTCACTCCCTCCAGGGGCAGCTCGGCATCCTCCAGGGCTGGAGACCTTCTCAGGGCACAGATGGTCCCCACAGTGACCAGCAGCAGGGAGCAAAGCTCTGATCCTAGGCTGGATGGAGTCCAACTTGTTTGCCCAAGAAGAAGCAATAGGCAGAGAGGGAGAATGCTCAGGGTGAGTGCAGAGATAAGGCTAGAACCCAGGAGTCCTGGCTCCCAGCTCTCCCTGCTCTAACCCACTAGACCCCACTCCCCTCCCAGTGATGGGGATAGAACCCAGGAGTCCTGAGGCCAACATAAAGAGGCAGCCCTCATCCTTTACCCTATGGCAGCTACAGCCCAGACCAACTATACAGAACAGTCTGTCTCCAAAGCACCAAGACACAGCAGAAATATCTGCCAAGCCACAGACCCCCATGGAGACGGCACCCTGGGGAAACACATCTCTTTAGTCAATGGCGGTCCCCACAGAAGAGCTAATCAGAGACTCTGATGTCAGAGCAGGGTGGGGGCTGGGAGACAGGACACCTGGGTTCCAGCCCCAGTTCAGGGAAGGCTAGTGGTTAGAGGTGTTGTGTCCATGGTCCGTTCAGTCTTTGGCCTCTCTGCTGAGGCTGCTGGCCAGGGAACTGCTTAGTGCAGCTGGGATTGAGTTTTCTTCCACAGGGTCAGCTGTCTCGCTCATGCAGGGACCAAACATGGTACAATGATAATTATAGGCTTATGACAGAGTCATAGTTAGAAAAATGGCCCCTTATTTCTTTCTCCTACCACTCTGTGCCAGCCAGTCACCTGCCTGAAATCCCCCAGAGGGGAAAGGCCCCATATCCCATTCTTTGTCCCTCTGAGCCAGCCAGTGCCCCCTACCCTGGGGCCATATGGGAGCCAGCTCCTCCTACAGGAGAGGCCTCATATCCCATTCCTCATACCCCTGAGCCAGCCAGTCCCTGCCCTGGGGCTGGATTGGAGCTGTGCCACCTAGGAGAGAGAGACCTCATGCCCTATTCCCAACAGCCCTGAGCCAGCCAGTCCCCCGATTCAGGAGAATAACACTTGTGTAATGGCCAGGTTTCAGTCCAACAGCAATAGGCAGCAGACAGTCTGTACACGTACAAACCCCAATAGGTGTGTCTAGACAGCAAGCCTGGGTCTGGGACTCGAGTCCGCAGGCTGAGTGTTTCTAAGCCTGGGCTTGAGCGTCCAAACTGAGTAGTCACCCTGAGTTTACATTTATTAGACCCAGATCTCACAACCATGCTCACGTGTCTGCATTAAACAGACCTGAGTCAAACCAGCTTACCCCAGGCTTCCTAGTGCCCTCCACAGCTGTAGCCACTCAACCCCTTTGTTTGTGGCACCCTGTGGGAAAACATGACTGTCCATCCTGCACTACATTACTGGAAATTGTCTCAGCTCCTCAACACGTCTTTTTGAGCCATCTTTTGGGTCTGCACACTCCCGACAGCCAGAGCCAGCGACACGGAGGAGGCACCATTTGAAAAGCTTGTCCTGCTTAAACCTTCACTGCTGTTTCAGGAAACAGGCCGAGCCTCCATGAGACATTTGAGCAGTGTTTTCTAACCAACTGAAGGCACCTGCTGGGGGCGAAGGATGACACAGACATGTCAGACTCCAACTGGCTGAGGCTACTCACAATTCTCGGGATAACCACTGATGCCTTCTAAGTAGATCGGCCTTTCTGGAGAGGGGCCACAAGTGCAGACTGGTGGGATCACATCATCATGAGGACCTGGGATGATCAGCAGTGGGTCTAGAGCTTTTGCACAGAGATAGTGACCTTTCTGGTGTTTATTGAGCAGCTTTCCCTGCCCCTCCCATGCCAGGATACACACATCTAGTATATATCTAGGAACAAAGAATTTCGGTCAGGATAGGAGCTCAACGCAGGGAAGCAGGGACTCTGAAAAAAATGTCGGGGTCATTGTGGATGATCAGCAGAACATGAGTTCCCAGTGTGTTGCTGTGGCCAAAAGGACTAATCTGATCCTGGGATGCATAAGAAGGGGAATCTCCAGGAGTTACTCGACCTCTGTTTTTGACACTGGCGCAACCATTTCTGGAATCCTGTGTTCAGTTCTAGTGCCCACTGTTCAAGAAGGAGGTTGCTAAATCAGAGAGGGCTCAGAGAAGAGTCACGAGAATGATTAAAGGATTAGAAAACATACCTTATAGTGATAGACTCAAGCAGCTCAATTTAATAGAGAGAAGGTTAAGGCGTGACTTGATTACAGTCTAGGAGTACCCATATGGCAAACAAATATTTAATAATGGGCTTTTCAATCTAGCAAAGATTTACTTTTACTCAAGCCAATTGCTGGAAGTTGATGGCAGACCAATCCAGACTGGAAATAAATCATACATTTATAACGGTGATAGTAATTAACCAATGGAACAATTTACCAAGGTCATGGTGGCTTCTCCATCACTGAAAAATTTTAAATCAAGATTGGATGTATTTCTAATAGATCTTCTCCAGGAATTATTTTGGGGGAGTTCTGTGGCCTGTGTTACACAGGAGGTGTGAGTAGATTATCACAATGGTCCCTTCTGGCCTTGGAATCTGTGAATCTTTGAAAACGTAAGGGTGACCATACTGGTCCAGAAGTGGGTTGCTATAACCATCTGGAACATGGCGACTCCTGACTGCTACATGGTCTGCTGCCAACCAGTTTGGTGCTGGCAAGTTGACTGTGGGGGCAGTGAGGTGATCAGGCGCGTGATTTACCAGGTGTGGTGGGCATAAACAGTGTCCTGGAAGTAATTGCCCATTTTGAGGGACCGGTGGTGCCCGAGCCATTGATGGCACTTGTGCCCATAGTTTGCCCATAGCAAGGTACACAAGGGGTGCTTAGACCATATTGGTCACCTCCAGTGTGGTCAGCAGGTATTAGCCTCTTTGTAAGGATCTTGATCAAACACTTATAAATGTTTTGTTATTGTTTGGATGTAGTAACTTGCTTATCATTTAAGCTTTATAGGCATGTTGAGAGCAATTTTATGGCTAAGGTAGTGTTTTGATAATACCGGGCATAAATAATAATAATTCCTACATCCATTTAATTAAAATGCCTAATTAACATGGTGGAGAAAGATACTCTGTTTTAAAATGAGAACCCCATAACCTCCTTGGTGCTGGTTAGTGCTCTTAAACATCTCCCAGTCTGCCCAGTAATGATCCAATAAAAACAGGGAAGACCATACTTTACAGCCTCACTCATTTCAGCCTCAACCAGCGTAGTTGTAGTATAGTTAAATGGATGCAATAGGTGATGTGGATGTTCTTAATTCAGTTTAAACCTGATTATTCTGGTTTAGTTGAAATCAGTTAGGAATAGGTTTAAGCTAATCTGAAATCAGCTTCTTTGAGACCAAAATAAGTGTGTCCACACACCGGTTTAATTATACCAGTTTAAAAGCCAATTCAAATTGCCGGTATATTAGTTGCTGATGCCTAAATTGTTAATTGGTCACATTCTTATATGCCTGATCGTTCTTCAGCAAAAAGCAGATTTACATTTCAGACTGACAGGCAGACAGACAGACATATTTTAAAAAGTAACTGTGAGGATAGATAGTTAGACACATAGACAAAATCTAAATTTAAAAGAAAGAAAAATTATTTAAAACATTTTGGATGGACCTTCCCCCCACCACCTTTCATAAAGAAGAAAGAAAAGAAAAGAAAAATTACAATTCCTTAGTAGGTTTCAGAGTAGTAGCCATGTTAGTCAGTATCTGCAAAAAGAACAGGAGTATTTGTGGTACCTTAGAGACTGACAAATTTATTTCAACATAAGTTTTTGTGGGCTACAGCTCACTTCTTCAGATAGAACACCTGTAAAAAGAGATTCTGATCTGTTGTATATTCTCTGCAGTCAGATAATCAGAGCAGATACTTCTCTACGTTTGTCTGGACCTGGAATTTATGTTGGACTATTTTAATCAAATCTAGAAATACACAGAAATATATCTTTATTGATTTAACATCTTTATTCTCTCTATTTGAATCTTACCAATCTAATCAATGAATTAATGTAATATATTTACTACTTTAATATTTGATTTTAACCTGAAAAATGTGTAACATATTGTTCTTAATCCAATATTCAATTGATTCTGGAAATTTGTCTGATATAGAATTATTAGCTCAATATTTTAATTGGCTCCGGAGGTTAAAAAAATACAACTACAAATGTCATATTTAAACCAAATCTAAAAATATATGTAATTGTTAACTGAATATTTTAATAAAATCTAGAAATGTTAGCTTAATATTTTAACCACATCTGGAAAACACAATGTATCATTATTAAGTTAGTATTTTAATCAAATCAGCAAAATGGAGACAAAATGTATTTATTAATTTAATATTTTAAGCAAATATGTAAAAAAGTAATATATAATTCCTAATTTACTATAGTAATGAAAAATGAGACTGTATCATTATTTTGAGCATAATTGGAATTCATATCCTATATACTTATTAATGTAACATGTTTAACAAATCTGGAAATCATCACAATGTTTACTTATTAATCCAAGGTTTTAATCAAATCTAGAAGTTAACATGCTATGTAAATATTAATTTAACATATGAAGTGAATATAGAAATCAATAAAGCATGCACTTAATATTAATGACTAACTCATCAATATTAATAAGTATATATTTTCACTGCATGTAGGAATGAATAAAATGTCTAATTTTTAATTTATTATTTTAATCAAAAGAGGACTAGATGACCTCCTGAGGTCTCTTCCAACCCTAATCTTCTATGATTCTCTGATTCTAGTATATAATTATTCGTTTATTATTTAAGTTGAAGGTATTAGTTTATTTTAATTAAATATAGGAATTGATATCTTCGGTAGTTTTTTATTTTAATCAAAATTATAATATAGTTGTTAATTTTACATTTTAATCAAATCTAGGAATTAACATAGCACACAATTATTAATTTTGCATTCCGAGTCTCAACATAAATATAAACTGTAACTCTTAATCCGCCATTTTAATCTAATCTGGAAAATATAATGTGTAAATTGTTTGGGACTCTTTTTTGCTTCTGTGTTTGTGCAACTCCTAGCACAATGAGTCCCTGGTCTGTGACTAGGGCTCCTATGGGTTACCTCAATCATAAATAAACAATTCAATAATCAATAAATAGTATGATTATCAATTGACTCTGTTAGGCCTGAATAAAGATATAGCAGACAAAACAGGTATGCCAACCTGATTGAAGTCAGGCTAACAGAGGTTTCTGGGTAATCCCAGAGTGGAAAAATACTGAGAAGCAGCATTGTCTCACAAAGCCCTAGGAAAGAGTGAGATAAGTGAGGGGTTAGTACCAGCTGTGCTGTATTAGGAACAGTGTTTGAAGAACTGATAAGAAACCCTAGCATCCCACTGTGGAAGCAGGGAAAGAATTAATAAGGATTTGAAGGGGATTTTAATGCATGTCAGTCAGTTAGCAAGAGTCAGGCCATACTGTAACCCTAATGACGTGAGACTTGTAGAAGCAAGGATAGTGCGAGGCGAGAGGACAAGAGTTATTACGACCTTGCAACAGTCTAACCAAATATGCAGGCTTGCTTTTCTTAGGAGTGAGACAAATAAGATAGCAGAAAGGCTTATGTATAAACAAAATGTATTTGTTGCTTTTTACCGTCTGTATTATTGCTAGAAATTGTCTGTAACAAAGTTATAAAGGCTTGCTGTAATTGTTTACCAGTTGAGAGACCTGTCCAGGACTGGGGCGACCCTGTGTCCTATGGCACTCTCTCCCTCCATTGTAATTACTGGAGAAATAATAAAGTATTTGATTTTGCTGCACCCAAACAAAAAGCGAGAACTGAGTTTTTCTCCCACAATTTGGGGGCTCGTCTGGGATGGCAACGCCCACGGACCCACAGACGGCTACTACGGATCATTCCCCTTCGAACCCCATGGCGCCACATGAGAGGTATGAGACTTTTTGAAATCTCTATTGGGGTATCGGAGGAGGACTGTCCGTGGGGACGTCTGTCTCTGTTGGGCTCACGCCATCTGAACTTATTGACTGTGCAGCAAGATCAGATGCAGAGTGGTATTGGGGAAAGGCCCCAACAAGGTTAGTTTATAGCAGTATTGGGAACTGCTGAGTTGGCCAACAAGGTAATGCATAAGGTAACACAGGCTGCGCCCTGTGTTCTGGATAAATCCTTCAGTATGTATTGCCCTCCCTAATTGGATTTTAAATGACATTGCGCTTATCCAGTTTTCAAATCACTTCTACATACCCAGATTGCTCACAAGGGGCTGCCATTAGATTAGCACAAAAAAAAAAAAGCCTGGGTTATTTCCTCTGGACAAAAAGGGAATTGACCAGATCCCTGTTGGCTGGGGCCAATAATGTAGTAGCCATTTGGAATATTCTTAAAGGCCAAGAACATGATAAAAAATTGGGCCAACTAGAAAAGGCCACTAGCCTTATTTTTGAAGCTCAGCTATCTTAAGTACAGGCTGGAGTTGGTGAGTTACATGTCATTTCCACCCTTAGTTCTATGACCCAGAAGTTACTGACAGAGATGGTATTAAATATCACTGAGGCTGGGAAGGCATTGCAGTGGGATCTAGATCAGACTTGGCCCACTGCCCTTACAGACACATCAGGAGTACCATCTGATTTATGGTCATGGAAACATACTTGGACACTTTCTGGATGGCAGTGTGAACATTTACAGTGCTCCTTCCAAGTATTTGGACCGGTTAGGGGGGTGTGGGCTCCCACATACCGAATCCTGCTGGGTCCATGGGGAGGATGCATGTGGGACTGTAATTATTTACCGAGACATCTGGGAAATTAGACCACCTGGTATACCTAACTGATTTCTAGACAGTACCCCTAGAATAACACCTGACATTTTGGATAAGAATAGAGAGTCAATGGACATTTTGGCCGTTAGAACCACCACAGCTCAGTGTATCTATAAACTGAAGCCAGGGGAAGTTGTCACTGTTTATGACAATATTTGCTGAGAGGGTGGTGGTCAAGGAACTACCCTGATGGGACACCCACTTTTTCAAGCTAATGATAGCTGTGTGTACGTTAAAGCCACCACATTGCAACATATACATATTAATCTTATCACTGCTGCAGGCAATCATATCATTTTCTGGCCTGCAGATCGAATGTTGCAAGTAGCTCTTAGATTTCAGGTATATTTTAATTGGACTAGAGTAGTGCCTGATCGGTTTCAATATTTGCTTTCATTGTTACCAAAGGTTCAAAGAATCTCTGAATTGCAAGGGCAAATTCACATACTTCAGAATATATATCAAGCTGAAAAGAATGCCTTTCATACAGCTTATAGAGTGTCTACCTTATGTACTATGTATGATGTCTTGTGCTTTGTAACCAAAATTGTACAACAGCCCCATTATATTATTCCTATGGGAATGTTATTGTTTGTAGTGTTGTTAGTTAGCTTAGGATTATATTATTGTTGTTGCTGAAAAAAACGTAATAATAGCAATACCTTTCATGTTCATGCTAATCATGCATTGTCATTACATCCAATCAAAACCCCTAAGGTTGAAACATCTGATGTAGAATCTGAAATCCACGAATTAATGCAAATAGAGATTGAAAATATTTGTTGTACTAGAAGTACAAAAGGGGGGAGTGGGGAAGCAGGGAAAGAATTAATAAGGATTTGAAGGGCATTTTAATGCATGTCAGTCAGTTAGCAAGAGTCAGGCCATACTGTAACCCTAATGACGTGAGACTTGTAGAAGCAAGGATAGTGCGAGGCGAGAGGACAAGGTTATTACGACCTTGCAACAGTCTAACCAAATATGCAGGCTTGCTTTTCTTAGGAGTGAGACAAATAAGATAGCAGAAAGGCTTATGTATAAACAAAATGTATTTGTTGCTTTTTACTGTCTGTATTATTGCTAGAAATTGTCTGTAACAAAGTTATAAAGGCTTGCTGTAATTGTTTACCAGTTGAGAGACCTGTCCAGGACTGGGGCAACCCTGTGTCCTATGGCACTCTCTCCCTCCATTGTAATTACTGGAGAAATAATAAAGTATTTGATTTTGCTGCACCCAAACAAAAAGCGAGAACTGAGTTTTTCTCCGACACCACAGTTCTGACTCTAACTCCCTGGTTTAGTTTTCGGTGTGTTTTTAACTCCCTTACATTCCTAACTTTTGGTGCTTGTTAAGATATTATTAACAATTTAATGCTGTAGAGACTAGGCATGCGTATATATTAAAAGGTGTCTAATTTCTAGTTGTTAGACAAAGGGGGGGTGGGTTGCTCAAGTGAATGATCTATGACGTAATAAAATTGTCTATATAGGCTAATACTAAGCTGTAAAGAGGGGGCTGGTTCTCTTTGGAGATGAGCTGCTCTCTATTGATGCGTGCATTTGTCAATAAAGAGCTTTTGATCGGACCTTGCTGGTGTTGCCTGTCTCTCTGCGGTCAGACAACGAACTTCGCTGTCAGGGTTAGAGTCCCTGACAACTCTAAACATTCTTTTCACATGTAAGGATTGTTTGTAGAGTTTAATCATATTGCTATTTTAATACAAATGTTTCTATATTTGATCTAGGTTTTCCTTCTGCAGAGCCTTTAGGGTTAATCCACAACTGATGTCGTCTTCGGATCTCCCCAAACTCAAAGTCCTCTCGATTCAATTCTGTACCACTCTTTAGTTAGATGAGAGGAAAGGTTTGGCTGCCCTGAAGGTCCCTGGTGGTTCACATCTAATGTTTCTAAAAACTTCGGGGTTTCAGCTGCTCACCTGCAGGGGTGAGGAAGAGACTCCCACCCACCCAAAAAAATCTATTTGGGAGCGGGATTGTTCGTATTGTTGTCTTCTTGCTCCGAAGCATTGGTATGGCCACAGCTGGAGATGGGACACTGGATAGGGTGGATGCCAGACTTTCTCTCAAGCGCTTGGTTGGCAGTTCTGTTTCACATGCTCAAGGTTTAATTTGTTGCCTGATCCTTTCAATGGTCAATAACACTTGTTCTGGTTGCCAGTTGACCTGATTAATAAACTGAGGATCAGCGGGTTCTTGTTCCAGAATCAGGCTACACAGAACTAAAATCAGCTAATTCAATGTCATCGAGGTGTAGGTCAAAGCAAAAACTTAGCGGTTTTTATCAAAATCAGTAATAAAGCCAGAAAAGTTCTGAGCCACTTAAACAGATAGGAATAATACAGTATCGGGGGTATCTGTGTATCATTCTTTGCATATGCTCTTAGATTTGCATACCTCCACCTTTCTTTGCGGACCTGGCGGTAAGAGACAAAGAACCATCCCTGTCCCTGGCATGCGGATGATCCAGGTTCCTCAATGCCCAAGATTGATGGTAGATAACAATAGAGCTGAAGGGTCCAATGATGGAAAAGCTCCCCATCCGCATGGTGGGTTGCCCTATTATAGGGCCTGAGCGCCATTCTGAATATTCATGCTAATGCTCAGCCTTCTATGCCCAAATCAAACTTCCTCGCCCTCTTAATATCAGGGTGAACTGATCCTATAGATTAACATATTCATGCCATTTAACTCCTGATCCTATGCATCACCTCTTCCTCAGACAGATTGGCAGTTATCACGTCCATGTTCCTGCGGTTGCTGTTTACCTGCTGAACAAGCTGTCCCTAGTTCCCCAAAATCTAAGGGTAACTGTCAGGCCATTTATCCACGCCAAATGTCACAGGCCAACTACTCTGGACTATACTTCTGATAATTTGGGGAACCTATTGTCTTATAGGATACAAGCCTGTAGGTTCCTTGCTGTTACAGCTGAATATAATGAAGGCAAGCCAGTCCCATGGGCTACAAATTGGTCACTGTATGTGGGGTGGGGCAAGTATTTTTCCCCAGCTCAGATTGGCGGTAACCTTGGGTTTTTCCACCTTCCTCTGTAGGGTGACCAGATAGCAAGTGTGAAAAATCGGGATGGGGGTGAGGGGTAATAGGTGCCTATATAAGAAAAAGCCCCAAAAATCAGGATTGTCCCTATAAAATCGGGACATCTGGTCACCTTATTCATTTGCTGAATGTGGGTACAGGACAGTTGCCAAGATAACCTGGGTGTATCTCCTTTAATCATTTCCCTGCTATTGTGGGGGCCCTGGGGATTGGTGCATGTCAGTCCCTGCCATTCTCCGTCAGTGACACCTCACAGTTTAGCCTCCTGAGATTTGTAATATCTTGGTCTAGTTTCAGTTGCTAAGCAGTGTTGGTGGCCTGAGATCTACAGATGTTGAGACTAGGTGATCTGCTGGTCCTTTCTGGCTTTAAACTCTAACCCAGGTGTCCAGACACCCAACCACACCAGTCTAACCCACTAGGTCCCAGTCCCCTACCAGAGCTATGGATACAACCCAGGATACTACCTGGTTTGGTATGGATAGTACCCACTTCCCACATTGCTCGACCCACCAGACCAGGGGTTCTCAAACAGGGGTGGGGACCCCTCAGGGGGTCACAAGTTTATCACATGGGAGGTTGTGAGCTACCAGCCTCCACTCCAAACCCCACTTTGCCTCCTACATTTATAATGGTGTCAAACATATTTTAAAGTGTTTTTAATTTATAAGGGGGGGTCACATTCAGAGGCTTGCTATGTGAAAGGGGTCACCAGTATGAAAGTTTGAGAACCACTGCACTAGACCCAAGTGCCCTCTGAGAGCTGGAAAAAGAACCCAGGAGTCCTGGCTCCCAGTCCAGCTCTCTGACCACTAAAGCTCACACCCACTGCCAGGGCCGGCTCTACCATTTTTGCCACCCCAAGTAAAAACAAACAAACAAAAAAGCCCAAACTGCTAAAGCAAAAAAAACCCACAACCACCCTCGGACTGTGCCGCCCCAAGAATGGAGGGAATGCGGCCCCTTAGCATGTGCCGCCCCAGGCATGTGCTTCCTCCGCTGGTGCCTGGAGCTGGCCTTGCCCACTGCCTGTGCTGTGTCAACTCTTGGCATTAACAGAGGCTGTCCATCTCTGAGAGGTCTCTGCCCAGTATCTTTCTTGGGCGTTAGAAGCACTTAATAAATCACAGAGACCAGACTGCAAATCCCTTGGTGGAATTAGCTTGTTCTGATGTCTGAATGCTTCTCGCTCTGGGCATTGATGACCGGGGCTGCTGGTGAAGCCAATTAAAGAGCTGAGCTGAAGTTACCACTGGCTCCTGCTTGAAAAGTTGGAGCCAGGCAATTAAAAAGAAAAGTTATCTCATCTCCTGAGAGCTGAGGACAGATGCCAGGGGTGGGGGCTGTGGGTCAGGACTGGGAGGCCCTGGGCAGAGAAGGGAGCTGAGTCTCCCGGATCCATTCAGCTCTTGGTCTCTGGTGATGAGCAGAGCTATTCAGTCTCAGGTTCATGTGGACCCCTGCTCAGCTGGGAATCAACCCACTCATTACACATGGGACCTACTGCACAGAGCAGGAGGTGTCACTACCACCCTGGGGTGACAGGACAGGGAAGAGGTGCAGGTGAAGGGGACCTTGATGGGTTCGGTAGGGGTCTCTTAATCCCAGTGAGGTTTCTTACCAAATAGGTCAGCCCATTGGGGTAGTTTATCGGGGTGCCGGGGGAAGAATCTGGGTCTAGCTGAGTGGAAGGGGAGTTGGGACCACCCTAATCAGACAGAGCATGGGACAAGGGAGATCGTCCCATTCTAAGGTCCCCTGTCTATGCCTCACAACCCAGCCACACCAGTCCCTCTCTGTAGGGGGAACAGCTCCGTTCTGAGCTCCCCATATATGCCCCCCCAGGTGCCCAAGTCCCTCTCTGTGGCGGGGTCGACATATTCTGAGCTCCCCAGTCTATATCCCCCAGCACGGCTACACAAGCCACACCCTTATCCCCCACTCCATCCATCACCCCACCAGCCACAACCCTCACCCCGAATCTGCCCAACCTCTCCAACCAGACTCCTCACCCCACCCAGTCCAGTCCCCGTCAACTCCACTCCCGCCAGCCCATCACCCCACCTTCATCCAGCCCCCAAGCCTGGCCTGTTACCCCCATTCCATTCAGGCCCTGCCCCCACCAGGCCCCGCCCACCACTCCAGCCAGCCCCCAGGAGATTACCCTATTTATTTTGGCAGAAACTTGAAAAACCTGATTTTAAATTGTGAATTTTTCCAGTTTTCCAATTTTCACCCTCGTCCATTGGGTCCCGACCAGAGTGGGGGCTGGAGGTTGACCAGAGTGGGGACAGGGCACAGCTGGGTGAACAGCTTAGCCTAGAGAAACAGGGAAGTGTGTAACCTCCCAGCTAGTTAATAATAATGAGTAACGAGCTGCTGGCTGAGTATAGGACCCACATCATGAAGATCCCATAAAGAGTTTTGCTCTTTCCTTGGCTTGGCAAAGGAGAAACACATCATCCCCCCGCAGTGTGAGGGCTACACTTGGCCTGGGCTCATAAAGCACCTTCCCCCTTTGACCATGTACACAGCACAGGTGAGATGCAACCAGCTCTGGTGCAGGGGAGCTCAGTTACAGCCACGCAGTGACACTGCACGGAGATGGTTTGTCTTTTGCTGAGATGCAGCCAGCTCTGGGGAAGGCTGGCAGGGGAGCAGCCAGTAAAGAACATCGCAAGGGGATGGCTCGCTTGTCACTGAGGGGTGGGGTGTGGCCCTGATGCTGCCTGCTGGAGGGAATGAACCCTGCACTGTGTGTGGAGAGAGTAGAGAACCCAGCACCTCCTAGAAGACAGAGCACTGCCTTAGTACTGCCAACCCCTGATCACTATTCGCCATGTGCCCAAGGGGCTGGCACTGGGGGCTTTCAATGTGGCCTCATATTGACACCTACCAAGTCCTGTTTGTGGGGGTGGGGGGCTGTGTATGTGGTGAGGAGGTCTGTATGAGTGTGTAATGTGGGGGCAGGGAGTATGTGTGAGGGGCTATCTGGTGTGGGGTGTTTGTGTTGGGGCTGTGTGGAAGGCACTGGGGTGACTCTCCCCAGCATTTCCCTGGGTGCCCACAGTTCATCCAGGGATCAAATCCAGGTCTGGCTGCTCTTACACACCCGAGACCAAGTGCCAAGAGGGACCCAGGAGCTCAGAGAGCAGATATCAACCCCCTCTTGCCCAGCTCCCTTCACAGCAGAGGAGGGCAGGGTTTGGCAGCCCTGAAGCTCCTTTCTGGTTCATGTCTGATGTTCCTAGAAGCTTATGCTTCCAGGTTTCAGCTAGTCACCTGTGGGAGTCAGGAAGGAACACCCCCCCCCCAATTTTGGCTTGGTTTGAGTTTGGGTTTTTGTATGGGAGGAGTTGTTTGTGGTGGTGTTTCTTTCTCAAGGCATCAGGGATGGCCAGTGCTAGAGATGGGACATGGGGTCGGGTGGACCAGGGCTTTGAGGTGGCACCCAACATTCTCTGTCTCAGGTGCTTGGCTGGCTGGTTCTTGCTCACATGCTCTGGGTCTAACTGATCGCTCTGTGTGGGGTGGGGAAGAAATTTTCCCCCAGATCAGATTGGCAGTGACCTTGGGGGTTTTGCTCCTTCTTCTGCAGCGTGGGAGGGGTGGGGGCTGTAGGTCAGGACAGGGTGGGTCAGGACTGGGATTCCCAGGCGGAGACGGGAGCTGTGTCTGCAGGGTGCATTCAGCTTTTGGACCCCTGCTCTGCTGGGAACGAGCTCACTCATTACACATGGCCCCACTGCACAGAGCAGGTGGGCATCACTACTGATAGGGGGCCTAGTTCATCAGGGTCCAACACAAGGCGGGTGGGTGAGGGCCAAAGAGAGCAGAATGGGATGCGGGGAGCAGGGCATGGGCAGGCCCCGGCTCTTACTAACAGGAACTGTAACCCAAGCCTGCCTCCCTCCTACTAACCCAAAGCCTGGTGGCATGCAGCCAGAGGACTGATAAAGGGCCCCCTTGGGTTGGAAAGGCTGCCTGGTATTGCTGCAGATCCGGCCGGAGGGCACTGCGCCCTGCAGGGATGGAACAAGCCTCCTCCAGGAGTTTGGCCCAGCCAGGGAACCGAAGACAGGAATCGCTGGTGCTCCCAAGCCGAGACGGGGACGCCTGGCCCTGTGGAGCTGGGTGGATCCTTGGGGCTGTCCCACTCAGGGGAACTTCCAGGATTTTTGTCTGCAGGTCTCCTACGGTGCAGGGGTGCTGGGCTGTGCAGCGGGGCTGGCTCTTGGTCTCTGCTGTTCCGCATTGTATGATGCAGTCCTTGGCTCGGGGACTTGAGCCTGACTTTCCCCCTCCTGGCTGGATGCCCTGACCACTGGCCTATAGAGTCAGTCCCACCAGCTCACGTCTGTTTGGTTATTCGACACCCACAGGAGGCTGAGAAAAGACCCGGATCAGAATGTATTCGACACCCCACAATCGCCCAGCAGGCAGGGCCCTAGAGTGAGGATCTCAACTGGGGTCTCACTCATCCCAGGTAAGTGCTCCAACCAGTGCGGGGGCTGGGGGGGGGCTACGGACTATATCTCCGGGGTCCGCGAAAGACTTAGACTGAAAACAGACTGACCAGAATCCAGCTATATGGACAGACGATAGATTGCCAATGGACTCCATGCCGCCACTCGAAATTTCCAAAGGGGTCTACATCGCCATTTGAAACTTTTTAGGAGCCCGCCAACGAAAAAAGGTTGAGAAATGCTGCTCTAGAGTACGCAGGAGCGTCTCCTCCTCCGGGGCTTAGACTGAGCAAGGGGTCAGGACTGAGGGGACTGGCGCAGGCCCACTGACCGCAGTTTAGGGACCCACCAGGTTAGGCAGCGGCTGAGGGGGTTTGGAGGATATAAGGGTAGGTCTACACAGCAACCAGATAGCTGGGACCCTCCAATCTCACAGGGTCCTAGAGCCCTGATATCTACACAGCAGTGAAACAGCCCCGCAGCCTGAGCCCCAGGAGCCTGAGTCGACTGACATGGGCCAGCCGCTCGTGTCTACTCGCTACGTAAACTCTCTGTGCATCTGCCCGAGTCACCTCTTCTAGCCGAGTAGTTTTCCCTCTGCACTATGGGGCTGCCTTAGTCCCGGGGGCCTGACCGGCTGCTCAGAGTCAGAGCTAATCAGGGCTGCATCTCCATTTGCCTTCCCGAGAGAAATAATCGAAACATTGGGAACATCGAACAGTAGTTAAAGAGACAGACTGACAGGTGGTTGTGTAGGGGGATAGATGCACTGACACGACTCACTGATCATGAACCTCATCGATAACAGGTTTTATTCATTACAAAAGAAAAAAACCCAAACCTTTAAACGTATAAAATTATAAAACAAAACAAACCTTCCAAAATAAATATACCACCGCTCTGTACACACACAGAGCAGGGTCCCGGGCTAGACCTGCTCTGTGTACACAGAGAGCAGGGCCTCAGTCCACACTAGCTCTGTACACACACAGAGAGAGCAGGGCCCCGGGCCAGACCCGCTCTGTACACACACACAGAGCAGGGCCCCGGGCCAGACCCGCTCTGTACACACACAGAGAGCAGGGCCCCAGGCCAGACCCGCTCTGTACACACAGAGAGAGCAGGGCCCCGGGCCAGACCCGCTCTGTACACACAGAGAGAGCAGGGCCCCAGGCCAGACCCGCTCTGTACACACAGAGAGAGCAGGGCCCCGGGCCAGACCCGCTCTGTACACACAGAGAGAGCAGGGCCTCGGGCCAGACCAGCTGTGAAAGGGCCCTAAGAAAGTCTGACCCTCAAACTAGGGGACTAGGCACCTACAACACCCCTTAATCACCTCTGACTGTCCCCACGTCATAAGCCAGACAAACCGAGGGGGGTCGGGGCCAGTGATTCCAGCCCATGGGAAGGAGACAGGAAGGGGGAGTGTGGAAAAGGAGAGGAGGAGAAAGGGCAGGGCACGGGTGCTGATGAAGGAGGCATTGGTGGGCTTGGTAGGGGTCTCCTAGTCCCAGTGCAATTTCTTCACACCTGGGATCAGCCCATTGGAGTGGTTTGTTGGGGTACCAGGGGCAGAGCCTGGGTAGAGCTCATTGCCATGGGAGAGATGACCATGTTGAGTGGAGAGAGAATGGGAAAAGAGGAACCTCTGTCCCTCTTTGTGGGGGGAGGAGGGGAATCATCCCATTCTCAGTCCCCATCCTTTGCCCCAATACCCAGTTGTAAATCCTCTGCCAGCCCCACAAGCCTCTCTAAGCCATTATACTCATGGGATCCACCAGGGGGCAGCGGACAGCAGGACAAGTCCGACCCCTCCAGCAGCAGCATCGGAGGGCAAGGAGCTATCTTTGCACATTCCCTCCCCAGGGCATCATTCGCTCTGCACTCGGTATGCCACAGTAGCTGCCGCCTGGGTGCCAGGTCCCTGCGTCTTGCCGTTCACCACCAGCAAGAGTGGGGTCTCCACACGGATCCCAGGGAAGGAGAAGCTCTGGAGGTACCGTGGAGACAGAGAAGTCAGTCAGAAGGGTGGTTAGCTCTGGAATCCTACTGATGAATGTTTGCACATCATGGACTGAAATTTCCCCACCCATCTATGAGGCAGGGCAAATTCCACTGTTAACTCCTACCGATGGTGATTTTAATTTCATGTGCTGGGGTTTCCAAACCTGCTTAGGGGATCTGGGTGCCCAAATTTAACAGATGTCAGGAGCCCAAATCCCCTAAGCAGCTGTAAAAAACCTGAAGAGCCAGTGTGTCCTCCCACCTTCCTGCAGAAGACTGAGATGTGCTCTAGTGAGGGAGCAGGTGCCAGTCCCCCAGCAATAGAGTCAAAATTAACTCTTTCCCTGCTGGGCAGCTAGTGGGCTTCTGCTTTCCTGGACGTGGGGGTGGATATTGGGGTAGGGAATTGCAACCCCTCTCCCCCAATTTAAAGGCATTTCCTCTACCCCATATAAAGGGGGCTGGGAAAGACACATCGCCCCCACCGTGCTGTGAGAAAGGCCCCATCACTCTGGCATCTGTGGCCCTGTAATTGAGGTCTAACAGCTCACATAGGAAGTGATGCACTCAACAGACAGGAAGTGTGGAGTTCATTCATGCCTCCCGCCACCGCAGTGGGGGTGGGAAGAAACAACAGGTGGAGGGAGGGGCATGAGGAAAGGGTGAGGATTAACCCTTAAACTGAAGAAGGGCTACAGTTCTGTATCAACCTGTCTCTGGTGACTTCCCATATCCCTCCTCCCGCAGGGCCAGGCCTAGGAATCCCTCCAGCACTAAGCCTGGGACAGAGAGGACCAGGCCACACACACCTTGCCCTGGTGCTGGACGTGGTGATGCCGGAGGTTAGGTTCAGGGATGGCCACTGAGTCGCCGATGAGCACACCCCAGCTCTGGACCATGTTATAGACAGTGACCGCAAAACAGGGGCCCTTGGAGTCAACCAGGCCGAACGTGCTGTCAGAAAACCAGGCGAGAGTGTGAGTAAGGTGATGGGACAGGAGGTGAGGGGACAGATGAATGGTGCTGAGGATGCATAGATGGATGGATGGAAGGCCACGTGGATGGCCATGAGAATAGTTGGATGGGTGTACAGAACTGAGGAAACACGGATGGATGAATGGAGCTCAGGACTGACAGATGGACAACAGGATGAACAGGGCTCAGGACTGACAGATGGGTAGCAGGACGGACAGATGAACATAGCTCAGGACTGACAGGAGGATAGGCAACATCAACAGAAAGCACTACAGATGGATGGATGGACAGGTGGTACTCACAAGGGCACCTTCTCGTCCGTGGTGAGGCTGAAGACCACCCTGCCCAGCACTACAGCCCCCGTGTTCACACCCGGCTGCAAGGTGCTCAGGAGCCGATGCTCCAGTGCCACCTTCTGGCCTGAGGACCCCTGGTACCGCCCATCCCCACAGGGGCCCAGGTGGGATGGGCGCAGGCTTCCCAGCATGCTCTGCAGCTTCTTAACCTTCACTTTGCCCTGCAGGGGGGGAAGGAGGGCAGGGTCACTGACTGAGACATGTCTCCCTGTAGGCCAGGCTGGGGACGGCAGGGAGGAGGGGAGATGCTCTACCTTGTTCTCCAGGAGGCTGGTGAGTCGCTCCAGGAAATCCAGAAGCTGCTGCTGGCGCTGCTGGGGTTCGGGCCAGGCTGGGTCAAGGGTTGCCGCACGGGAAAACCCCTCCAGGGCCTCCATGTAATTCTCCTCATATTTATGCAGCTGACCCAAGAGAAACACAGCACAGTGCTAGAGTTACAGCAGTGGCACTTGGCACCAGGACTCTAGTGGGTTAGAGTGAGGAGGCTGGGAACCAGGACTCCTGGTTTCCATTCCTGGCTCAAGGTGTGAGGGGGATAGGAGGAAGCCCACTAGGTTAGAGCAGCGTGTGCAGGGAATTGGGATTCCTGGGTTTAATTCCTGGCTCTGGGAGGGGAGTGGGATCTAATGGTTAGACCAGAAAGTACAGGGCTCATGCCGTCCAGCAGGAGGCAGCAGACACAGGGACACAGAGCCCCCTAAAAACACACTGGGGAACTGATGCTGGCACTGCCTCCAAGGGGAGAGTGCCCCTCCTGAGCCCCTGTCACCTTTCAGTCACACCTTCCACTCCCCTTCCTCCCACTTTCTCACCGTAGCTCTGTTGAGGTGCAGGTCCGGGTTACAGGATGCTGTAGGATCCACCTTTTCCTAGGGTGGAGAGGAAATCAACATCAGAGCGCCCCCATTGAGCCTTCTGCCCTGCTCCCTGCAGCACAAGGCCCCCTTGCAACCAGCAGAAGACAGGGCAGTACCTACCGCCTGGGTATAGGCACTTAGGGCCTGCTGGGAGATACTGGGGTTCTGGCCTGTGTTGAAGAACAGCGAGAGGTAGGCATTTCCCAGGATGTCTGCGGCAGAGAGACACAGAGGTTAGCACAGAGAACAAATGGACAGAAGATGTCAAAGAAGATGAACAGCTGGCTGGTTGGAGGCATGTAGCTGAGACTAGAGGACTGATGGATGACTCCAGCTGAGGATGGGTGGAGGGATATAGCTGAGGGGAATGGATGGCTACAGCTGAGAATGGAGGGTTGACTGTAGGGATATCGCTGGGGTATACTATTCTCCCTCGAGTCAGGTGACGGGCAGGAAGTTGCAGAGCATACTGAGAAGCCTGAGCTCCTCCCAGCTGGTGCCATGGGGGGTCCCAGTGTCCCTTGAAGCAGGGAGTGAGCAGGAGCAGTGCCTGGAGGAGGGAAACGGGCTGTCACTCACACCACGAGCGGCCATCCCGCACGTCCATCTGGACAGCCAACTTGGCCTGCCGGACACTGTCCATGACATTCTGGGCGTGCTGCTCTGTGCTCTCGGCTCGCAGCTGCCGCAGCACCATGGACAGATTCTGCAGCGAGACCTTGTTCTTCCGCTGTGGGGGAGACATGGAGCCAGTGTCAGCGCCTCAGCCCGGCCTCCCGCCTCCCCACCAACGCACTCTCTGCCCTCAGATTGGCCAGCCCTGGCTCCCCTTCCCTCCCCTCTCCTGAATTGGCCCCTCGGCCCAGCCAGCCCTGGCTCCCCTTCCCGGAATCAGCCTCCCACTTCTCCCCCAGATCGGCCCCTTGGCCCCAGCTACCCAGCCCCCCATCGGACACCCGGGTCTCTCCCCTCTCTACCCCCTGGGATCGGCCACACCAGCCCACCGGGATGCCTGGGGGTGGGACTCACATGCCCCAGGGCCCCAGAGAAGCAGGTGTGGGCTGCTGTGATGTCGCCCTTTTTCCAGTAGGCCTCGCCCAGCTGGTTCCAGGCCTCCACCAGCTCCGGGTCCAGCTTCACAGCCTTGGCAAGCAGCTCCTCAGCCTTTGGGTTGTAGTCGGGTGTAACGTTCAGAGCCTTCCCCTTCAGCATCAGCGCCCAAGCCCGGCCTTGGGAACAGCCTGGAGAGACAGAGCCGCAAAGGGAGGGCATAGCCTGTGGCACAAATCCCCTCCGGCCCCAGGGCAGTGGGCTGGCTGGGTCAGGGGGTGAGGAATGGGGCAAGGGCCTTTCCCCTCTTGGGGACATCAGCTCGCCTCCAGTCCCCGGGCAGGGGGCAGGATGGCTTAGGAGGTGAGGAATGGGACACTGGTCATTTCCCCTCTAGGGTCACCAGCTCCAATCCAGCCTCTGGGCGGGGGACTAGTTGGCTCAGGGGGGTGAGGAATGGGGCATGGGGCTTTTCCCCTCTAGGGGGTGCCAGCTCCAATCCAGCCCCAGGGGGCCCTAGGTCTGGCAAGCTCAGGGGGGTGGGGAATGGGATACCAGGTTTTCCCCTCTAGGGCAGGGGGTGCATTCCCCTCTTATACCCGGTTACCATCTATCTCGCTGATCTGCTGTAGCGTTTTCTCCATTTCCTCCAGCACGTCCTGCTGCTTTCTCCCCGCATCCTCCACGCCGTGGCTTTCGAAGTAGTGATCCCGGAAATAGTACAGGCCATTGACCAATTCCTGTGAGGATGAGGGACAGGTGGGTGAGAGGGGCAGGGGTGGGAACGATCACATCAGTGACCTTAGCAGCCGCAGCTACCTAAGGAGGCATGTAGCGTGGCGGTTAAGGCACTGGCCTAACACTCAAGAAACCTGGGTTCAAAGCCCAGCTTTACCAGAGACTATACCAGTAACCTTGGGTAAGTCACTAGGCTAGGGATTTTAAAGAAATTAGGCCCCCAAATGACACTGAAAACCACTTGGGCTCTTAACTCCTTAGGTCTCATTTGCAAATCCATGTAACTGAATCTCTCTGTGCCTCAGTTTCCTGCCTAGGTTGGGATTTTCAAAGCTGGCTGAGGAATGTGGAAATCAGTTCCCATTATTAGATGTATTACCATAGTGCCTAGGAGCCCCAGTCATGGCCCAGGGCTCCTCTGCGCTAGATGCTGTACAAGCACAGAACAAAACAACATCCCAGTTCCAGCGAGCTAATTAATGGGAACTGGGCTTCCAAATCCAACACGCAGTTCTGATCTCATCGATTTTAGATGACAAGCTCTTCAGGGAAGCACTGTGGGTCTGTGCAGCACCCGCCACAAGGGCCCTCACTTCAGTCAGGGTCTTGGCAACATTTGGCACAACAGGACCTCGATCTTATTAGGGGTCTATGTGGTACCCAGTGAGGCCGTGATCACACTGATCGTGATCATTCTAAGTGCCCAGAGGATCCAGCTGTAGATATGAGCCCTACCAGCTGATGTACAGACCTCGCACACTGCAGCCCCTCATGGCTTTCACCACTGTTATTATTATTAATAATCTGTCTTATGGTAGCGCTTGTCCAAAGTCAGAGCGCACATTGTGCCTGGCACTGCACAGACCTCGACTGAGATCAGGGCCCCCATTGTGCCGGGTGCTTCACAGACCCCGACAGAGACCCCCTTTTGTGCCGGGCACTGCACAGACCCCGACAGAGACCCCCTATTGTGCTCTGCACAGACACAGTGGGAGACAGACCCTGCTCCAAAAAGCTCCCCTGTCTAAACAGGCAAAGGAATGACCACTATCCCCATTTTATAGACAGGGAAAGTGAGGCACAGAGGGGAAGTGACTTCCCCAAGCTCAATGGTGGAAGTGGAAATGGAAATGGGACCCAAGTCTAGTGCCCCAGACAGCCTCTTAATGCCCCAAATCTCAGTAACCCCAACACAGTCAGCCCCCTCCCTCTGCTAATGATTTTAATTACAAACCCAGTGCACAGCTAATCAAGGCAGTATACAAATGTTACATCCCAGGGCATTTTACAGGCTATTTCCCATTACAGGCCTGTTATTTGCACCCATCTTGGGCTGGGGGCTTTAAATAGCAAAAGGAAAATGGCTAAACCCACCCAGATGCTCAGAGAGAGGGTGCAGGGAAAAACATATGGCAAAAGGGAGAGGTTAATTCAGACACAGGGATTTCAAAGGTAGACGGCAGTGTAAGGGAGATATAGGGCAAGGCTCTGTGTGTGTGTTTGTGCACAGATCAGTGTGTGTATTGGTGTGGATGCACAGTGATTAGTGTGTGTGTGTGTATCATTGTGTGGATGCATCGTGTGCGTGCAGGGATCAGTGTACACTGGTGTGTGTGCAGGGATAAGAGAGGGTGCGTGTACACACAGGGATCAGTGTATGTATCACTATGTGTGCAGGCATTGGTGTGTATCTGTGCTTTTCTCATGTGTAATTATATGGATTGGTGTGCATATGTGCGCACTGCTTTGAGTGTGTGTGTATCGGGGGTGGGGATCGGTGTGTCTGCTCATTGCTCTGTGTGTGTGTATCGGGGGGTGGGGATCGGTGTGTGTGTGTATTGTGCAATGCTCTGTGTGTATCGGGGGGTCGGTGTATCTGTGCAATGCTCTGTGTGTATGTGTATCAGGGGTTGGGGATCGGTGTGTGTGTGTACTGTGCAATGCTCTGTGTGTGTGTGTGTGTTTGTCGGGGGGGGTCGGTGTATCTGTGCAATGCTCTGTGTGTGTGTGTGTGTGTGTGTCGGGGGGGGGTCGGTGTATCTGTGCAATGCTCTGTGTGTGTGTGTCGCTCTCGCTCACAGCCCGCAGGAGCCGGCAGACGCAGAGTTCGCCCCCCGGCCGCAGCAGCCCCGCCGGTACCTGCAGCCTTTGCAAGGCCTGGTGGTTTCCTTCTCCTCCCTCCTCGGCCATGTTCGCCGAGCTCCGCCCCTTCCTCCGCCTCGGCGTGAGCGCGCGCTCCAGGCGAGCCTGGCCGGGCTGCGGGGAGAGCAGGGACCTCTATGGGGCGGGCGGGGGAATGCGGCACTCAGCGCTCACACCCCCCCTTCTTACAACCCCCCCCCCCAGCTCCTGCATTGCTCTGCACCCCCGCAGGTCCTGCACTGCACCCCCACAGGTCCTGCATTGCTCTGCACACACACAGCCCCTGCACTGCACCCCCACAGGTCCTGCATTGCTCTGCACCCCCGCAGCTCCTGCACTACACCCCCACAGCCCGTGCATTGCTCTGCACACACACAGCTCCTGCACTGCACCCCCACAGGTCCTGCATTGCTCTGCACCCCCGCAGCTCCTGCACTGCACCCCCACAGGTCCTGCATTGCTCTGCACACACACAGCCCCTGCACTGCACCCCCACAGCTCCTGCATTGCTCTGCACACACACAGCCCCTGCACTGCACCCCCACAGCCCGTGCATTGCTCTGCACACACACACACACAGCCCTGATTGCTGCCTCCCCCCACAGCTCCTGTATTGCAACATCCTACACAGCCCCTGCATTCCTTTCCCCCCTACGTACAAAATCCCTACATTCCTACACACACACACACTGCTGGCATTGGTCCCCACACCTCCCCCCATTTACCACCCCTCTACAGCCTAGCCCAGGGGTGGGCAAACTTTTTTGGCCGAGGGCCACATCTGGGTGGGGAAATTGTATGCAGGGCCGGGGCGGGGGTTGGGGTGCAAGAGGGAGTATGGGATGTGGGAGGGGGTGTGGTGTGCAGGAAGGGGCTCAGGGCAAGGGATTGGGGCAGAGGAGGGGTGCAGGGCATATGAGGGAGCTCGGAAGGGGGTTGGCGTGCAGGAGGTGTGCCGAGTGCGAGAGGGGGCTCAGGGCAGGGGGTTGGGGTGCAGGAGGGGTGGGAGGTGCAGGCAGAGGGCTTAGGACAGGGAGTTGGGGGGCGGGGTGCAGGAGGGGTTCGGGCTCCGGCCCGTGCCACTTACCTAAAGCGGCTCTGGGGTGGCAGCGGTGCGAACCGGGGCCAGGGTAAGCTCCCTGCACGCCTGCTCTGGCCCCACGCTGCACCGTTCCGGAAAGCGCTGTGGCCCCTGGGGGAAGGGGGGTGGAGGGCTCCGCATGCGCTGCCCTTGCTGCGCCTCCAGGTACCTCCTCCAAAGCTCCCATTGGCCATGGTTCCCCGTTCCCAACCAATGGGAGCTGCGGGAGGCAGTGCCTGGCGGCAAGGGCAACACATGGAGCCCTCTGCCCCCCCGCCCCTGGGGGGCTGCAGAGAAGTGGTGCCGGCCCCTTCTGAGACCGGTGTGGGGCCTGCAGCACCATGGGGGACAATCCCACGGGCCGGATCCAAAGCCCTGAGGGGCCGGATCCGGCCCGTGGGCTGTGATTTGCCCACCCCTGGCCTAGCCTGTGGTCCCCACACTGCCAACCTCGCCCACTCCTAGGATCCCTTTTTAATGCCCTGCTAGAGTTGCCAATGTCTATGTTTCTCCAGGATTGTCCCTTCGTAGCTGTCCTGGGAAGTTGGTCTGGGAGCTACCAGCTGTCCAGTGTGATGGGCTCAGGACCATCGCAGCTGTCCTGTATTTTTGCATCTCAGAGGTGGCAGCCCTACAGACCTTCCAATAGTCTTGGGTTTTGTGGGACTGCCCTGCTTTGATTCTTTGATGCCAACCGCCATGGCCTGCTTGAAGCAGCTCCTATCCTCTGGGGCTGGCTGGGCTTGGTTCCCTGCTCCAGGCGTTGTGCCCTGACTCCTGGTACATGGGGTGGAAGCTGTGACGGGTTCCCCCTGGGGTGCCACCTGGAACTGGGTTCCACTGAGCCCTCTGACACACCAGCCCGGCCTCCCTCTCACACTGTGCTGCTGTGACAAGCTGTAGACCACTCCCAGACTTACACTCTCACCAGCATTTGCACAGGCAGGGACACACCCAGCTGAGTTACATGCAGGCTGACCAAACACTGCATGAACCAACAGCAATAGAGAGGCTATAGCCAAGATACCCCCAGCTTCCCAGCCTAGGATCCCAGAGCTGTACTGCCCTGCCCTGCCCGAAACTCCAATCAGTATAAATTTATTACCTGGAGAGGAATATGCAACAAACTTGTGTTAACCAAGATGAGATTTTTCCCCCGACACTTCACTTAAAGACACACTGGTTTAAATTAAAACATAAAACAAGTTTATTAACTACAAAAAGATAGATTTTAAGTGATTATAAGGGACAGCAAACAGATTAAAGCAGATTACCTAGTAAATAAACAAAAATGTAAACTGAGCCTAAGATACTAGAAAGCCTGGATATGAATTAGCTATTTCTCACTCTGACTGATGATACAAGCAGACTTACAGGTTGTCAAGGCACAAGCTGCACTTGCTTTGCACCTTGGACTCCCCACCCCCATTCCAAGTCCTTTTCTTCCAGAGCTTCTCTCAGGTGCTGAGTTGTGTGGGAGTGAAGAACAATCGATGATATCACTCCCTGCCTTATATAGCTTTTCCGTATAGCGGAAACCATTTGTTTCAAACTTGGGTCGCAGACCAGTTTGTGGAAAAATACAAATACCCAAAATGGAGATCAGAGTCATCTGCCCTGGTCACATACCCTTGCAGAGTGATAGCAGCCATTACTTATGGGCTGTCTGGAGTGTTCTCAGAAAGGCTCACCAGGTGGGAAATAAGCTTCTCCTAAGGCCTGTCGTTTTTCCTAATGACCCATTACCCTGAATAGGCCCTTCCCAACCAGCTACCTAGACTGGAAGCATCTTCCCGAGTGTTCTTCACTCCCCAGGTGTAACTACATTTGAAATACAGATACATAGTCAATATTCATAACTTTACACACAAAAATGATACATGCAGTACCTACATGTAAGTACTTAATGCTGTATTGGGCGTTAAGTGATTATGTGAGCACTAGAGGGCAAAACGCTTCCACTTCTGCAGGTAGGTTTTACGAGTGGAGTCTTTTCTACTGTGCAGGAGGACGTATCGGACTTGCTTGGAACAGGCTAGTTCATGCGTTTGGAACCATGAAGGAACCAGGCTGTCAGGTGGAGCTTTTGGAGCTGGGGGTGAAGAACCCGTCCGTTGGCCTGGGGAAGGAGATCTGGCCTGTTGGGGAGAGCCCATGGGTGATGGGAGGACATGCTGAGTAGGTAAGGATACCACATCTGTCTTGGCCAAGCTGGGGCAATAAGGATGACCCGGGCCTTGTCCTCTATGATCTTCCAAAGAACCCTGTGTAACAGAGGGATTGGTATGCATGTTCCTTTTTGCTGAGAGGATTTTAACTCTGTTTGCTGTAACTTTGAACCTAAGGCCAGAGGGGGTTTCTCTGGGCTCTTTGAATCTGATTACCCTGTAAACTTATTTTCCATCCTGATTTTACAGAGATGATTTTTACCTTTCTTTCTTTAATTAAAAGCCTTCTTTTTAAGAACCTGATTGATTTTTCCGTTTTAAGATCCAAGGGGATTGAATCTGGACTCACCAGGAATTGGTGTGGGAAAGAAACGGGGACAGTTAAATTCTCCTTGTGTTAAGATCCAAGTGGTTGAGTCGGTGTTCACTAGGGACTCGGTGAAAAAGTCTCTCAAGACTATCCAGAAAAGGGAGCTAGTACTTGAGAGTGGTGGCAGCAGGACCAGATCTGAGCTGGTAGTTAAGTTTAGAGGTGTTTATGCAGGTCCCCACATCTGTACCCTAAAGTTCAGAGTGGGGGAGGAACCTTGACAGATGCCTACCCTATACCCCACATAGACAAACTAGTGGATCGTCTGGGGAATGCCCGGTACTTGACAACCTTAGATTTGACAAAGGGGTACGGGCAGATTCCCCTAGCCGAAGGTGCAAAGGAAAAGACTGTGTTTTCTACACCAGAGGGTCTCTTCCAATATACGATCCTTCCCTTTGGACTACATGGGGCTCCAGCTACCTTTCAGCATCTCATGGACAAGTTATTACACCCCCATACCAGTTATGCTGCGGCCTACTTGGATGATGTGGTGATTCATACTCCAGACTGGGAGACCCATTTGGAAAAAGTGGGGGCGGTCCTTGATATCTTCCATCGAGCTGGCCTTACAGTGAACCCTGTTAAGTGCGCTGTAGGGTTCACTGAGGCCAAATATCTTGGCTACATGGTAGGAAAAGGTCTGGTAAAACCTCAACTGAGTAAGTTAGAGGCCATCCAAAATTGGCCTTGGTCAAGTCGTAAGAAGCAGATCCGAGCATTCCTAGGAGTGGTGGGGTATTACTGGCATTTCATCCCCCATTTTGCTACAAGGGCAAGTCCCCTAACAGACTTAGTGAAGGCCCACGCTCCTGATCCAGTCAGATGGTCCGATGCAGCAGAGAGGGCATTCGCACACCTACAGACTGCCCTCTGCAGTAACCCCATACTGATGTCCTTGGTGAAATCTGGGGCTTTCATCCTACAGACAGATGCATCCAAGGTAGGGTTAGGGGCCGTCCTGTCGCAGATGGTTGGGGAGGAGGAACACCCAGTTCTCTACCTCAGTAGGAAACTCCTTCTGAGGGAACAAATATATGCAGTAGTAGAGAATGCCTCGACATAAAATGGGCCATGGAAACGTTGCGTTATTACCTGCTGGGGCACAGATTTATCCTTGTGACTGACCATGCCCCTCTTAAATGGATATAGCGGAACAAGGAAAAGAACACAAGGGTGGGTAACCAGGTGGTTCTTATCCCACCAACCTTTCCAGTTCCGCATAGAGCAGGGAGTAGCCATGGCAATGCGGATGGCTTATCACATGTAAATTGTCTGGTGTTCCAAGCTGCCCAACCCCTTGGTGTTGAGCAGGGGGGAGGGATATGTGATAGACCCAGGCCAGTTGGGTACAGCAGAAGGCAGATATACTGGCCACTGGATTAAGTTTTCTGTTCCCTGACTGACCAGAGCAAGGGGCTGCTCCAGGCTAATGAGAATACCTGACTAATTAACCTGCAAAGAGTCAGGTGAGGCCATTTAGTTAATGTGACCACCTGACTCTAATTAAGGCCCTGCTGATACTATAAAAAGGGCTCACTCTAGTCAGGCAGAAGAGAGCCAGGGGAGAGGAAGTGCTGCTGAAGGGCTGGTTACTGAAGACACCCTCAAGCCATCAGTAAGGGAGCCCTAAGGTAAGGGTGAAGAAGGGAGAAGCAGGAGAGCTGTGGGGAAGTGGCCCAGGGAAATGTAGCAACTCTGGCAGTGAAAGATTGGCTGCCAACAGCTGCTGCCATTAGGGTCCCTGGGCTGGAACCCGGAGTAGAGGGCGGGCCCGGGTTCCCCCCAACCCACCATTACAGGAACATCTCCTGGGAAGGGAAGTCAGGCCCCTGTCAGGACAGGAGGCTAAACTGTTCTGAAACAAGCCCCCAGGGACAACAGAGACTGTGGGAGTTCTCTCACCAACCTCCTTGCTGGCCTATGATGAAAAGGGCTCAGTAGACTGTAACCCTGGCCCTAGAGAGAGAAGGGCTACGTGGAGGGTCACAGTGAGCCACTGAGGCTAACAAACTGCCTAGAAGCGCAGGACCCACAGGGGCAAGGTCAGAGCTCTGCCACAAAATATATATAGATATAGGAGAATTACAAAAATTTTAGATTCATCCTGGTTTAAAAACATGGTTTTGGGGAAATGCTTGTTTTTTGTGTAAAGCTGAATCCCCACAAACTCGTTAAAACTCTTGATGACAAAATGGCCCATGTTTTCTGAGATGGCCCTGGTTTTGAGGGTCCAGCTTGGCATCTCTGCTCATGACATTGAGAATTTGTCCTGACTTCCATATAACCCAGGACCGTCTAAACTCAAAACCACATGTTGCTGAAATCAGTTCACACAGCCCTAGTGCGCAGCTCCATCTGTCCCACTGCCTCCCAGCTGTTCAGCCCAAGAGCTGTAATATGTAGGTGGTGTGCAGTGGTGGCTGCCCACTCAGTGGGAAAGGATCTACATCTGTTTATTTGGGGTAGAGAGAAAAAAGGATAAGAGAGGATGACAACATTGGGAGCACGAAATAAGGGTCTGCGCTGGTGTCAGACGAGTGAGGGAGACGTTTAAATACATTTAGGTTAAGGATTTTCAAATTATGGCATATGCCTGTTAAATTCCCATTAATTTTTTTAAAATGGGAACTGAGTGTCCAAATCCTGCATGCATTTGAAAATCTCAGCCTAACCTAAATGGTGTTGGTAGTAGAAGACAGACAGTGGACATGGGAGAGTAAATTCACAGAAGAGTGGAAAGTAATTTTGGATCCAGCAATAAATAGACCAATGTTGATTAACCATCCGTAGCCTCAATTTTGTACAAGTCCACAGATATTACAGTGACTAGGAGCTTTAAAAATATCTGGGATTTTTAAAAAGAGCCTAAAGCAGCATGCCATCTAACGCCCTTAAGTCTCCTGTGAAAATCCCAACCACTACTGACCTGCACTGAATTCAGACCAGTGGATTACAGTTGAAAGCTCCATTTCCCCCCCTCAGTTCTACTACTGAACGTTTGTACAAAAAAAAAAAAAAACTCAACTCTTACACATCCATTCTAGTTTAATCCTATTTTTAGTACACAGACTTTCCTGGACATAACTTCGAAGAGTCCTTGTAATACAGATCAGAGACGGGCCAAAACTTTTAATCTTTAGGGCCCAAATTCTCTCTTACAGTTGATGTCGGTGGAGAGAAAGATACATTTTCCTTGAAGGCTTATCTCAAATCATCCCTGTAAAGATAAGGAATCTCAGTATTAAAGATGCAGCACACAAGTTGCCTCTTGGAAAACTAGATAGCTTAACTGCACTAACTCCTCCCAGCTGAGGCCAGCATAGCTCCTACTGCTTCAGCTCAGGTAATCTTTCAGCTCACATTGTAAAGTTACTATCTGGTTACCATAGCCCACTGCCCAAAGTTTACAGAGAAATATGTACAGAACAGCTGGTTTATCAACCCCATTTCTTTCCCCAAAAGTCCAGTCCCCTCTGCCTCTTTGAGTGTCTGACCCCGCAAAATTCAGAAGTGCCAACGGACGGCCAAACCCATCCAAGAGCACTCTGAGTGAAGAAAGGCCAAGTTTAATCTGCGATGACACAAAATCCCACTGCCCATGGCTCATAGCAGTAAGAGGAACGGTCATCACGGCCACTCTCCCTTAAATGAGCAGCTCTGAAAGCAACAGGATTCCCTAAAGAGATACACCATAAATTTCCCTAACGAGCAAACCTTTACTAAGCCGTTTCCTTACTAAAATCCTGCAGAAAGGAGTTCCTAGTCATGTGTGCAGAAAGATATGGCTTTCTGAAGGCATCTGCAGCTTCAGGTAATGAAAGACAGCCTGGCAATGTTTGGAAGAACAATTCAGAGACTGTTTGTCACTGAATGAGGAATGCATGGTATACGCTATGCCAGACATTTGTTAACTGCTAGGTCTGCCATAGTACCTCTTTCTCGTCCCATACCTGCCCCCGTGGTGACATTGGCCAGGGGTACCAATATGAGGCCATGCTAAGCAACTGGATGGATATGAACTTCTAGCAGTACTTACATCTGTGATTCCTATAAGGGATCCAGGGTGAGGAGGGAGAGGAGAAACCATCCAGTTTTGTTTTTAGAGTTCCTGCCCCTATAAATACAAGGAGGAAATATTTCCAAGTGAATGGAGAGAGAGAGAGAGAGAAAACAAAACAAAAAAAAGCTATCAACTACATGGAAAACTTTTCCTTGCATCTATACTCTTTCATTTGCACAAAAACCAGAACCAAGTTTCTGAAGAGTTTGCATGGATCTGCTACTTATTCTCCTCACTATCTGGGACTTATGGTTGCATTGGAGACCATTAGAACATCAGTTTTACCCCAAATCAGACCTCAGCTGCAGGTGTTTGTTTCATTAGTCTGCTCAGGGCATGTGTGTAATCAGGGTATTCAGGTGAAACACGGACTGAACATGCAGTTCATCACAGCAGACCCCTCCCACACACAAACCACCACCCAGGACTCCGAAACCTCAAGTGGTTGAGAATTTTAGCTGCTTCCTCACCCAACTGCCTCGTGTTCCAACATGGGCTCCCGAGCTTCCCAACTCCACCTGCAAGAAGACGACAGATAAAATCCCCACATGCATAAACAGGTACTAGCCTGTAGAAGCAGGGAGATTATTTCACCCCTGTATATGGCACTAGTGAGTCTGATACTGGATTATCGCATCCAGTTCTGGTGTCCAAATTTTAATAAGGACGCTGAAAAATTAGAGACAGATGCCTTTCTAGGAGGGATGTGTTACTCAAATACAATCAGTGGGATCGCTAGGTGAAGTTCTCCGGCTGGTATTAAACTGGAGCTCAGACTAGGCAATCTAACAGTTCCGTCTGGCCTACAAAGATCTAGCTTTTCAATAAGGCCATACGAGCAGCTTCTAAGGGCACAGCAGTTCCAGCCAGGGAAATGGCACAGTGAAGTTACCTGGAGACGCAGGTGAGAAGGGCTAATGCAGGGAACTATTTAAAAGCAGCATGCAGGGATAGGGGGGATAATGGTTGAGTTTTAGAAATGGGAAGGAGTCAGGGAGTCATAATGGGGATTACTAGGTGACTTTCTATGCTTCTTATGATGCAGGGAGTCAGTCTGTCTAGTCATAATGGTTCCTCCTAGCCTTAAACCTTAACCACATCTTCTAGATCCCATTGCAGGCCCAAAATGGGAGAGGGAGTTAATGCGTCTCTCCATCCGCAATGAAGCGGGGTCTGCTCACGGCACGTGTCATCAGGTGAAAGATGGATTGAATATACTCATGGCAGACTCCACCCACGCCCTCAAACCCAGCTGTGACACTACCAGTGGCAAAGCACAGAAGGGTCTCATGGGTCTGAGAAGAAATGTCTTGTGGGCTGGGTCTCCAATCAACACCCACCCTCAAGATAGTTGTGTGGTTAAGGCTCTGGACTGGGACATCTGGGTTCAGTTTTCAGCTCTGCCACAGGCTCCCTGGGTGACCTCAAATAAGTCCTTTTAAATCTCTGGTTTGGGTGCCTAACTCCACTGGGCTCCTTTGAAAAATCTCAGCCTTCAGCTCTCCTCATCTGTAATACTGATATTTCCTGTCTTCCATCCTTTATAACCTATGCAGACAAAGCCAACAAAAAATCTTTGGGACAAGGATGGTCTCTTTAAGTGACTCTCCAACCTCCAGCACAGTAGGGCCTCTAGGCAACAGTGTAATATAACTACTAATAAAACAGTGGATGGGCCCATCAAGTCAAGCATCCTGCCTCCATAGGGTGACCAGACAGCAAGTGTGAAAAACCGGGGGGGGGGGGGAAGGTAACAGGAGCCTATATAAGAAAAAGACCCAAAAATCGTGACTGTCCCTATAAAATTGGGACATCTGGTCACCCTATACCTCCAGCAACACACCTCTGGCTACTCCCCACTACCCCTCACATAGATCAGAGCAAGCCCTGAAAGCACAGGAGCTGATTATCCTTAATTCAGCTCATGTAGGCTGTAAAACCACTCAGTCCCTTTTCTTTAAGGCCCTACTCAGCAGGAGACTCTTACCCCCTACTGTCCTGTGTGCTCAGGTCCGGGATGTTTCATTTCAGCCCATTTTCAAGATTCAATTACTTCATTTCTCCACTTCAGCCCCAATCGTTTTGTGGGGTTGGGGAGTCTGTCTCCAGCCTCTCCACCATCTGAAACAGGAAAAGAAACATTCATAAGACCATGACCCACAAACCCTCTTCCTCTGCCCTGCTGCTGCAGCTATACCAGAGATCAGAGTTGCTTCTGGACCCATCTAAACCCAAATTCCCCAGCACACCACAGGCTAGTTCTACCTGGGCATAGCTAGGCAGGAAGAGCTAACACTATACATGGAGGGGAAGACAGCAGGACTAAAATGAAGTCACTTCTAGGGTGGAGAGAGACAGCCAGAGCGAAGGGGAGGAAGGGGATATTTTAGCACAACGGTTCTCAACTGGGGGCCCGTGGCTGGTCCATGAAGCAGGGCTGGCATTGGGCTGGCTGGCGCTGTGATAAAAGAAGTTGGGCGGGAGCTCCCTTTTATGTACAGCCAGCCAGCCACTATAAAATCCCTCTTAGTTGCTGTTCTCTAATTGCGCTACCTGTAAAGCAGGGGTGGGCAAACTTTTACGCCTGAGGGCCGCATCCGGTTTCCAAAATTGTATGGAGGGCTGGTAAGGGGGGGGGGGGGGGGGCGGGCTGTGCTTCCCAAACAGCCAGGCATGGCCTGCCCCTCCATACGACACCCCCCCCACCCTGTTTCTCGCCCTCTAACACCCCCCCACCCCGGAACTCCTGCCCCATCTACCACCCCCCATCCCCTGACGGCCCCCTGGGACTCCTGCCTCATCCAACTCCCCTTGTTCCCTGACAGCCCCTGAATCCCCTGCCACACCAACACCCCCCCCCCCCGACAGCCCCCCTGGAACCTCTGCCCCATTCAACCACCTCTTCTCCCTGTCCCCCCCCGACCCCTGCCCTGGGGGACCCCCACCCCCATTCAACCCCCCTGTTCCCTGCACTCTGACCGCCCCAAGCCCTATCCACACCCTCGCCCCCTGACGACCACCCCAAACTCCCCTGCCCTCTATCCAACCCACCGCTGCCCATTACCATGCTGCCTGGAGCACCAGTGGCTGGCAGTGCTATAGCGGTGCCACCCAGAGCAGCAGGACAGGCAGCCGCACCACCTGGCTGGAGCCAGCCACGCCACCGTGCAGAACAGAGCACCTGGTCAGGCCGGGCTCTGCAGCTGCGCTTCCCCAGGAGCTCAGAGCCCTACAGCCAGAGCACTGCACTGGGGCAAGCTGAGGCTGCAGGGGAGGGGAAACAGTAGAGGAAGGGGCCACAGTAGGGGAGTGGCCGGGGGGGGGGGGAGAGCCTCCAGGGGCAGGAGCTCAGGCTGTAGTTTGCCCACCTCTGCTGTACAGAGTTAAAGTCTCACTGCTATGCATAGGGGAAAGGAAGTGAGTGGGCACCTGGCCAAAAGAGCCAAGGAGAAGGCTAGAACTTTTTAATATTGAAACAAAGATTCCCTTTTTGTCTGTCTGTGGTTGTTCTCCCGGAGAGAGGGGACAGGGCAGAGCTGTAGTGTAAGAAGCCTGGGGCCAGGTATGAAAAATCCTCAGTATCATACCTAGAAACTATTCATTTGGTACCCCGGGTACGTAAGTAGATTAGGAAATGTTTAGGAAGATGTATTTAGGTTTCTCTTTTTTTTATTTCTTTATGGCTTGTGGACTCCTCTGTGCTAACCCCAGGTGCTTTTGTTTTACTTGTAACCTTTAAACTGTACCTCAAGAAAGCTATTCTTGATGCTTAATCCTTGTAATTGTTTTTATAAAATCTAGCGAAAGCCTAAATTCCCAGATGTAAATATTAATTAAAAAAAGAAAAATACCTTTAAGGAGTAGAATTGGATGTGTGTGTCTTAAGAGGTTTGTGCACATGTTGTTTAACTACCTGGTGGCAAGAACTGATTTCCCTATTTTTTTTCCTTCTTTCTCAGCTCTTCCCCGAAAGTGGGGAGGAGGGTTAAAGCGCTTGAGGGTACCCACAGGAAGGAATCCCCAAGTGCACCTTCCTGGGCCTCAAAGGGGTTCTGTATTTGGGAGGTGGTAGAATCTACCAATCCAAGGTCGGAGAGAAACTGAAACCTTGGGACTTTAATACCAGCCTGGAGTGACACGTATTAGTTTTTAGAATCCTTGTGGGCTCCCCACCTTCTGCACTCAAAGTGCCAGAGTGGGGAATCAGCCTTGAAAGGGGCCTAGGACAGAAAAGGCAGAGCCTCAAGCCCCGCAGAGCTAAAGCCCCAAGCTCTGCCGGGCAGATGCCCCTCATGCTCCCCTGAAGTCCAGACACCCCCACATCCACACACACCCCTGTTGGACCCTGGAGTTTTTAATGGCATATTGTGGGGACCTCAGAGAAAAACAATTGCCTTGTTTTAGCAGACAATTGGCTAAGCTCCCTACTTTGCTTACAAACAGGGGTGGCATGTTTGTAGAAATTTTGGCGGTGCCCAGAACCCGTCCCTGCCCAAACTCCACTCCCCCACCTGCCCAAGGCTTTGGGAGGGAGTTTGGGTGAGGGAGGTGGTCTGGGGTGCAGGCCTTAGGCTGGGGCAGGGGATTGGGGTGCAGGCTCTGGGAGGGAGTTTGGGGATGGGAGGGGTGCAGAGGGATGGGGTGCAGGGCTAAAGGTTTGGAGTGTGGGAGGGGCTTAGGGTGAGAGTAGGAGTGTGTGTGGGGGGTGAGAACTCTGGCTGGGACTGGGGATAAGGTGCTTGGGGTGCTGGAGGGGCTCGGGCAGAGGGTCAGGGTGCAGGGGGGATGAGGGCTCTGGCTGAGACAGGATAAGATGTTTGGGGTGCTGGAGGGGCTCAGGGCTAGGGTAGAGGGTGCGGGCTCTGGGGTGAGGCAGGGCTGGGAATGAGTTTGAGGTGCAGGCAGGCTGCTCCAGGACAGGGGCCAGAGAGGAGGACTCCTCCCAACCCTTTCCCTGCTAGAAGCAGCGAGCTCTGGGGGAGGAGCCCCTCAGCAGCACACTCACCCCCATCACTGTCACTCTCCCTCGCCTCCCCCGTGGAGGGTGTCGGGGGGGTGCTGCATGCGCCTCCTCCTCTGTTGTTGCCCCGACTGTAGCCTCACTGGAGGTGAGGGATGGGACTGCCTCCTTGTCCAGCATGGGGCAGGAGCAGTGACTGGAGGCGGGGGGGGGGGGGGGGGGGAGAGCCTGTGCTGGTGGAGGGTCCTGCTGGAAAAGGGAAGGGTCTGAGGGGGAAGGGCAGGCTCAGAGTCAGTGTGCCCTGGCAGTGGGGAAAGGGGGACACTAGGACCCTGTGGCAGCAGTTGCTGCAGGGAAGCAGCATGGAGGAGAGGAAGACAGAGATGCTGTGCTCTGGGGCCCCGGAAAGGCAAGCGGGGGCAGCAAATAGGGACCACGGGACTCTCTGGCGGGGCCACACGTGGGGCCTGGGGTGGGGGGGGGCGCGCCCCGGCCCCAAATGTTGGAAGAGCTGGGCCCCTGGCTCTGAATATTGCTGAGCACCACGTGGGTATGGCCCTTTTAAGTCCACAGTGAGCAGACAAAAAGAACAGGAGTACTTGTGGCACCTGAAAGACTAACAAATTTATTTTAGCATGAGCTTTCGTGAGCTGCAGGATCTCAAATTTTGTTAAGGCCCCAAGCAAGAGACCTGAACAGCTTCAGACCAATAGCGTTAATTTCTCTGCAGAGGAAGGAGGAAGAGATGAACCAATCCTGGACAATGAGGATTTAAAATCTGGTAAGGCAACACCAGCCTGAAGGCCTCAACACATAGACAAGCTAGTAGGTTAGCAAGGCCCAAAAGCCACAAGTCACTCCTACTACGCTCCATGATCGTAGCTGAATGCTGGATCGGTCAACACAAGTGGCAACAGACACTTTGATAAAGTCAGAGCCGAAAAACATCAGCCTGCATTACCTGGGGGAAGGGAGATAGATCATGGTCCTGCCTGCCAGACCACCTAACATGAATACTCTGGCGTCCTCACTCCAGGTTTGAAATTACAGGTCTTGGTTAAGTCCTTAAAGAGAGATAGGCAAATAAAACCGAGGAGTCCTGACTCCCAGTCCCCCTTCTCTACAACTAGGTTGGACTCCCTTGCTCTAACCACTGGTTCACACTCCCCCAGAGTTGGGAATAAAACTCAGGGGTCCCGACTCCCAGTCCCCCTCTTCTAACCCACTACAGTTGCTCCTAGATTTCAACAGTTTTGCTGTTATATAGAGTTTAGTTCCCTGGGCATGGGATTCCCCTTCCTCTGTAAGAAGTCAATCTCATACCAGCTCATTGCTCCGCGTATTTGGAACATGGCATTGGTCCAAGGCAATTGTTTCCTCCCAGCAAATCAATTCCATTTTCAGCCTAAAATGAAGGGATACAGACAGTGCTTTAGGATACACAGAGCAAAACCTGGCAACCAGACCACATCCAACACCACCGCAGCTCTGTCAGAAAAGAAGTTTTTAAAGATTACATGAGAGACAGGAGCAAAATGGAGGTCTGGAGGGACCTTCCACTCCCATGCTTCCCCCAAACACATCCGCCCCACACCGCACGAGCCATCTCCCCATTGCTAGCAGCGCTTCTGAACCCCGAGTCAAACCCGCTCCCAGCTCGTCCCACACCCCGAGGGAGGCTGCTCGTCCTAGAACACGTGGCGGAAGTGGGAGGCACCTGCCTAACCCCGCTCCCCCCGCGGCAAGGGCGTCCTTTGTTCGGCCTTCACCGCCTCCCTCCCCGACCCCCACACGTGCTTTTTCCTCTTAAAGGGACATACACCGGTACACAAAACTCCTGCTGTTGATTAGGGTTTGGTTACAGCGGGAGGAGCCGGCCCCAGGGCTCCGCTCTCCCCTCCGGAGCTGCGAGGAGAATTCACTGGAGTAAAGGGCGGAATGCAGCGCCTGGGTTCGCGCCCGAGCTCCGCAGCGCACTCCCCGCCTGCCCTGAAACAAGCCCCCAAAGCACATCGGGGCGGGCGGCCAGGCGGGGGAGAAGGGATGAGTAGGGAGAGGTAACAAACGCTTCCCACAGCACGTGTCGCTTCCTGCGGGCCTGGGGAGGAACACCGCGGCCAGCCACACGGTCATTTACTAAAACCCAGGGACAAAGCAGGCCCGCTGTTTCGCCCTGATACTGGGAATTCAATGGGAATTTCAGGGGGGTCGCTGAAGATAACACAGCACAATCTCACCGTTTTAACAGACCATTTTCCCACTAACCTTCGGCCCCACCTAACGGGGTGACCCCCGCGTTCCGAATTCAACAGCCCCACGGCCCGAGTCCATCCCGGGAACACCGCTCTCCGCCACGTACAGTCTGAACACGTGGGTGGCCGGCAAACGATTCAAACCGCATTAGAGATCGTGCAACTTACCCACCACGTTAGCCTAGGTCTGGGAGTACAGATACAGGAAGTACCGTGAGGGTGAAAGAGACAGAGAAGAGGAAGTGGTAGGTGGGACAGGGAAGAGAGCAGCTTTGCAATTGGCTGAGAACAGGAACTAATCAGTGTTATTTCTCGGAATGAAGTGAACCAGAGGCAGAAACATTAATCCGTGACTTCAAACTGTGTCGAAAGACCTTTACAGAGCTGGTTTTAGGAAAATGTGCGTGACAGAAACCCGTGGTTTTCTGTGAAATCTCAAAGATTTTTCGGTCTGTATTAGGGAATACAATCTTGAGCCAACATTTGAAAAGCTAGGCTGGAGTTTTCAGAGGCACTGTCCAGAAATCCGTATGTGGGCTGTAAATTGGGCTGATATTCAAAAGTACTGAGCAACCCTGCTCAACATTTCTGAAAGTCACTTATTGAGGAGGCCAAATCAGAGTTTAGGAATCTGAATTTAGGCTCCTAGTTTTAAAAAAATTTAGCCCTGAAATGTTGGGGTCATTTTGATCTCCAAACCCCTTACAAATAGTGTAATATCAATAAACATATTTCACTTTATATATCACTTTGGATTTTCCTCATTCTGAAGTCCCAGGACTGGAAAATACGGAAAGATACTGGCAGTAGACAGCCAGGTCGTTTAGGCACCTAAAGATGCTGAAAAGTACCTAGTGGGATTTCAAAAGTACCTAGGCACCCTAACTTCCATAGGCACCTAATACCCTCACAAGCCTTTGACAATCCTAATATATATCCAGATTCAGAGTAAACAATGGTTGGGGGGAGGCATCTGCAATGCAGGACTTCAATAACATTTGTGGGTAACATAAATGTGGAAAATCTTGGCAAAATCTGCAAAGGAAAATAATAAAATCCCTTGTGTACCATGCTTCCTACCAGACTATTCTCTCAGTTACACTGACATAACCCCGTTAACTTCAGTGGAGTTGCTCCAGGTTTAAACTGGTGTATTTCACAGCAGAATTTTCCTTTCCGTGCGTAGCCCAAAGGTAGGCATTATTGTTGCCATTTTATAGGTGGAGAAACAGGCTCTGAAATAGGTGAAGTTGCAGCTCCTCAAAGGTATTGAGGTGTATAACTCTCACTGGGAATTAAGTGCCTAAATATCTGTGAGATCTGGGCCCAAGTTACTTGTCTGAGTCACTGGCCCAGCTGAGAATAGAAACCAGGTGTCCTGATTCATTCTCCTCCCAAAATTGGGAATAAAACCTAGGAGTCTGGATTTTCAACCTCCCTCTCATCCTCAGCAGCGAAGCCAGATGCAAAGAATTCATTTAGCTTTTCTGCAATGGCCTGGTCTTCCTGGAGTGCTCCTTTACCATTTTGATTGTCCAGTGACTCCACTGATTGTTTGGCAGGCTTCCTGCTTCAGATGTACTTAAACATTTTTTTGCTGTTGATTTTTGAGACTTTGGCTAGTTGCTCTTCAAATTCTTTTTCGACCTGCCTAATTATTATACTTGACCTGCCAGAGTTTGTTTCTTTCTATTTTCCTCAGTAGGATTTAACTTCCAATTTTTAAAAGATGCCTTAATGCCTCTAACCACCTCTTTAATTTATTTTTAAAAAAGAAAGAGAAGTACTTGTGGCACCTTAGGGACTAACATTTATTTGGGCATAAGTTTACGTGGGCTAAAACCCAATTCATCAGATGCATTGAGTGGAAAATATAGTAGGAAGAGATATATATATATATATATATATATATATATATATACACACACACACAGAGAACATGATAAGATTGGGGTTGCCTTACCAACTCTAATGAGACAAATCAATTAAAGTGGGCTATTAGCAGCTGGAGGAAAAAATCACTTTTAAAATGGTAATCAGGATGGCCCATTTCAAACAGCTGACAAAAAGGTGCGAGTAACAGTAGGAGGAAAAATAGCATGGGAAAATAGTTTTTACTTTGTGTAATGACCCATCCACTCCCAGTCTTTATTCAGGCCTTATTTGATGGTGTCCGGTTTGCAAATTAATTCCAGTTCTGTAGTTTCTCGTTGGAGTCTGTTTTTGAAGTTTTTTTATTTAGGTCTGTAATTGAGTGACCAGGGAGGTTGAAGTGTTCGCCGACTGGTTTTTGAATGTTGTAATTCTTGATGTCTGATTTGTGTCCATTTATTCTTTTGTGTAGTTCCAGGGTGGTACTTTAGTAGTCCTCTTACTATGGTTTTTTTTTAATTTGGGGTATACATTTAATTTGAAACTCTGTTATGATGCTTTTAAAAAGTTTCCATGCAGCTTGTAGGGATTTCATTTTTGTGACTGTACCTTTTAATTTCCATTTAACTACTTTCTCATTTTTGTGTAGTTTCCCTTTCGGAAATTAAATGCTACTGTGGAGGGTTTCTTTGGTGTCGTTCCCCCTTTCTCCCTCCGCCAAGGATTTTACATTTAATTATATCATGGTCACTAATACTGTGTATTTCAGCTATATTCACCATCTGGACCACATCTTTTGCTTCACTTTAGACTAAATCAAGGGTGGCCTCTCCACTTGTCGGCTCCAGGACTAGCTACTCCAAGAAGCAGATATTCATGGTGTCTAGAAACTTTATCTCAGCATCCTGTCCTGACATGTACCCAGTCAATATGGGGATACATTAGAACCTCAGAGTTATGAACCCCAGAGTTACGAATTGACCAGGCTAATGGAAGGTGCAGGCAGGGGGTGTGGCAAGGGTGTTCAGTTTTGTGTGAATAGATGGTTGGCAATCCTAGACATGGGGCACCATGGGAGATGTAGTGTATTCCCTGCCTCCATTTCCCATCAGCTGCTGCCAGGCCGGCCTGGCCATCTTATTTCTAGGGCGAGGGGCCAGCAGTGTGAGACTGAAAGCGGAAGCTGTCGTGAGGCTGGGGAGGGGTCTGCGCTGCTCCGGGAGGTGCCGACCTTGCTGGGAAGGGCCCCACCCCCCATGGGAGATGCTGTCTACCCGCCACGCCCCATGGGCTGCTCTGCACCAGCCCCAATGCACTGCGGGGGATGCAGGCTCCAGCTTGCTGCACTGCAGCAGGGACCCCCACAGCCCTGCCCCTCCTTACCCCCCCAACTCCCCAATACCTGCCAAGTGTCCCCAGTCTCAATGCTTCAATCCCAGCCAGCCCCCACCCTTCTCCACTAGCTCCCAAACCCTTGTTATGGAAGCGGGGCAACCTCCACCCATTGTTCCCGGTCGGAATCCTTTAGAGAGATTATTGGGTGACGTCACTTTCAGTCACTATCCCGATCGGACTCTAATGGAGCGTGCACTGGGGCAACATATTTTAGAGTGTTAGCCATGTTAGTCTGTATCAGCAAAAAGAATGAGGAGTACTTGTGGCACCTTAGAGACTAACAAATTTATTTGGGCATAAGCTTTCGTGGGCTAAAACCCACTTCATCGGATGCATGCAGTGGAAAATACAGTAAGAAGATATATATATACACAGATAACAAGGACTCTGTGTATACAAGGACAAGTGCAGCGTCCTGCACTTAGGACGGAAGAATCCCATTGACTATTACAAACTAGGGACCGAATGGCTAGGAAGCAGTTCTACAGAAAAGGACCTAGGGGTTACAGTGGACGAGAAGCTGGATATGAGTCAACAGTGTGCCCTTGTTGCCAAGAAGGCTGTATAAGTAGGGGCATTTTGGGCTGTATAAGTAGGGGCATTGCCAGCAGACTGAGACACGTGATCATTCCCCTCTATTCGACATTGGTGAGGCCTCATCTGGAGTACTGTGTCCAGGTTCGGGCCCCACACTACAAAAAGGATGTGGAAAAATTGGAAAGAGTCCAGTGGAGGGCAACAAAAATGATTGTGCTGGAGCACATGACTTATGAGGAAAGGCTGAGGGAACTGGGATTGTTTAGTCTGCAGAAGAGAAGAATGAGGGGGGATTTGATAGCTGCTTTCAACTATCTGAAAGGGGGTTCCAAAGAGGATGGATCTAGACTGTTCTCAGTGGGGGAGGTTTAGGTTTAGGTTGGCTATTAGGAAAAATTTTTTCACTAGGAGGGTGGTGAAGCACTGGAATGGGTTACCTAGGGAGGTGGTGGCATCTCAGTCCCTGGAAAAATCATGGAACAGGTCCTCAAGGAATCAATCCTGAACCACTTAAAGGAGGGGGAAGTGATCAGGAACAGTCAGCATGGATTCACCAAGGGCAAGTCATGCCCGACTAACCTAATTGCCTTCTATGATGAGATAACCGGCTCTGTGGATGAGGGGAAAACAGTGGATGTGCTATTTCTGGACTTTAGCAAAGCTTTTGATACAGTCACCCACAGTATTCGTGCCAGCAAGTTAAAGAAGTCTGGGCTGGATGAATGGACGGTAAGGTGGATAGAAAACTGGCTAAATGGTCAGGCTCAACGGGTAGTGATCAATGGTTCCATGTCTAGTTGGCAGCCGGTATCAAGTGGAGGGCCCCAAGGGTCGGTGCTGGGGCCGGTTTTGTTCAATATCTTCATTAACGATCTGGAGGATGGTGTGGACTGCACCCTTAGCAAGTTTGCAGATGACACTAAACTGGGAGGAGTGGTTGATACACTGGAGGGTAGGGATAGGATACAGAGGGACCTAGACAAATTAGAGGATTGGGCCAAAAGAAATATGATGAGGTTCAACAAGGACAAGTGCAGAGTCCTGCACTTAGGACGGAAGAATCCCATGCACTGCTACAGACTAGGGACCGAATGGCTGGGCAGCAGTTCTGCCGAAAAGGACCTAGGGGTTATGGTGGACGAAAAGCTGAATATGAGTCAACAGTGTGCCCTTGTTGCCAAGAAGGCTAATGGCATTTTGGGTTGTATAAGTAGGGGCATTTCCATCAGATCGAGGGATGTGATCATTCCCCTCTACTCAGCACTGGTGAGGCCTCATTTGGAGTACTGTGTCCAGTTTTGGGCCCCACACTACAAGAAGGATGTGGATAAATTGGAGAGAGTCCAGCGGTGGGCAACAAAAATGATTAGGGGGCTGGAGCACATGACTTATGAGGAGAGGCTGAGGGAACTGGGATTGTTTAGTCTGCAGAAGAGAAGAATGAGGGGGGATTTGATAGCTGCTTTCAACTACCTGAAAGGGGGTTCCAAAGAGGATGGATCTATACTGTTCTCAGTGGTAGAAGATGACAGAACAAGGAGTAATGGTCTCAAGTTGCAGAGGGGGAGGTTTAGGTTGGACATTAGGAAAAACTTTTTCACTAGTAGGGTGGTGAAGAACTGGAATGGGTTACCTAGGGAGGTAGTGGAATCTCCTTCCTTAGAGGTTTTTAAGGTCAGGCTTGACAAAGCCCTGGCTGGGATGACGTAATTGGGAATTGGTCCTGCTTTGAGCAGGGGGGTTGGACTTCAGGGCAGGAGTGAGTGACCACCCTGCTACACACAGTTACAAACAGAGCTGGTTGGATGCTCTTTGATCACAAAAATTCTTCAGCAAATGTTTCTGTTCTTCACTGAATAATTTACACCACCTAGCAAGTGACAAGTGATTTTCAGAGGGTGGGCACACAGCACTTTCAAGGCCATTTAAAATGTCTCCTGTTGGGCACTGAAAAATGGAGACTTACAAAATCATGAGTCAAGTCTGAAAATCTTGGCCTTATCCAATTTTTTTTTTAGCATTGTAGGAGGCTAGGGAACCACGGAAGATTCTGTTACGGCTTAGCTTAGGCAGTTCCGCTTTCTCAGCCTCCGGTTACTGTATGACACGGCATGCTAGTTTTAACCTGCTGTGACCGGCTGGGACTGCTGCGTGGCAAGCCCCTGGCTGTTGGCCAGGGGGGCAGCCCCGGAGGGTGGAGAGTTTCTATTGCATTATGTATGAGCTGGTTTGCTGCTGTTTGTATAAAATGAGCATGCTTTGTGTTTGTTTTCGGACTTCACCCCAGGCCGAGCTACAGGGCACTGGGTCCCCGTCTCAGTGACAGCAACGCTTGGGGTCCCCGTTGCAGATGTGTCACGTTACCTTCATTAAAACCAATTACTCTCAGCGTGGAGTCGGTCTCGTTCTTGCAGAGTACCTCGGGCCTTTTGGGGCCGTAACAAGCATATACAGATAAGAACATAAGAACCGCCATACTGGGTCAGACCAAAGGTTCATCTAGCCCAGTATCCTGTCTGCCGACAGTGGCCAATGCCAGGTGCTTCGGAGGGGATGAACAGAAAGGCAATCATCACATGATCCATCCCGTCACCTATAGAATTTCTGGTTAAAATGTTTTAAAGCTCCTAACTCCCATTTTCAAAAGCACCTTATTCACTTAGGAACCCCCTGATGAAGGGACTTAGGCACTTTTGAACATTTTGCCCTCTGTCTCACTAGGCATTTGCAGTGCACTGTAGAAGCCTGAAGGGCAAAGGAAATGATCGTAGTTTCATATACCATAAATATTACCTTTCTCCTGTACCAGGAATGTAGGATTATCATCCTTGTTTGGGTCATGAAGCAGACAGCAGCTGATGGGATCGTGTCAATTCATCTCTTTCTTCAGTTCATCAAGTCTTTTTTCAAGTGGTCCAGAGTTTGGTTGGAAGGAGACCAGCCCACTGGCCAGAACCTTTGTCATTCTGGAAAAGCAGCACCAGAAATGGTGTTACCCTTTTCCTATCCTTTTTATAAGAGACAGGAACCTCCCCTGAGTGATCTTGTGAAAATCTCTTCCAAAGGGAATCATTACAATGTTGTGCATTATAAGCATTTTTTTAATTCTGACAAAATCTGAAGAGATCTTATGGATCTGTTGGATAGAGAGGCTTGGGGCCATGAGCTTAGGAATTGCTCCTTTTGTTCCTAGCTCTTTGTGTGTTTGGAGAAGCAGGACTTGGTACATCCCTTGTAAATAAACAAGACTGCATCTGAGCGAACACCATCCTCTACTGGCTTCTGCTTCCAGCTGGGAACTCCGCCAGGGTCCCGAACTATGACTAGCTGCTTGGTCGGAAAGAGGCAACAGTATTATTGTTGCCATAGTGCACAGAGGCCCTGTCATGGACTAGGCACTGCAAAAGGCAGAACAAAAGGACAGTTACGCCACAAAGTGCTGACAACATGGGTGGTGGGGGGAGCCCCCCTTTGGGGAGGCTAGTCCCTGGCACCGCCCCTTCTGCCCATGGCCTGAGCCCTGAGACCCCTTGCCCCCCTATGGCCGGAGCCACAAGCACTTCCCCTCCCCCAGCCGCAGGGGCACTAGGCTGGCCGAAGCCCTGAGTACCCCCCAACTTGGCTGGAGGAGCCCCGGGCTGGGCGAAGCCCTGAGCACCCCCCTCCCCCCAGGAGCCCTGGACTGTCAGAAGCCGTGCCATTCCTCCCCTCCCGGGACCCAACCCTCCCAGGGGAAAAGCCAAAGGATCTGTTAGAAGATGCTTTTGATATTCCCTATGCAGGTTTTGGGGCAGATGAGGACATGGTATGTGCCACCTCAGCCACGCCAGAACCTGCATGGGGCATAATAAAACAAAAACTTTGCCACCAAACCCAGGAACTAGGGTCCGGTAGGTGTGGCTGTGGCAGCCCTGAGGGTGGCAGAGCCTCCTCTGGCCTATTATACCCACCGCCCATGGCTGACAATCTAAGGAACCCACCACAGTGCTCACTGAGTGACAACGCAGTAGTAAGTGAGGCCTGGGGCACAGAGCCACAAAGGTATTTAGGCACCTAAACTCCAGCTTTCAGCACTTAAGGCCCAGTTTTAGGCTCCACCGTGATCCACAAAACCCCTGCTTGGCTGCTGCCTCATCCTGTAGGTGCCTAAGTGTTCAGGATAAAAGTTCCCTCAGCGTCTAAACAGTTTATACCCCAATTCCACAAAGTACTTGAGAACATGCTTAACTTTAAGCACAAGAGACTTCCCAGAGTTCCATGGGACAACAAACATCCTTAAAAACTAGGCACATGTTTAGATACCTTGCTGAATTGGGGCAGTAAAGAACAAGCCTCAGAAAGTAAATTCACTGATGGTGTTGTTGCCGGCACAGAGGACCCGATGGGGCAACAGCGGGGTTCGTTGCCCGGTGTGCGTCGCGCCAATGAACACACCAGGGTGGAGAAGCAGATATAGTTTATTCGAGATCTCCGAAAAGGCAGTAGGAGACCAGCATGTCTCAAATCAAGCGCGCTGATACAAGCAATTTTTCCTTTTTATACCCAAGTTGTTTACTTCAGCTTAATTTTCCCCTTTCCCCCCCCCCTTCCTCCCTTCTTTCCTCTGTAGCAGTTACGCTAAGCAATCTTGGCTGCTGCCATTGTAGCTTGTTAGTAATTTTTCCTTTTTCAAGTTATCTTGTCCTTCAGCTAGAGGCATGTAGGCCCCCCTTATCACTACCGCTTTAGACCGGTTTGAGCCATGTTGCAACTGATAGCTGGCTGTTACACATTTTGTTTTTCAGCTGCTGGCATTTTAGGTCGGTTAAAGTTCAACATGGAGGAGCTTTGGTTCACTTAGGCCTAGAGCAGGAGGGCTTCATCGACACTCATGGTCTTCCATCCCCCCGAGTTACCTAGGGTTATGCCTAGTGACACCAACAGTGTGAGGTGGAGTAAGGCCTGGATTCAATCCAGCCATAGGGCCACCAACTCAGCAAAGTATTATGATACCATTGGCTCAGTGGTCTGCCAATGTTGCCCCACAGCAGATTCCAATACTCTCTGGAAGTAGGCAACCTCCGTAGCTCTGTGGGTCCAGGGGCAACCTTCCAGCCTAAGGGCTGCTCCCTGGATCCTGCCTTAATTCAGTCCTGGTTACAGAACCATATGCAATAGAACTATTGTGGGACCTTTTCCTGAGCAAGGACTCAACAAGAGAAGTGCTGCATTCTTTGTATCTTGGAGTCTTGGAATCTAAATTAGTTAAGCAACCCAGTCCCTCAGGATCTTTTGAAAATCCCAGCCTATCCAAAGAACAGATGCCTTTCTGAATGATGCATTCAAATTCAACCATAATTTGCTAGATGCAGGAAACACTTGGTGGATTCTCTGCAATGTGTTATGTGGGAGTTCAGACCAGATGATCACAGTGGTCCCTCCTGCCTTTGAAATCTATTAATCTATGGATTTTGCAGATCACTATTCATAGGACAAAAGAACAGACTGCCTTGGGAAGTTGTGAAAGCTCTTTCACTGGATGTTTTCAAAAGGAGGCTGGATAGCCATCTGTCTTGGATGGTTTAGACACAACAAATCCTGCATCTTGGAAGGGGTTGTGGTCCCTTCTAACCCTATGGTTCTATGATTGGCTCCAATGGTACAACTCACATGAAAAAAGTAAGGATGAAGAAAGTACTAGGGTCTTAAGTAACAACACAAGAACATTGTGCTAAAGGTCTACCAAAAGTTGGACCCTGCAGGTGATGGGTCTTTGCAAGCCAAATTTTGCAAAATAGCCACTAACTTTGGGTGCCTCAATTTAACATCAACCAATCTGTGCTTTCTCTCCAAAATTGCTGCGCACCTACAACCCCAACAGAAATCCATGCAAGCTTAGAGAGCTCAGCAAATTGGAAAACCCAGGTCTCCATTCTCACAAACTGGGCACCAAAAAGTGGAGGCACCCTGCTTAGTGGACAGGCTGCACAATTTTGGCCATCGGGCTTGAATTATTTTTGGAACTTCTGAGAAGCTTCAGCTCCCATTGGCTTTAGTATGATCTGGAGGTGGTCAGCAATGCTGGAATTTAGGCCCAAAGCTGTAAACCACTTCTGGAAATAATCGCCAAAGATTTTAGTTGTTCCTGTTTTTTTAATAGATTAATAGATTTGATGGCCAGAAAGACCCATTAGATCAGCTAGCCTGACCTCTTGAATAGCAAAGGACGGATAATTTCACCTGGTTACCCCTGTACTGATCCCAATAACTTATGTTTGAAAGGCAACCATTCTGGACTGGAAGATTTTAAAAGACTGAGAATGCACTGTTTCCCAAGTGCTGGCACTCACAGCCCATGGGAACTTGACCACTTGGATACAAAAGTCATGCATGAATCACACAGTTTTCAAACTATTTAATGTGGCCTTTTGTGGGTGGCAAATTGGCCCAGTGCAGAGCTCCAGATTACATTAATTCAGGGAGTAGTTTATGCATAGACTCAACACAAGCTTTGTTCGCCCATTCCTGAGAGGTGCTGAGCACACATAGCTCTTACTCATGCATCCGACGAAGTGGGTATTCACCCACGAAAGCTCATGCTCCAAAACGTCTGTTAGTCTATTAGGTGCCACAAGACTCTTTGCTGCTTTTACAGATCCAGACTAACATGGCTACCCCTCTGATACTTGACAGCTCTTACTGGCTTCACAACCAGGGTTCAGCTCCAAATTCATTCTATGTAATTAACCTGGGCCCAATTCTTCACTCTTTGGGCCTGATCCTGCCACCTTTACATGAGTAACCGTGACTCACTCTAGTGACCATGCTGGCTTTGCTATGAGCACGTGCATGAGTAACTACTAGCTGTGTGAGTAAGGGCTTCAGGAGGAGGCCACTTTTGCAAGCAAAACTCAATGGATGACTCAGTGGATTGAAGAAGACCCTTAGGGCTAGGTCTACACTGCAGGTGGATGTGAGTCCCCCAGCCTGAGCACACAGATTTGCACTAGCCACAGGTGAGCGAAAACTAGCAGTGTAGACATTACGTCTCAGGCAGCAGATCTGGCTCTCAAACACAGCTCACACTCTGCATCTCTGCAATGTCCACACTGCCAGTTTTAGTGCCCTAGCTGGAACCAAGTTAGCTCCCACCTACGATATAGACATTCCGTTAAGGACCCAATCCTGCAACTCTTATTCTTTTGGGCAATGCGTGATCATTGCTGAGGAGGGCAGGAGAACTCTGGGACTAACTGCTAGAGGAAGAGTTACTCACTCGAGTGCTGAAACATTAGCTGGTTATGTTAAACTTCATGAATCCTTGCTATTCACACTGGTGTTCAAGGTGGACAATGCTCTGGGGAGGCTGCAGTTGTTTGTGGAGATCAGTGAGCTCATCCATAGGGACTTGTATCCCTAGACATGTTCTTTGGCTCACACTTATAGCTGCCTGCTGAGCCACAGAAGAAATGGCCCTTTGTTCTCAAGGCAGGTGAGAAACTTTCTTGATTTTATTAGAGAACTAATAATGATATTGTCTCACGTTGTTCTTTAAGTGTGTATTGAGAGCTAGGTGGGATCATGATCTTTGTTCCTAAGAGCCTATTGACTCAGCTGATCATGGCAAGACAAAATGCTAGGGGAGATAACAATAGGCAATGGTTGGATGGAGTGGGACAGAACACACACAACTGGGCAATGAGCATTGCTTGGCTAGTAGCACAGGCATCTTTCTTTCTTTCTTTCTTTCTTTCTTTCTTTCTTTCTTTCAGGACTGGAAATATTATTGGAGGCATTCTAGAATGAGGTGATGGTCCGAAGACTGAAATGAAGGAGGAGAGAGATGTTTGTGCAGAACTGGTTCAGGGAAGGCAGTTCATGGCTTTGGGTACCATTTCCACTGAAGTGTAATGGGAATGGGGTGCCCAAACTATCAGGCAACTTTGAAAATCTCAGCCTGGCAGCCACGGAGAAGGTTCAAAGGTGCTAGTGAGAGAAGGGAATAAAGGGGGTCTGGAAAGAAGTGGAATTAATTGGGTAGGGATCTGACGAGGATTGTGTGGTGTGGCCGTGTAGACCTGGCTCCATCCAGGAGCTGGAAGAAAGGAATAGGAGAGATTGACAGGCTGGGAATATTTTATGTTTTCCCATAAAGCTAGTGTGTGTTAGCTGGTGAAAGACTTGGTGTATCTGGGAGGGGGTTGCAAAGGAAAAGGGTGAGGGAGATGCAGACCTCTTCCTGTCTTTACCCATTGTTACTGAACTTTTCTTGTCCACCTGTTTCATCCTGCCCATAAGTTCTCTGGCGCAGGTGCTGTCTCTTTACTACATGTGTGTGAAACACCCAGCACAACAGGGAAGTGATTGGTAATTGAGGCCTCTATATACAAAATTGGTACATTCTCTTTTTTCATTTACTTGAATCATCCTTTTTTTGATGGAAACCTGTTATTCTGGAAAACTTTCACCCAGCTCTAGTCAAAAGACTAGAGAGATTCCAGAGACTGCTGTGGTCATGATACATATAAACATCAATAACATGGCAAAGGTGAAAAGGAGGCCTGGGAAGCTGAAGATACAGTACTAGGAATTAGGGTTAAATACTTTGTTAATAGCAGTAGCCAAAAGTATTGCAGTATGCCTATTATAGGCTGCCGTGTTTTGGATAATTACTGTAAAATTATTTAAAAGGATGAAAATTATAATATTTGTTGGGTTTTTTATTATCAATACAAAAATGAGGAGAAAAAGCATGAAAAAGAAAATTTCCTAAGACATAATGATTATCTAGCTGTCTAGTTAATCATTAATCATTAAATTAAACAAATGGGCAAGCTCTCTGTGTTTGATTGCTGTAATTGTTAATCTCTTACTATCAATTCAATAAAATCTTGGTATTTATTTTAAAATTTCTTTTATATATAAAGGTAAGATTTTCCATTGTTGATATTTGTCAAAGTTTTTAATGGTAAATAAAGTTATTATCGTTGTGAGGGTAGGGTGACCAGACAGCAAATGTGAAAAATTGGGATGGGGGTGGGAATAATAGCAACTTATACAAGAAAAAGACCCCAAAATTGGGACTGTCCCTATAGAATTGGGATATCTGGTCACCCTATGTAAGGGAGATGTCTATATTATTTTATGAATATTCTTCATTCGTCTATTTCAGTGGTCCCCAACCTTTTTGTGACGAGTAGCACATTCATGTTTTCGGAAGAGTGTGGTGGGCGCCAACAATTTTTCAAGGCTTATTTTGTATTTGTACATTAAATAATACAAAAAAAATCATATTTAATATTACATAATATATGAATCCAGAGAGAAGCCGGAGAGAAGCTGCGAGGACAGAGAACACCGGTGCCCGCAGCCCCGGAGTACTCTGTCCCCAGCAAGCGCGGGGGCCAGGATTCTCTCCCCTGCTGGGCACTAGGCAGGTCTCGTGCCTGCTGGGGACCAAGAACCGGCACCCGCAGCCCCGGAACTCTCTGTCTCTGGCAGACACGGGGCCGCAGCTTCTTTCCTCTGCGGGGCATTAGGCAGGCCCCGCACCTGCTGGGAACAGAGAACACTGTGCCCGCAGCCTGAGTTCTCTGTCCCCGGCAGGTGCAGGGCCGCGGCTTCTCTCCCTTGCTGGCACTAGGCGGGCGCACATAAATGCCCTGGCGGGCACCATGGTGCCCACGGGCACCACGTTGGGGACCACTGGTCTATTTGTTTGCTTGTATTGGTGTTGGTTGCTATATTGTTACAAAGAGGTTAACTCTCACACAAGTGGACTGCAGGTAGGCAGGAAGAAAGGTATAATTTTCAGATTGCACCATTCACCAATACTTATCAGGACAATTTAGGTGTCAATTCCTTTGATGTTTACCTGTGACTGAGTCCGAACCTCCAGCTCGATATGGGGGTGGGGGGAGAGATTCAAGCGGAAAAACTGAATCAAACAACTTTGCAGTCAATGAAAACCAGAGCCTCGGAGCTTGGCAGAGACAGACAGAGGAAGAAGGGGAAAGTAGACTGAACTCCAATCCTAGAAGCATGGGTGTTTGGATAAACTTTAAGTAAGACAGGTACATGTAGGCCTTCTGTTGTTTAATTGTTATGCTTTGATTCCTGCTGTTGAGATTAAATGATACTTTGTTTTGAAACGGCTGTTTTGTGGTCACTGGATTCACCACTAGTCCCAGATCCCAAAGGGAAGCCTTGCAGGCAGCCAAATCCAGCTAGGCCTTTGGAGCAAACACAGTTGGTACCCAACGGGCTGTACCCTTGTCTGATAGTGGGAGAACTGTAGGATTCCACCCCAGAGAGGTGAAGGCAAGAGACCTGTCACCAGAACAGGTTGCACTCAGGGAGACGCTGAGAGAGGTCAGAGGTGCTGCTGGCCCTGAACTGTGACAACCATTATTGACTGGTCATTTGTTTCATGATGATTTCCATCAATCAAAGCATCTAACTGAAGCTATAACCTGCTTCTGAAACAAGATTCATGCAGATATTCCTTTATGCCCATGCAGAGTAACATTCTTGTTAGTAGTAGTTACCATGTTTATTATGCTGCTCCTAGGGGCCAACCAAGCATGGGCCTGCTACGGCTAGGTACTGGATAAACATAGAATAAAAGAAAGTCTCTGTTCCAAAGAACTTTTACTCTAAACAGAGAAGTCAGCTAAAACATAGGGGAAAGGGAGAAAACATTGATTTCAGTTCTCACACATGGGCTACAGGTTAATCCACATGAATCTGATTATAAAATCAGGACCTGAGAAATGGAGTGTGAATACATTCCGTGTGAAACATTTATGACTTTCCAGCATTAGACTCAAGAAAATCATGATCCCAATTTAATGGGATTTTTATCTCAAGTAATCTTGATTGCACAGGTCAACATTCTTATATATGTTGAGTTAGTACCTCACTGCTTGAATGGTTGCATTGAAATCAGCAGTGAGACTGGAATTTTCAAATGCACAAAGGAATGAGGTGCCCAAATCTCATTGAAATTAAGAAGCATACATTGTTTAGGTTCCTTTGAAAATCCCAGCCTGAGAGAAAGGGTAAGAGAATTTGTTTTTTGAAATTAGGGGCACGCATTGGCGACTAAGGTATTATTGGCCAAAGGGGTAGAGTCTGATGCATAATCCTTTATTTCCTCTTCATTCAAGCCCACTCGTAATGACTGTGATTCAGAATAAATACATTGGCCAGCTCTAGGTATGAGTTGAGTTGAGGGAGAAAAGTGATTCTCTTTCATGAAAGATTTCAATCTTTTGAAATTGGGTTTCATTCCAAATGGAAACCACCATTTTTAACATTTTCTGTGGAAAGGAATAGAACGCTGTTTTCAGGATTATGTGGCTGCTGGGCTTCTCTAGAGCCACAGACCTTTGGAGGAAGGCAGCCAATCTTGGTTGATAGAAGGCCTGGAGATGGTGAATACACCATGTAATACCTGTCTCTGTTTGTCTTCCAGTTGAACACTTATGAAGAAATGATGAACTTGAATCGAACAGTCGTGACTGAGTTTCTTCTTCTGGGATTTTCTACCTCTCCAGAGAGGCAGGTTTTACTCTTTGTGGCACTGTTAGCCATTTATCTGGTCACTGTGGTGGGAAACCTCCTCATTATCCTTGTAACTTTGGTGGATCCCGCCCTTCACACCTCCATGTACTTTTTCCTCTCTAATTTGTCTGCCTTAGAGGTCGGTTACACCTCGGTCACTGTCCCCAAAATGCTGGTGAGCCTCATCTCGGGGGATAAACACATCTCCTTTGCTGGCTGTGCCATGCAAATGGGTTTCTTCCTTTGCTTCGGGAGCACGGAATCTTCCTTTCTGGCCACCATGGCATATGATCGCTACGTGGCAATATGCAACCCCCTGTGTTATACCATGATTATGAACAAGAAGGTGTGTGTCCTGCTGGCAGCCACTTCCTGGACTATCGGCATCCCGGCCCAGGTAGTACAGACCAGTTTGGTGTTCACCTTACCCTTCTGTAGCTCCAAAGAGATCAACCATTTCTTCTGTGACCCGGCTCCTCTGCTGTTGCTGGCCTGTGCTGACACCTCCATGAATGAAACTTTGACTTACATCATGGTCACATTCTTTGGAATGGTGCCCTTTGCCCTGATCCTGTTGTCCTACATCCGGATCATTGCCACCATCCTCATGATGCCATCAGCTGAGGGCAAGAGGAAAACTTTCTCCACCTGCTCCTCCCACCTCATCGTTGTGGCTTTATTCTATGGTTCTGGCATCCTCCTTTATTTACGACCCAGATCCAGTGAATTTCCAGACGGCGGTAAACTTCTCTCCCTGTTTTACACTGTTTTGCCTGCCATGTTGAACCCTTTTATCTACAGCCTGAGGAACAGGGATATCCAAATGGCCCTGAAGAGAAATATGTGGAACAAAATGGTTCCTCGCTAGCGCTGAGTGGGAATCAGATTTTCCAGCCTGTTTTTCCTCAGGATGAATCTAAGGCCTACTAAAATGTTTCACAAAGAACAAGAGCAAGACTCACCCACCCCAGAATAGCCGGATCATTAGAGCCATGGGCCACAGGTAAAATAGGCCAGGGGAGACTAATCCCCCCAACCCAGGCTGTGGTCCCACCCACGCTCTGCTGCAAGGCCCCACCCTCTCCCCCAAAGCCAGCAGGGGCTCAGCTCTGGGTTTCCTGGTTCAAAACAGGGAGAGCAGGGATTCGAACTCAGCTCACCCACATCCCTTGAAGCACCAAGCTATAGCCTCCAGCTCTGTAGGTCTTTAAATATGGAATTATTCATAGAAAGTAGAACAGCTCCCACCAGCACAATTGGTAGACTGACCCCAGACGCCCCAGGTTAGTGTACTAACCCTAGTCTACCCTTGGGGTGGGCTCTCTTTTTTAGTTCAGATCTCATTCTAGACCAATGAAACATTCATCAAAACCAAAACTTTCCCTCCAGAATTTCCATTTCAACAAATTGAAATTTTCCACTGGGGGGAAAAAAACAAAAAAAATTTCATTGAAAAATCCCCAGTGACCTCTAGTCCTCAGAGAATGTGACTTGTCTAATAAGCACACTGCTGAGGGCACAACTGGCAGAAGTGCCTATTGGTTTTGGCCACCTTAGTGACTGAATTGAGACTCCTTGGGCATGATTTCTGAGGTGGGCTGGGCTCTCCCAGTGACCTTTGCTGCTGTTGTGAGCACTCAACACTTCTGAAAATCGTGCTGCAGGCCTATCAAGTTGGTGGCCACCCACAAAAGTCCTGATGGAAATGACTCTCCAAACATTGCTTCAGAAATCTGTAGCAGAACCAGGGCTAGAAGACAATTTTCCTTGCCCTGAAGCCACTAGACTATCCCTTCTCTTCTGTTAGGCCTGTGCGCCATTGGCTACACACTTTCCAGCTTCTGCAATGAACAAGAGCAGGGCGTAGAGCTGCCTGGAAAACAGAATTTCCTTCCTGTGGGTGTTGGAACAAATTTTAATCCCAAGTCAACAGCCCAGGGACAAAAAGTGAAACCTTGAAAATTGTTTGCAGGCTCATGGGGCCGCTTGACTTTCTGGACTGCCCAGGGAGATGGGAAGCTGCCTGTCCAGTAAGCTAGCTTCCGAAGCATTGGTTGCTCAAGGAGTCGAAGTTATGGCTGCCCAGGGAGTCAGCTGCTCAGGGAGTCTGCCCAGCAAGTGGGCTACAGTGGAGCCAGTAACGCTGAGTGACCAGCAGGCTGCCTGGGACCTTGGCAGCCCTGGTCACCTGGCAGCTGGCCTTCCAATTGCTAGGCTGACTGAATGGTGGGCAGGTTAGCTAGTCTGCTTCCCGGCCTGGTTACATCAAAAGCTGGGACCGAATCCACCTGTTCTCAGGGAACACGTCTGATCTGTTGAATCATCAACATGGGTCTGTCAGGAAATTTTCAGCCTGCTCTAGCAAGGTTTCCTCATCCCTATCCACTACAGATCTCCATTCCAGTCACTGTCCATTCTGGAGTCCTCTGGATCAGATCGACACATGCTGTAAATCAGTGCAGTTCCATTCACTTCCGTAAAATGTCACCTATGAAATGGAGTGGCTGATACTTGTCACTCTTCAGGGACAGAGGTCTGAGACCTTGCTTGCTAATAAGGTGTTTGGAGTGCACAGATTTCCTAATATTCAGAGGAATAGGCTCCTGGCTCCCAATCCAGTGCATCTTCCCCTGGGCCAAAGAATAACCTGGTGTCGAAGAAAAACTTAGTTCTCGCTTTTTGTTTGGGTGCAGCAAAATTAAATACTTTATTATTTCTCCAGTAATTACCATGGAGGGAGAGAGTGCCATAGGACGCAGGGTCCTGGACAGGTCTCTCAACTGGTAAACAATTACATCAAGCCTTTATACCTTTTTTACAGACAATTTCTAGCAATCATGGAGACACTAAAAAGCAACAAATACATTTTGTTTATACATAAGCTTTTCTGCTATCTCACTAGAAAAACAAGACTGCAAGACTGCATATTGCAAGGTTGTAATAACTTTCACACAATTCACTCTGTCTTACATTATCTTGCTTCCTCACGTCACCAGGGTCACAGTTAGCCTAACTCAAGATCATTAAGATCTCTTCAAAACCTTGTTAATTATTTACTGGCTTCCACACTCCCCCCTTTTGTACTTCTAGTACAACAAATATTTCAAATCTCAATTTGCATCAAACCATGGATGTCAGATTCTACAGCAAGTATGTCAATCTTAGGGGTTTTCATGGGATGTAATGACAATGCATGATCAGCACGAACATGAAAGGTATTATTACTAGCATTATATCCTTTACAACAACAATAACACAATCCTAAACTAACTAACAACACCACAAACAATAACATTCCCATAGGAATAAAATAATGGTGGTGTCGTACAATTTTGGTTACAAAGCACAATACACCATACTCAGTACCTAAAGTAGACACTCTATAAGCTGTATGAAAGGCATACTATTCAGCATGATATACATATCCTGAAGGATATGAATTTGCCCTTGCAACGCAGAGATTCTTCGAACCTCTGGTAACAATGAAAGCAAATTTTGAAACCGATCAGGCACTAGTCTAGTCCAAGGAAAATATACCTGAAATCTAAAAGCTACTGGCAACATTCTATCTGCAGGCCAGGAAATGATAGGATTGCCTGCAGCAGTGGTAAGATTAATATGTATATCTTGTAAAGTGGTGGCATTAACGCACACACAGCTATCATTAGCTCGAAAAAGTGGGTGTCCTGTCAGGGTAGTTCCTTGACCTCCACCCTCCCAGCAAATATTGTCATAATCAGTGACAACTTCCCTGGCTTTAGTTTCTGTACACACTGAAGCTGTGATGGTTCTAAGGACCAAAATGTCCATAGAGTTCCTAACCCCATCCAAATATCAGCTGTAATCCCAGGAGCACTAACTAAAAATCGATTAGGTGTATCAGGCGGTCTCACTTCCCAGATATCTCGGTGAATCACCCAATCCCACATGCATGCTCCCCATGGACCCAGCAGGATTCGGTATGTGGGAGCCCACACCCACCCTAACCAGTCCATATGCTTGGAAGGAGCACTGTGAATGTCCACACTTCCATCCAGAAAGTGTCCAAGTATGTCTGCATGACCACAGATCAGATGGCACTCCTGATGTGACAGTAAGGGCAGTGGGCCAAGTCTGGTCTAGATCCCACTGCAATGCCTTCCCAGCCTCAGTGATATTCAATACCATCTCTGTCAGTAACTTCTGGGTCATAGAACTAAGGGCGGAAATGACATAGTACTCACCAACTCCAGCCCGTACTTAAGATAGCTGAGTTTTAAGAATAAGGCTAGTGGCCTTTAAGAATATCCAAATGGCTACGACACTATTAGCCCCAGCCCATAGGGATCTGCCCAATGTCCTCTTATTCCAGGTTCTCCGTTGTGCTAATCTAATGGCAGCCCCTTGTGAGCAATCTGGGTATGTAAAAGTGACGTGAAAACTGGATAAGGGCAATGTCATTTAAAATCCAATCAGGGAGGGCAATACATACTGAAGGATTTATCCAAAACACAGGGTGCAGCCTGTAGAATAAACCCCAAAATCCAATTAATACCACATTCCCAAGCATGGGTCCCACAAATTTCTTCCTGCCAGAATGTAATTCTTTGCTTCTTCACCAGGGTCAGTTCTCAATGTCCTTTTTAGTCAGTAATTCCTGGACTATGGCAATGTCAGTGGAGTGAGTGTTTCTTCTTCTTTCCTGAAGCTGTCGTGGTTCAGCATCCTACAGGGAAGAATACCAGGACATCATCCTGTAATGACTTGCTTTTTACACAAAAGTTCAAAGGCACAGTAGTTTGTCAGTGGACAAGGGAGAGGTCGCTAGTACGTCACCTTGTCCTTTTTCCTGCTGTCCAGAAGCACAGTAAAACTAGAAAAAGGAATAGGCGAATTATCAGTAGAAAAATTCTTCTGATGTGGAGGGGTCTTTGCGCAGCGAGAACCCTGGGTCCAAGCAGTCAGTCTGTGGCACTTCACAGAGGTGTCGGTAGGCAGCAGGACTTGGAAAGGGCCGTTCCAGCGTGGAGCCAAGGCAGTCGTGCGTTGATGGATCTGTATGTAGACCCAGGCTCCTGGTCCTAACGAGTGGCAAGGTTGCACAGGATCCTTCGGTAGTGCTCCCATCACCTGTGTATAAAAAAAGACCTAACACATTTCATTAGTGCCTAACAATACTTAAGCATTATGTTATCCAGCAAATGAATGTCCATCTGAGCTGGGGTTAGTGGGGATGCAGTTGGTAGTCGCATTGGGTGACTTGTCAAAATTCCATGAGGGCCGAGTCCAGTCTTTCGATTGGGAATGGCTCTCATACACATCAGTGCCAAAGGAAGGGCATCTGGCCACTTTAAGTGTGTCTCAGCACAAATCTTGGCCAGTTTATTGTTTTAAGTCCCGTTCTGGCATTCCACTGTCCCAGCAGATTGTGGATGATGAGGGCAGTGAAGGTTGTGTTGGATTTGCAAAACTGCACATAACTCCTTTACAATTTGTCCAGTAAAGTGAGTTCCACGATCACTGTTGATAGTCACAGGGATGCCAAAACGTGGTACAAAATCTGTAAGCAAAGACATCTACTGTCCTGCAGGGAAAAGCTTCAACCCAAGTGGTAAATACATCAACTAAAACTAATACATATTCATAACCACAACACTTAGACATTTAAATAAAATCAATCTGAATATTTACAAAAGGTCCCCAAGGAGGAGAGTGGGCTGGCCGCTGCACACCAATCTTGTGTAACTGCAGCAACCATTCCCCCCCCACTTCCCTTGGTAGGCAGCCAAGCGGTGTCCTTGACTGGGGCCAGCGCATGTTAGCCATTCTCTTTTTTTTTTTTTTTTTTTTTTGGGTGCATTTAACCTACAAAGGAAACTTTTACTCTTCAATTATACACCTTTTTCATACCATGAACACATAAACAGTACTGTTATACAGTACAGAAGTATTATCATTCAATGTATGCCACATATACCCTTTCACTAAAATAAACTTATTACAGAACTTTGGAAGGACAAGCCAGGACAAGCACACCCACTTTGAGAAGTACACTTAATATAACTTCTAGTCCAATAGCTATCCACCATCCCCAGCCCTCTGGCTAAAAGTCTGAGGTAGCCAGAAGGATCCCTTGTACAATATGGGGAGTGGGTTAACTTTTCATGTCCTTGCTTCCAAAGACTGGCAGTATGCAAATTTTAATAACCACTCTAAATTAAAAGATTTGGCCAATGTAGTTTCTTTCTCTTACTTAAGAAAATGTATTAGACTTTAGTATATCACATTTTTCTGATGTAACCAATACTCTTGTTGATTTCAGGCAAAATAGAGGAATTACCCCATATTTCTCGTATGTGTTTCTCAGACAGCTCTGGTTTCAGCGGCCTCTACCTTATCAGTTAGTTAATTTGCAGTAACACAGATTCTTTCTGGCTTGCTTTTTATTTTTTTTTATTTTTTCTTTTAACTCCTGCTTAGAAACACTGGAAGGAAACAGCACCACTTATAGTGCCTTTAGAGCCTAATAAAATTTTCAGTACATAGCACTGTATACATTCTTCAACTGATTTAACAAAACATAGCCAAGTGATTGCAATCTAATAATTTCTTAGCCACTTTACCAATGCAAATCACCAGTCCAAATGTCCTTCTGATTATTTGAAATTCAAAAGTTTCCAACCTGTATTCTCTCCCTGTCCGTTGCCTGCCCGCTTGGGCCCGATCCTGCTTTTCTCGCTGAATTGTCCCTATCCTAGGCACTACCAGTTTAGCTACTACTCACAAGACTACCCGAGTCCTCCCTAGTAAGGCTTGCCACCTGGGCAAAAATACATGGCCATTCACTTAACACATAATCCAAACCCCTTTGGGGGTCTACCCAGAGAGCCACCCATTTGTCTGCTGACACTTAAACAGAAAAGAAAATTACACAGAGAGCAAAGAAAATTACAGTCTAAGCCAGATTTTCCTACTTCTATTACATTGTCCGTTACAGGGGGGGGGCGGGACAGTAAAATCTCAGGACAACCTCAGAGCTTCATCGCACACATGGCTTCCACCCTGAGGAATTACGAACGAGAAGTTCAGTTCCGCTCACACACCTAACGCCCAAATGAACAGAGCAGAAAAACAACAGTAACCGGTTAAACAAAACAGAGCCAAAGCTAAATAGTGCACCAAAACCAAATAGTGTTTCCTTATTCTATTAGAGCTCACCTTTAATCATGCAATCCTTATCATATAACACCAACAATACCAAACAAAGCAAACACAAAATAACAAGGGTAAAACAGATAGATGGTGTAAATTCTGCAGGGCTCCCCCATTATTAAGTGCTCACCAAACTGTGACAAATTCCTGGTACTAATTTATCCCTCATGTCAGGTAATCAGACTGACAGAGCATATAATCAAATTTTAAAGCTTCATTAAAAATAATAAAACAACAATGGAGAGTATTGGGAATGCTCCCACCTCACACAGGAAAAACATGAATGCCCCAAGCCTTAAACCACTTTAATACTCACACATGTCTCACTGGGAAGTTAAGCTTTGCAAATATAATTCCAATTCTGCAACTTGTACTGCCTTTGGCTTGCCTCAGTTTCTATTTTCCACAAGCAGCTGGGGCTGAAAGCAGTTTTCTTTGCACTTAGCATAGTCCGCACTGATTCATGACCTTGAACACAAAACAACTTCTCCTTTATCTCAGGGCTAAGCCGAATTTCAAATTAACCCGTTCCTAGACAAATTGCTCACACTGTGTCAGAGGTTTTTCTTTGTGATTAAAAGCTCCTCTGAGATATATGATCTTATTTAGATTGAAAATACCTTCTAATGGGCACTGTTTAGATGGATTTTCACGCGTGTGAAGATTCCAATTCGCTAAATACCTGCAGGTTTTAGGACCATAATGTACGTACATGTAATATGCTGGGGTACCCTTAGGGGGTGAGGTGGAATATTTAGACAGTCCCTTACCCATTTTCCACTCACACAGGAGAGACTCACAAGGAAAGGGGAGGGAAGATGGGTTCACACACTCCTAGACCCAGGCAGCTTCCTCGCCGGACTATGCCAGGCTGAGTCAGCCCACCGTGGGTCGGATCTCCTAAAGATCCACTAGTTACCGGGCTAACCCGGTAACAGCCACTCACACTGGTGTACACACACACACACCAAGGCCTCTTTTTCTTCCTTTTTCCTTTTTTTAACCCTTTTTTAACCTTTTTATCTCTTTTTTAAAATTTTTTTCTCTTTTTTTTTTTTTTTTTTTAACCACGATGCATCTTTATCTGGTCCGGACCAATACCATGAGGCGGTATGACAACCCCTCTTGAGGCGGTAAAAACCCCTCAGCACCGGTGCATTCTAATGCATTTACCTATGCATTTACCTTGGCCAACTCAGCAGTTCCCAGTACTGCTATAAACTAACCTTATTGGGGCCTCTCCCCAATACCACTTTGCATCTGATCCTGCTGCACAGTCAATAAGTTCAGATGGCGTGAGCCCAACAGAGAGACAGACGTCCTCAGGGACAGTCCTCCTCCGATACCCCAATAGAGATTTCAAAAGGTCTCATACCTCTCATGTGGCGCCATGGGGTTCGAAGGGGAATGATCCGTAGTAGCCGTCTGTGGGTCCGTGGGCGTTGCCATCCCGGACGAGCCCCCAAATTGTCGAAGAAAAACTTAGTTCTCGCTTTTTGTTTGGGTGCAGCAAAATTAAATATTTTATTATTTCTCCAGTAATTACCATGGAGGGAGAGAGTGCCATAGGACACAGGGTCCTGGACAGGTCTCTCAACTGGTAAACAATTACATCAAGCCTTTATACCTTTTTTACAGACAATTTCTAGCAATCGTGGAGACACTAAAAAGCAACAAATACATTTTGTTTATACATAAGCTTTTCTGCTATCTCACTAGAAAAACAAGACTGCAAGACTGCATATTGCAAGGTCGTAATAACTTTCACACAATTCACTCTGTCTTACATTATCTTGCTTCCTCACGTCACCAGGGTCACAGTTAGCCTCACTCAAGATCATTAAGATCTCTTCAAAACCTTTTTAATTATTTACTGGCTTCCACACTGGTGAGGGAAAGGGTGCTGATGGTCATCTGTTTTATCTTCTGGGTACAGTTCTGTGTGTCTGCTTCAGAACAATTCAGTCAGATCAATGGGGCCTAGGACAGTGGTTCCCGGACCCCCCCTCCAGGAGCCAGGGCTGTGGCTCCTGGGGTGGGGAAGGAGTGCAGGTAGGGTAATGGGGCTGAGGCTGGGGCTGAAGTTAGGAACAGGTCTGGGGCCAGGGCCGGGGATGGGGCTGGAAGTGGAGCCGTGGCTGGGCCATGTTGAAGGCTGGTAACCGGGGCCATGGCCAGGGGTGGGGCTATAGTTGGGGTCCATGGCAGTGGGTGGAGCTGGCCACAGGGCCAGGAACCAAGGCCACGGCTGGAGGTGGGGCTGGAGTAGAGTTGGGTGCTGCCTCCTTCCTGTCCCACATGGGGTCTGGCCTGGGCCCCACCAAGACCCCCAAACATTCCTCCACACATGCCCCAGAGTTTGGGTACCACTGGCCAAGGAGCATGGTTGGGAGTTGATATTTTCAAAGGCTCAAGCATATTTTACTCTCTTAGCTTCCTCTGATAAACCCCAGCTGGACTGTTAAGGACAGTAAGTGACAAAGGTTGATTGAAATTGGTTGAACTAGTATAAATGATGATTTTCCATGGCTTAGAACTCAGCCAAATCAAGATACACGTTTATGGCCACCTCTGAGTTCTAGACCATCTCAAATTTCAATTTCCTACTTGAATCCTTTGAAGTATTAGAGCTTTTCAAATGCCGGTCCCCAGGTAATTCTCAGAGGTGGCGAATTTCCACCCATTTGTCACCACCCTGCTTCTTGGAAACAGCTGAAAAATGGAGCCAAGGCAGAGGCCAAGTCGCTATTGCAGAAATTTACAGCCCACATATTTAGTGGAGCATAAAAACTCTGCCCTGGCAATCATTTTCAGATTTAGTTTGAAGTGCTGATTTTTAGGGGTGAACCTAAAATATTACAATTAATTTAAAAAAAATATGGTACAGCTGACTCACAGTTCCCCATCCATAGCACTGAATTTCAAAACAGAATTATGTCAAACTAAAATAAAAATCTCTGTTTTATGAATTCTTCAAATTGTTATGAAATACAGAAAAATATGTATTAAAAACAAACTGTAGAGCAATAGCATTTTTATGTGAATTCTTTGTGTGTGTGTTTTAAAGTTTTTCAAAGGTTCACAAAATTTGGATAGCCATCCTTTGGTACATGAAGTTAAAATCAAATGTATGACCACTACTACTAAATTAATTTATAAATAAATAATTCAGCATTGGTCATTACATTCTGAACCAGCAGAGTAGCAGGTTGGAGGCCTAGGTTGGCTATTAGGAAAAACTATTTCACTAGGAGGGTGGTGAAGCACTGGAATGGGTTACCTAGGGAGGTGGTGGAATCTCCATCCTTTGAGATTTTTAAGGCCCTCTTGACAAAGCCCTGGCGGGGATGATTTAGTTGGTCCTGCTTTGAGCAGGGGATTGGACTGAGGTCACTTCCAACCCTAATCTTCTGTGATTCTATGATCAACACACAGGCCTGGTCTACACTACGAGTTTATTTCGAATTTAGCAGCGTTAAACTGAATTAACGCTGCACCCGTCCACACAATGAAGCACTTTATTTCAATAGAAAGGGCTCGTAATATCGATATCTGTACTTCTCCCCAACGAAGGGAGTAGCACTGAAATCGGTATTGCCATTTCAAATTAGGGTTAGTGTGGTCACAATAGGGACTCACTACAGTGCCGCGTGAAAGTTAAGGAGCTCAGACAAGCCTACCAGAAAACCAAAGAAGCAAATGGAAGGTCCGGGGCAGAGCCGCAGACATGCCGCTTATACGCTGAGCTGCATGCAATTCTAGGGGGGCCATCACCACTACCCCACCCCTGACCGTGGATTCTGAGGAGGGGGTAATCTCAGCCATGCCTGAGGATTCTGCGGATGGGAAAGATGATGATGAGGAGGAGGACGAGCTTGCGGAGAGCACACAGCACTTCATTCTCCCCAACAGCCAGGATCTTTTTCTCAGCCTGACTGAAGTAGCCTCCCAACCCTCCCAAGGCATTATCCCAGACCATGAAGCCATGGAAGGGACATCTGGTGAGTGTACCTTTGTAAATATAAAACATGGTTTAAAAGCAAGCGTTTTTTAATGATTAATTTGCCCTGAGGAATTGGGATGCATTCACGGCCAGTACAGCTACTAGAAAAGTCTGTTAATGTGTCTGGGGATGGAGTGGAAATCCTCCAGGGACATCTCCATGAAGCTCTCCTGGAGATACTCCAAAAGCCTTTCCAGAAGGTTTCTCGGCAGTGCCGCCTTATTCCGTCCTCCATGGTAGGACACTTGACCACGCCATACTAGTAGCAAGTAATCTGGTATCGTTGCATGACAAAGCCTGGCAGCATATGGTCCCGGTGTTTGCTGGCATTCAATCAACATCCGTTCTTTATCTCACTGTGTTATCCTCAGGAGAGTGATATCGTTCATGGTAACCTCGTTGAAATACAGGAATTTAATTAAGGGGACATTCAGAGGTGGCCGTTCCTACTGGGCTGAGGTGTCGGCAGGAAGATCAGTGGTGGCGGAATGCAACGCTAGGGCTGCTGCGTGATCAAACTGACATGCTCCGGCGTCTAGTGGCGCTTCAGGAATGGCAGCAGGATCACAGAGTGCCGCTGCAGCCCCTGTATAACCGCCCTCCCACCTCCCCAAGTTCCATAACCTCCTCACCCAGATGTGTAACAATGTGCGGGGGGGGGGAAGGCTCCGTGCACGCACCCACTCCACCCCAGTGGACAGCGCAAGCAAAAGGCTGTCATTATTTTGAACTTCTGAAGTGGCCTTTTCCTTCCCTCCTATCCTTCTCCCAAACCCCTTGTTAGTTCTCTCCCTCTTTTTATAATCAGTTAATAAAGGATACATGATTTTTAAAGGAGAGTGACTTTATTTCCTTAGAAAGCAAGCTGTGATCGAAGGGGAGGGTGGGTTGCTTACAGGGAATGAGTCAATCAAGGGGACGGGTTTTCATCAAGGAGAAACAAACAGAACTTTCACACCGTAGCCTGGCCAGTCATGAAACTGGTTTTCAAAGCTACCTCATTCCTGGAGCGCAGGGTCTCAACTGTGCCCCACATGGAGGGAGCCCTCATTGCTCCGTGTATAACATCGCCTGGCCTCCCGCACACCACGAGCAAGAGCCTTGTGTCCAGCAAGTATAAATGAGAGTGGTTCCCCCCGAGCTTTGTCTTTGGGTCCGGAAGCCGGGGAGGGTGCCGCCCCTCACTCCTAGGCTGGGGTGGCCGCATGGCCAGAGTGAGACTGCTGCCTAGCCCCATCCCCATGGGGGACTGGACAGAGAGAGGGGGGGACACGGGGACACACACCAAAGCTCCTCATCTGTGATATAGGAGCACAAATCGCATGGACTTTCAACAAACCCCATATTATTTTCAACTTTTCCTTTGATATATATGTAAGCAGAGTCAGGATAAGCTCTAACCTGACATCTGGTGGTGAATTGTGGCAAGTGTGGAAAAGAACTTCAGGGGCTGATCTTGTTTGCATAGGCACACCCACCCCGCCTAGCATGAGCCCATGGCAGCCCAAAATGGTCATTTTGGCAGCTGTGGGATCCCCAGTTTCTCTGTTATTGGGGCAGGAGGAATAAAGTGTTGTTACCCCAATTATGTGAATCAAGGACAATGAAACTGTTTTATGACAGAGGGTCTCACCATCACCTAAGTAGCACTCGCTAGACAAGGGACATGGGTTCCAAAATCCAATGAATTGAGAAAGGTTGGCGACAGGTATGTGTGCTTGATGGTATGGGTGCCTTTTGAGGGTCTGGAGCACCAACTGCACCATTTTTTCCTCTTCATTGTTGAATAGCAGTGCTAATTTTGATTCTATTAAGAGTCTAGTTGGAGACTACTGAGCTGAGCTGAATTCACTTTGGGCTAATGGTGCATCAGCACTGGGGCTCCCCCACTACAAGCTGAAATCACTAAAAGAACTAAAATTACTGAGCTGAGATCACTGAGTGCTGTGTTAACTAGTGGAGGAGCCTGAAGCTATATTGCTAAGTGGCTGGCAGAGCGGAGCAGTTTGCAGTACGGTTGGAGCGGAATGCGGAGCTGAGCAGTTTGCGGGGACAGCTGGTGGAGTGGAGTGGCTGGAAGAGCGGAGCAGTTTGTGGGATGGTTTGAGCAGCCCACAGAGCGGAGCGGAGCAGTTTGCGGGGATGGCTGGAGCGGCTCATGGTATGGCTGGAGGAGTGGCTGGTAGAGCGGAGCCATTTGTGGTGAAGGCTGCAGCAGAACTCCACAGAGAGACAGGGCAGTCAGCCCCAGACCACATAAGGTGCCCCTTAACCCCTTTTGTGTGCCCCCCCCACATTTCCACCCAGGCTGAGGGGGTAAAACTCTGCAGATAAACTTTTGAACTCTGGGGCAGCACTGACCAGGGACAGAGACTTTTGGGTTGTTGGACTTTGGGGTGATTGGACTTAAGACCCTGAGGGGAAAAGTCACTGCCAAACTTACTTGGAGGTGAGTCTTTTGCTCATGGTTTGTGTTATGAATCCTGTTTGTGGTGTTTCTCCAACATAATGCCGCATTGTTTCCCTCCTTTATTAAAAGGCTTTTGCTACACTCAGACTCCGTGCTTGCGAGTGGGGAAGTATTGCCTTTTAGAGGCACCCGGGGGTGGTATGTAATTGTTCCAGGTCACCGGGTGGGGGCTTGAGCCAGTTTTGCATTGTGTTATTGAAACGGAACCGCTAGAGACTGAACCCGGCCCTTGTTGCTGCAACTCAGAGGGGCAGAAGGGTTTATATATATATATATATATATATATATATATATATATATATATATATAGTTTATTTATGTATTACATATACAGTATTTTTATTTTATTTTACACTTTATATATATGTATTAGTGTTTTTGTAATTTTATTTTCATTTAGGCTTGGTAGAATTTTTTTTTAAATAATTTTAGAGTGATGACTGATTTTTTAAAGCTTTTTTCAAATCTGTATTGACTTTAAATGTTCACATTTGCACAGAAATATGGGTTTTAAGCATTCTTTATTTCTGTTTATTGATTTTTAATGTTCCCCTCTAGCCAGACTCTTCCCCCCACCACTCCAGCCAGACAGTCCTCCTCGCATCCAACTAGGAAGAGGGAATTGGACTGTCTGGGCAAGAAGACTGGGACTGGGATGACAAGCCTTAATCAGTGGAGACCTGGGACTGAGTAGGCAAGTAGAATGGGACTGGGACAAGGAGCCAGGGGTGGGTTTTCTGGTCTGTGATCAGGGCCGGCTCCAGACCCCAGCGCGCCAAGCACGCGCTTGGGGCGGCGTCCCGCGGGAGGGTGGCAGGCGGCTCCGGCGGACCTCCCGCAGGCATGCCTGCGGAGGGGCCGCTGGTCCCGCAGATCCGGTGGAGCATTCTCAGGCATGCCTGCGGGAGGTCCACTGGAGCCGCGGGACCAGTGGACCCTCCACAGGCACGTCTGCGAGAGGTCCACTGGCGCCGCGAGACCGGCGACCGGCAGAGCGCCCCCCGTGGCGTGCCGCCCTGCTTGGGGCGGCGGAAATCCTAGAGCCGCCCCTGTCTGTGATCTCCCAATTTTTAAGTGCTCAGCCATTCAGACTTTCAGAATTACACCCGTGTCACAGCATGTGCTTTCAGCTACATTTGGCCCAGGAGTCCTAGACTGTTGTGATATTAGAGGTATTTCAACCAACCCCCACCCTTACCCCTACAGCTAATTTGCATGCAGCAATTTCATTGGCTGTACAGAGGGTGAATTATTTGACTCAGCTGCCTCAGTTCATGGCACCATGGGCTCTCAGTTGCCAGTAAGTATATCTGCAGTTACTCGGTGCAACACTTCCATTGTAGTAGTAGTAATCGTAACAAATGGCGGACCTGGGGAGTTGAAGAAGTTGAAATGACTGTATTCAAATGTGCTAGACTGGCAGGGACTTTTGGGACAATATAAGCTCTAAGTGGGTTTCCTGGGGAATCCCGGGGGGTGGGTTAATGAAAATTGAACAATCGCAGCTATGCCCTTGATGAAGAGAGGGTAATTGGCTGGTGATTACCTGTTCCAAGGGGCTTGGAGTTCAAAGGCCATAGCTGCATAAAGAAACAGATAAACTGTCCAGTTGGGGTCTGATTCCTGGTTTAAAAACTGACTTGTACTTGTAATGAAGGGGACAAAAACAGTTGTGGGGGTTGAAAAACTGACACCAGAGCCTAGGCTGGAGCATGGGGGGGGGTGAACTCTGGTAAACTATTGGCATGGATATAAATCAGTGGTTCTCAATCTATTTATCATTGTGGGACGCATATGTGGGCCACAATGTATTATCTGGGCCGCAGGTTGAGAACCACAGCATGTCCCCCCCAGCTATGTCCCCCCACAGTCTCCCTATGCCCGGTGCCTCCCAAAGTGGGGCCAGGAGTGCAAGCACTCTGGATCCATCTGTGCAGGGCACAGTGGCAGTCCTGACCCTGGGCTTGGCCACATGGGGTCAGGGCAGCCAGGCGGCAGCCCGGATACTGACCCCATGGGTTGGCAGACAGCCCCAACGCCGACCCCGGATCCTCTGCGGTTCCTGCCAGGCAGCAGTTCCAGAATCCACCATTCGGCACTGGCAGGGCAGCAGCCCTGGACCCTGCCATGTGAGGCTGGCTGGTGACCCTGACCCCTGGCCCTGCTCATCCGGGCATCCCAGACCCCGCGGCACTGGGCAGCAAGGCAGCTGGTAACCTGGCCCCATGCAGCCCTGCAGTCTTTAGCACACAGCTAGGCCGCAGGTGTGTGCTAATTAGGCCGCATGCAACCTGTGGGCAGTGGGTTGAGAACTGCTGATATAGATTCTTTTATTGTTTTTTACATGTTTTCTCTGTATGCTTTTGCTCTAAGAATAACTGTATTTTGCTTTTTGAAGGCTGGTTGGCAACTGCTATACACCGTTATAGCCTCTGGAGAAATTGTTAACCACTGGTACTGGACACCGGTCAGACCTACTGGACGCCGGTCAGACCTACTGAGGTGCAGGGGACTGCAAGCTTTAAACCCCCCAGTTTAAAGAAGTGACAGCTTGAAGCCTAAAACCTTAAGCGGATGCCCTCAAGGAAGGCTGGAGGTGTGGGGGAAGAGGGCCAATGTTGCATTTAACCCTGAAACTGTGACGACAACAACAACAACAATGATATTAATACATAGTGTCCTCTCTATAAAGTCTAATACACAAGGATTTTAAAGCTATACATTACAGAGATTAATAACAACACATTTTACACATAAGGAAACTGAGGCACCGAGAAAGGAAGTGACTTGCAAAATGAGACTGCCAGCAGAGTCAGGACCAGCACCAAAATCTCATCATTGTCAGTCCTCTGTTTTAGCTACAGGGCCATTCTTAATTTACAATCAACTTCCCCAGCATTTCTATCATTTCCAAGGGTTATAGGTAGCTCCAGATTCCTTCATCACAGGTTACTCACCAAATCCCCTAACTGTCAGGGTTTTCAAGGTCATTGCAATGTTTGTGGCTTATTTCAAGAGGGGTTAAAAAAGAAGGATGATCACATAGACATCATGGTGTAGGGTGTATTGGATGGATGGATAGATAGATAGATTAGATAGATAGAAGCTCCTATTCTTATTTGCATAATGTGATCTTGAATTTGCCACCCTTCAAAATAATTGCCCTTAGGAGTTTTTTCACACCCTCTCGAACTTCCTGATTTCTGAGGCTGTATATGATGGGATTAAACATGGGGGTCACTGTGGTGTACAGCAGGGAGAAGACCTTGTTAAGATCTGGCGAGTCGTTTGCTGAGGGGGCCACGTACATGACAATCAGGGTCCCGTAGAAAGTGGTGACCACAATGAGGTGGGAGGAGCAGGTGGAGAAGGCCTTTTGCCTCCCGGTGGTGGAAGGAATTCTCAGGATGGCCCTGAGGATGTGAGTGTAGGACACCAGGATTAAGAGAAAAGGGACCAAGGTTACAACTGAGGACAAGATGCTAACAGTGATTTCAACTGAGTAGGATTCCGTGCAGGAGAGTTTTACGAGAGGTTTGAAATCGCAGAAAAAATGGTTGATTTCATTGGGACCACAGAATGTCAGATGGGACACCACAGATACTGTTATAATGGGTATCAGAAAACCACATGCCCAGGAACCAGCTGCTAACTGGGTGCAGACCCTGCCAGTCATGACAGCTGCATAGAGCAGCGGATAGCATATAGCCAGGTACCGATCATAAGCCATCATACCAAGGAGCAAGCACTCCGTGGTTCCCAATGAAGCAAAGAGGTAGAACTGTATCATGCAGACAGGAAATGATATTATACTCTTCTCCAACAGGAAACCAAGTAGCATCCTGGGGATGATATTTGTGGTGTAGCAGATTTCCAGGAAGGACAAATTGCCGAGGAACCAGTACATGGGGGTATGAAGGCGATGCTGGGACAGAACTGTTATCACAATCAAGACATTTCCCATGATCGTTGCAATGTAAATAATGAAAAAAGACAGAAAGAGCAGCACCTGAGACTTGCAGAGATCGGAGAATCCTAAGAGGATGAATCCGTCGATGGCTGTTTGATTTAGCCTGAGTAGTTTGGCCATGTTTGGTTTAAGAGAGGCGTCCTTGAGCCTTTGAACTTCAGTCCTGGGAGACACTGCAAGACACACTTTTGTGATCACCCTTTCATGATCAAATAATGTTATAATCATAGAATCATAGAACTGGAAGAAACCTTGAGAGGTCATCTAGTCCAGTCCCCTGCACTCATGGCAGGACTAAGTATTATCTAGACCATTCCTGACAGGTGTTTGTCTAACCTGCTCTTAAAAATCCTCAATGATGGAGATTCCACAACCTCCCTAGGCAATTTATTCCAGTGCTTAGCCTCCCTGATAGTTAGGAAGTTTTTCCTAATGTCCAACCTAAACCTCCCTTGACTAATTTAAGCCCATTGTTTCTTGTCCTAGAGGTTAAGAAGAACAATTTTCCTCCCTCTCCCTGTAACAACCTTTTATGTATTTGAAAACTGTTAACATGTCCCCTCTCAGTCTTCTCTTCTCCAGAATAAACAAACCCAGTTTTTTTTTCAATCTTCCCTCACAAGTCATGTTTTCTAGACCTTTAATCATTTTTGGTTTTGCCACATCTCACCAGTTAGTAGCTCCTCAACTGGCATCCTCATTCTCTCTAATTCAGCATTGTTCTTCTAACTCCCTTATCCCTTTCTTCCTCTTTTGCTTCTTCTTCATTTTCCTCTTCTTCTACTTCCTCCGTATCAGTTTCCAATCTCATGCAGATTAAGATGTTAACTCAAAATTGTTACCTAACACTGCAATAAGATGACCCTAGAGCTAGTCAGAAAAATCTGACATTGGGATTTTCAATGGAGTCTCAGAGAGTTAGGTGCTCAACTCCCATTGAAATTAAGCAGAATTCCCATTGAATTCCTATGGTTGGATTTTCCAAGCAGCAAGGCAAATTAGGCATCAAACTGCCCTCAAGCGCCTTTGAAAATTCCAGCTTGAATATTCAAAAATTTGATTAAAATTAGGATAAATCCACTTTTGTTTTTACTTTTGTAAAAAAAAAAATCACTACAAAAAAATGGAGCAGAGAAGGAAATTTATGTACTTCTTTTGACCAGCTCTCAATTTTTTTTTTCTTTTCCATATGAAATATTGACAAAATTTTTGGAGCAATATTAATTTTAGTCTAAACTTTTCCAGCCACTGTTGTTCATGCCTATTGATTGAAGTTTTTGAGGCTACCTGAGTACTTATGTATTGTTGTGGTATCCCTCACCCCTGCATGCACATAACATGCTTAATCTGAGCAGGGCTGGTGAAAACTTTTCCAATAGAATTTTTTTTAAAAGAAAATTGGATTGTCCCATTTCTTTGATTTTCAGCCCAAATTTTCCAGTTTTCAGTTTGGGGATAAAAAGGACAAATTTTCTTCTGAAAATGTTGATGAAATTCCCGCCCCCCGATTTTTTTTGCAGAAAAAATAAGCCATTTTTTGGACAGCTTTAACCAACTTGAATAAGACCCAAATAAAGACCCCTTGGGTTTGACCCTACACATTTTCTTTCTCAGCAAAAAATTCAGTCATATTCACCTTTCATGCTGCTTTAGAACGTCTTACACTTTTCTTGGGTATTTGCTGATCACCCACTGGTATTTTCAGTTCCACTTTTCTTGCTTTTTCTTGTGATGCCTTCAATCTCTTCCCAGGGTCATGTATTATCTGCTTTCTGCCATCGAGAATTTAGGCAGATAATATTTTCCCAGGTTTTGTGTCTTTTATATGTTCTGATGCATTTTCCTGTACAAGCCTCACATTCTAATTTGCTTCCCCAAGGGCTTCATTAAAATGTTTCTTTTTCTAGCATGTGCAAGTTACCTTTTAATGCTGGTCCCTCTTCAGACAATGGAGGCCAGATACATAGATTGGGTAAATCAGCATACATCCATTTACACCAGCTGGGGATCTGATCCATTGACCCAATGGAGCTATGGCTGATTTACCCTATCTGAAAAAAGATGCGGGTATGTGATGCAGATCTTAAAGCTCTACTGTCTATTTTGAAAGGTAGTTAGATGCCTAGTGGGATTTTCAGAAATATCTAGGCATCTAACTCCCATTGATATCAATTAGTTTTGGGCACATATATGCTTTTGAAAATCCCACTAGGTTCCAAAATACCTTTCAAAATCTGGCCCCTAATCTGTTTATGTGCTTTTAAGAATGCATTAGGTACCTGTTTGTATCTTCAGATGCCTAAGTACCTTTGAAAGTCTGGCCCTTAGCTGCTTAAGGATAATTGGAAATGAATGGGATTTAGTTTCCTAAATCTCATAGGCAATTTTGCAAAAATCTGCTCTAAGAGGATTATCTAAGGGTATGTAAGGAACTAGTTGAAGCAATCTCAGAACCGTTAGCAGTTACTGCATTTTCTGTAGTATTTTCATTAAGCCTCTGTTTGCCTCTGTTTCTCTCATATTTTGTGTTTCTACACACATTGGGTGCAAAAGGGTTACGTCTGCACTTGGGGCAACACAGGAAGTATGAGGTTGTCTCGCTTTTTGGAGCAGACTGAATGGGTCATTAAAGGGCTGGCCCAGGCTAACCCATACCAGTGGAAAATCCAAGAAGATAATGAAACCCCCAATAGCCAGAACAATGCTGCCTAGCAACCAACAACCAAGAAGGAGGTTTTCTCCCACTTCTCAATAGGGAAGTGAAGGAGAGGCCCAGCCTGAGAATAGAGAGGTGACAGAAGGGAGAGCAGTTGGCTTTGGGAGTGGGAAAGAGAGAGAGAGAGAGAAAGAGACAGCAATTGGAATGAGTCCATAGCAGCTTGGCTGGGTGGTGGCACTGGCTAGGCAAGCATGGATTATGTCTTAACCTTTCTTTACCTATGATAACCTATGGACTTTCAGAGTCTGTATGCCAGAGGACTAATGCATGGTTACCTTGTTTTGGAAGGACTGCCTGCTGTCACTGCAAATACTCACTGGGAGCATTGCGCCCTGAAGGGGTACAGTATAAGCCACTACAGGAATCTGGCTAGGCTGGATTCACTGAGGGGAGTCATGGACAGAGAAGAGGGTTGTTGGTCTCAAAGGCCCAGCCTGACTTGGGGGACACAGGCCTCTGTGTGGAACCGTGGAGCCTGGCGAAGGCCGGGGCATAGACCAGACCCTGTGGATCTGTGACACTAGGGTACTTAAGGAACTAGCTGAAGCAATCATGAAACCATTAGCAATTATCTTCTAGAACTCATGGAGGACAGATGAGATCCCAGAGGACTGGAGACGGGCAAACATGCTACTTATTTCTAAAAAGGGGAAGAGGACCCAGGCAATTATAGACCAATCGGCCTTCGATACCTGGAAAGATACAGGTACAAATGATTAAATGTTCAGTTTGTAAGCACCTCGAGGATAACAGGCTTATAAGCAAGAGTTGGCATGGGTTTGTCATTAACAAATCATGCCAAACCGACCTAATTTCCTTCTTTGATAGGCTTACTGCCCTAGGGATGCGGGGGTGGGGGGGAGGGGGGCGGGGAGGGAATCAGTAGAAATGCTATATCTTGCTCGACCCAGTCCCACATGACATTCTCAAAAGCAAACTAGGGAAATGTGGTCTAGATAAAATCACTATAAAGTTGGTGCACAACTGGTTGACTGACTGTACTCATAGAGTAGTTATCAATGGTTCACTTTCCAAGTGGGAGGGTGTATCTAGTGGGGTCCCACAGGGGTCATTCCTGGGTCTGTTAAATATTTTTGTTAATGACTTGCATAATTGAGTGGAGAGCCAGATTATAAGATTTTAAATTGAGACCAAGCTGGGAGGGGTTGCAAGCACTTTGGGGAACAGGATTAGAATTCAAAAGAATCTGGGCAAATTAGAGAATTTGTCTGAAACCAACAGGATCACATTCAATAAAGACAAATGCAAAGGCAATAAAATTCAATAAATTCAATAAAGAAAAATCGAATCCAAAATTACAAAATAGGGAATAACAGGCTAGGTGGTAGCACTGCTGAAAAGGATCTGGAGGTTATAGTGGATCACAAATTGAATATGAGTCAAGAACGTGATGCAGTTGTGAAAAAAGGCTATTATCATTCTGGGATTTAACAGGAGTGTCATATGTAAGACACAGGAGGTAATTGTCCCTCAGTACTCACCACTGGTCAGGACTCATTTTGTGTATTGTGTCCAGTTCTGAATGCCACACTTTAGCGAAAATGTGGACAAATAGGAGAGAGTCCAGAGGAGATCAGCAAAAGTGATAAAAGGTAAGTAATGGGCTTAATCTGCAGCAAGTGAGACTTAGGTTAGATATTAGGAAAAACTTTCTAAAAATGAGGATAGTTGAGATCTGGACTTGGCTTCCAAGAGAGGGTTGTGGAATCTCTGTCATTGGAGGTTTATAAAAACAGGTTGAACAAACATCTCTCAGGGATGGTCTAGGTCAACTTGTCCCTGCCTCAGCACAAAGAGTTGGACTTGATTATCTTCTCAAAGTCCCTTCCAGCCTCACGTTACTGTGTTCTGTAACGTGTGAACTACAAAGGACTCACATTGACTCTCAGATCCCCCGTGAACCTGCAAGGGTAGCAGTTTGGGGGTGGGGTGGGGAACTGGAGGTCTAACCCAAAGCTCATTGAAGTCAGTGGAGGACTTTCTATTGACTACATTGAGTTTTGGATAAGGGCCTGCCTTTGTGAACTGAGCCCATTTGATCTAGAATCTGAGCTACACAAAAAGACTCAGCCCCATGATGCCATTATTCTGAAGTCCTTCTTCGAGTCACTACAGATTTGAGGTATCCTGGCTGGATATATAGTCTAAGGCCTTGTCTACACTACAAGACTATTTCGAATCAACTTAGTTCAAATTTGTGGATTCGACCTTATGAAGTCGAATTTGTGTATCCATACTAAATACACTAATTCGAATTTCTGAGTCCACATTCACGGGGCCAGCGTCGACTTTGGAAGCGGTGCACTGTGGGAAGCTATCCCACAGTTCCCGCAGTCCCCGCTGCCCATTGGAATGCTGGGTAGAGCCCCCAATGCCTGCTGGGGGGAGAAATGTGTCGAGGGTGGTTTTGGGTAAGTGTCGTCATTGAACCGTCAATCACAACCTCCCTCCCTCCCTCCTTGAAAGCGCCTGCGGGCAATCTGTTCGTGCACTTTTCTGGTCAGTGACAGCGCGGACGCCACAGCACTGCAAACACGGAGCCCGCTGCGATCATCGCCGTTTTCTCCTCCTCGCACTTTATCGTCCACCTCTTGCACAGTCAGCTGCTGAGAAATTGGGCTACTTTTCAATGGTGCTGCAAGCACTGGGGGACCATAGGGGACGTTTTACAAACATCAACGTCGGGTGGCCGGGCAAGGTTCATGATGCGTGTGTTTTCAGGAACTGTGGGCTGCTCAGACGCCTGCAGGAAGGTAGTTTCTTCCCGGACCACGAAATAACTGTTGTGGATGTGCAGATGCCTATAGTCATCCTCGGGGACCCAGCCTGCCCGCTAATGCACTTGCTCATGAAGCCCTATACAGGCGCCTGGGACAGCGACAAGGAACTCTTCAAATACCAGCGAGCAGCGAGCAGCGTAACCTGTGACTGTTCAGTTTCTTTACAGAGAAGCTGAAACTGCCCCTGTTTCATTACCCAGTTACTGTTGACTCTCCTCTTCGGTTACATACCCCGTTCACCCCGTTACCCCCACTTCCAGCACACGTGTAAAAATAAAATACATGTCCCATTATTACTTAACAAAGGTTTCTTTATTCATGACTTTTCGTGAAAGGGTTGAAACTGGGATGCAGGCTGTGCTGGGTAGGGTGTGCGGTGATGTAAAGACCGCCTCTAAACTCAAGGAATGACAGGCTCCTGCTCCTAGAGCGGTCCGCAGTGCCGGAATGCTTCTTTCAACGGAGCCTGCCATCCCTCTTTATGGAATTCTGTGTGCGGGCGGATATGTGACCTTGTGGTGGAGGAGGACGGATACAGATTCCTCAGCTGCGTGACTCAGCGGTCCAGGACAAGGACCGCTGTATAAGATCTGTAACCGCCCTCCCCCGCTGCAAAGTCACATCTCCCCCGCCCACACAGATCCTGGAAACCACCTCCAAAAACCGACCAGGGTGCCTACTGACTGCACCGTGTGTGTGACCCGCTGCTGATCCTGCCCCCGTGTCTGTACCCTGGGAAAGGTGACTGTCCTATGCAATTAACCACCCCTTTCCCCACGCCCCCCATTCAAACACAGTCTTCTTTGAAAAAACATAACGGAAACAGTAATTAACAGCAAAGCATTTTTATTAATTACGTAGACAGTTAGGGGATGGGACTGGGATTGGGACTACTGTGAGTCTGGAAGTGAAGGACTTTGGCAAATGTAGGGTATGAGAGCTTTTGGGTACTTGAGCACTGTGCTGTGGTGCAGTGACAGTATTCACGTCCCCGGCCGCCCCTCCTCCTGATTATTTTCGGTGAGGGGGGTATGGGACTTTGTGGCGGGGGAGTGCGGTTGCAGATACACTGCAGGGTGTCTCTGTCCTCCTGCGGTCCTGCAGAACATCCACAAGGCGCCTGAGCGTGTCCGTTTGCTCCCTCACTAGTCCAAGCATTGTTTCAGTCGCCTGCTTGTCTTCCTCACGCCACCTCTCCTCCCGTTCGCTGTGTGAGCGCTGGCACAGAGAGACGGTCTCCCTCCACTGGCTCTGCTGGTCCGCCTCTGCTAGGTAGCAGCCCATACGTTCCTTGAACATCTTGTCCCTTGTCTTTTTCTTTCGCCGCCTAATCTTTGCCAGCCTCTGCGAGGGGGATGCTGTGGCAGGTCTGGAGACAGTGGAAGCTGTGAGATGGGAAACAGGGAGTGAATTCCTTGCAAAGATACATTTTTGCGAACAATTAACTGAGTCTAGGCTGCCTCTGTGAATTCTGGGTTGAGACCCCTGTGCCTGCTGGGGCAGAAATTATTTTCGCGGTGGATTCTGGGTAAATGTCGCCAGTCATTCCTTCCTCCGGGAAAGCAACGGCAGACAATCATTTCAAGCCCGTTTTCCCAGAATTGCCCTGGCATACGCCATAGCATGGCAACCATGGACACTGTTTTGCCTTTTGTGTATGTCACCGTATGTGTACTAGATGCCGCTGACAGAGGCGGGCCAGCAGCGCTACACAGCAGCATGCTTTTGCTTTTGCATGACAGCAGAGATGGTTACCAGCCATATTGTACCATCTACCATACCATAAATTGGTAATAAGATGGTAATAAGATGGGCATGGTTACCTGTCCTTTTGCACTGCCCCATTTGGTGCTGTCATAAGTGCCCCTGGCCAAGCAGCCAGGGGCGCAAAAGCAAAAATTGGGAATGACTCCCTGAGTCAATCCCTCCTTTTTGGTATCTAAAAATAGAATCAGTCCTGCCTAGATTATGGGCAAGTGTACTAGAGAACCACTGTATCATAGAACCAGAGAGCACAGCTGCTCTGTGTCCGATCCTGCATAAATTATGAGCTGTATGCTATTCACAGGGGGTGCTCCTGCAACAACACCACCTGTTCATTCCATTCTTACCCCAGCCTTCCTGGGCTACCATACCATTGTCCCCCCACTTGTGTGATGAAGTAATAAAGAATGCAGGAATAAGACACAGTGACTTGTTTGTGAGAAATGAGTGGAAGGAAGCCTCCAGCTCCAATGATAGTCCAGTCAGGACATTAAGGAGTGTGGATGAAGGAGCCCATCATCCCTCTGCTAGTCCAGGGGTAATTGAATCTTTTATTTACAATGAAGGGTGGGGGCTGATGGAGCTCAGCCCCCTGTTGCAATGATGAGGACGGTTACCAGCCATATTGCACCATCTGCCATCAAAAATTAGGGACAGGCGCCCTTGATCGACCTTACTGATGCTAGTCGGCATGGTTACCAGCCCTTTTGCACTGCCCCATGTGCCAATAGGCTGATGATGAGGACGGATTTCCATCTTTTTGTACCATCAGCCATCCATAGCGTGGGGGGAGCAAGGATGTTGGTGTTGAGTGCTGCACCATCGCGTCTATCTGCAGCATTCAGTAAAGATAGGGTGACATGTAAAAGAGTCAACAGAGGATTGTTTTCACTTCTGGTGGTGGGTGGGGTGTGTGCGCAAATTGCCGAACTATGCCCTGACCCACCGCAGACACTGTGTTTGACCCTAGAAGCATTTGGAGCTCATCCAAGAATGCAAATACTTTTCGGAGACAGCAGGAACTGTGGGATACCTTGCGTCCTCATTCCCCCCTCCCTCCATGAGCGTCCATTATATTCTTTGGCTTTCCGTTACGCTCGTCATGCAGCTGCGTGCTGAGTCTGTGCTATGCCGTCTGTCTGTAGATTTTTTAAAAATACTTTGGACCAGGCGTAAAATTACAGTAATTACCCTAATTAGATGCAGGAGTCTCCGAGCGAGATCACCCTGAGGAGGGTCACTGAAGGAGATAGAGAGCGCATGCTGCGTGAAAGCTAGCACGAACCAGGGCCCGATGCAGCCGTGCTCGGGGAGGCAGTGCTCCCTGAGTACCTCATGAAAGCCTTGCGTGGAAAACTGTGCTACCACGGAGCACCCAATAAGGCAGCTCTCCCCAGGAACCTCCTGCTGATGCTTTTCGATTAACGCAAGGAGAGCTTCATGGAGATCTCCAAGGATGATTTCTGTTCTATCCCCATATCTAGAGAGACCTCCTTTTCACACAGTTAAGATTCCTGTTATATTAAGAATAAAAGTTAACATGGTTAAAGCACTTACCGACTGCTCCTTCCCCTGATTCAGGGTCCGGGTTAATGGCCGGGGAGGGTTGTTGGGGGATCTCCGTGACGGTGATGAATAGATCCTGGCTGTCGGGGAAACCAGCGTTGTAAGCGCTCTCGCCTGCCTCGTCCTCCACAAACCCTTCCTCATCTTCCCCGTCCGCGAACATCACCGAGGAACTGGCCGTCGACACTGTCCCATCGTCAGAGTCCACGGTCACTGGTGGGGCAGTGGTGGCAGGCTCCGTAGCGTCCGTTTGCCGCTTTGATTTTTTGGTAGCCTTGTCTGGGGTCCTTGATTTTCACGCGGCGCTGCGTTGCATCCCGTCTGTATCCTCTGTCTCTCATGGCTTTGGAGACCTTCTCGTAGGTCTTCGCTTTCCCTGTTTTGGAGCGCAGCTCCGAAAGCACAGACTCCTCTCCCCACACACCGATCAGATCGAAGAGTTCCCAGTCAGTCTATGCTGGGTCCCTCTTTCTATTCACAGGTAACATGAACTCCTCTGCTAGAGAGCTCTGCATCGTTGCAGGTGCTGCGGAGCTCGCCCCGATGTCCAGCCAGGACGTCAGATTCAAAGTGCCCAGACAGGAAAATGAATTCAAATTTTCCCGGGTCATTTCCTGTGTGGCTGGTCAGAGAATCCAAGCTCGGACTGCTGTCCAGAGCGTCAACAGAGTGGTGCACTGTGGGATAGCTCCCGGAGCTACTAAGTTCGATTTGCATCCACACCTAGCCTAATTCGAGCTAGCCATGTCGAATTTAGCGTTACTCCACCTGTCGGGGTGGAGTACCAAATTCGAACTAAAGAGCCCTCTAGTTCGAATTAAATGGCTTCCTGGTGTGGACGGTTGAGCGGTTAGTTCGAATTAACGCTGCTAAATTCGAATTAAAGTCCTAGTGTAGACCAGGCCTAAGGGAATTAGATGATCCCAACTTCTATTTAACTTTGCTGTGAATTAAGTGCCCAACTCACACATACCTTGGCTGCTTTGAAAATCCCAGCCTGTGATCTTTATTTTTCGCTGGGGTTGTGACTCTGCTGAGCAGAGGAAAGATGGTCCAAGTGGCTAGGGTGTTAGGTTAGGACTTGAAAGACCAGGCTTCAGGTTCCCTGTGTGACCTTAGACAAATCACTTTAGATGGGATTGAGAGAGGTACTTAGGTGCGTAAATCCCAATTTTCATCTTCACTGTGATTCATAAAACTCCCAATGAGCCCTATAGGCACCGAAACTCACCCAACGCCCAAGTATTCTTAGTAGCAGTTCCCTTAGCACCTAAGTTTCTCACTCTAGACATGTGCATTTCTGCCCCATCTGCCACATAAGATCCAGAGGGATCCATGAACTGGAGGAAGATAGGCATTTATCTGCCCAACTTGCATACAGGACCCAATCCATCTCAAAGACCACTTACCAGATTGGGTCCCAATCAAAACATGTCTGCTGCTGTTTCCCTAATAGCTTTTCCTCAGTGGTTAGAGCATTCACCGGGAATGTGGGAGGTTCAATTCTCCCTCATCCAAGATGGCTGTATTTTAAAGAAGCCTTTTTGAAGGCACAGGAACAAATCATCCCGATGTGCAGAAAGAATAGCAAATATGGCAGGTGAACAGCTTGGCTTAACAGAGAAGTCTTAGGTGAGCTTAAACACAAAAAGGAAGCTTATAAGAAGTGGAAACTTGGACAGATGACTATGGAGGAGTATAAAAATATTGCTCAAGCATGCAGGGGTGTAATCAGGAAGTCCAAAGCACAATTGGAGTTGCAGCTAGCAAGGGATGTGAAGGGTACAAGAAGGATTTCTACAGGTATGTTAGCAACAAGAAGAAGGTCAGGGAAAGTGTGGGACCCTTACTCAATGGGGGAGGCAACCTAGTGACAGATGATGAGGAAAAAGCTGAAGTATTCAATGCTTTTTTTGCTTTGGTCTTCACAGACAAGGTCAGTTCCCAGACTGTTGCACTGGGCAGCACAGTATGGGGAGGAGGTGAGCAGCCCTCAGTGGTGAAAGAACGGGTTAAGGACTATTTAGAAAAGCTGGACATGCACAAGTCCATGGGGCCAGATTTAATGCATCTGAGGGTGCTGAGGGAGTTGGCTGATGTGATTGCAGGCCCTGGAGGATTTTCGCCTTCCTCTGCAGCATGGGGCATGGGTCACTTGCTGTAGGATTCTCTGCAGCTTGAGGTCTTCAAACCACAATTTGAGGACTTCAGTAACTCAGACATAGGTTAGGGGTTTGTTACAGGAGTGGATGGGTGAGATTCTGTGGCCTGCATTGTGCAGGAGGTCAGACTAGATGATCATAATGGTCCATTCTGACCTTAAAGTCTATGAGTCATTGGTCGTTATCTTTGAAAACTCATGGCGATCGGGGGAGATCCCCGATGATTGGAAAAAGGCAAATATAGTTCCCATCTTTTAAAAAGGGAAGAAGGAGAATCCGGGCAACTACAGATCGGTCAGCCTCACCTCAGTCCCTGGAAAAATAATGGAGCACATCCTCAAGGAATCAATTTTGAAGCACTTAGAGGAGAGGAGAGTGATCAGTCAACATGGATTCCCCAAGGGCAAGTCACACCTGACCAACATGATTGCCTTCTAAAATGAGATAACTTGCTCTGTGGATATGGGCAAAGCAGTGGATGTGACATATCTTGACTTTAGCAAAGATTTTGATACTGTCTCCAACAGTATGCTTGCCAAAAACTTAAATAAAGTATGGATTGGATTAATGGACTATAAGGTAGATAGAAAGCTGGCTAGATCATAGGGTTCAATGGGTAGTGATCAATGGCTCGATTTCTAGTTGGCAACCAGTATCAAACAGAGTGCCCCAGGACCAGAGGGTCCTGGGGCCGATTTTGTTCAACATAGAATCATAGACTCATAGATGATTAGGGTTGGAAGAGACCTCAGGAGGTCATCTCGTCCAATCCCTTGCTCAAAGCAGGACCAACCAGGTCATTCCAGCCAGGGCTTTGTCAAGCCGGGCCTTAAAAACCTCTAAGGATGGAGATTCCACCACCTCCCTAGGGAACCAATTCCAGTGCTTGACCACCCTCCTAGTGAAATAGTGTTTCCTAATATCCAACCTAGACTTCCCCCATTGCAACTTGAGACCATTGCTCCTTGTTCTGTCATCTGCCACCACTAAAAACAGCCGATCTCCATCCTCTTTGGAACCCTCCCTTCAGGTAATTGAAGGCGGCTATCAAATTCCCCCTCACTCTTCTCTTCTGCAGACTAAACAAGCCCAGTTCCCTCAGCCTCTCCTCATAAGTCATGTGCCCGAGCCTCCTGATCATTTTTGTTGCCCTCCACTGGACTCTCTCCAATTTGTCCACATCCTTTCTGTAGTGGGGGGCCCCAAACTGTACACAATACTCCAGATGTGGCCTCACCAGTGCCGAATTGAGGGGAATAATCTCTTCCCTCAATCTGCTGGCAATGCTCCTACTAATGCAGCCCAATGTGGCATTAGTCTTCTTGGCAACAAGGGCACACTGTTGACTCATATCCAGCTTCTCATCCACTGTAATCCCCAGATCCTTTTCTGCTGAAAACATAGACATCTTCATAAACATAAACATAAACATCTGCAGATCATCATTAATGATCTGGATGATGGGATGGATTGCACCCTCAGTAAGTTTGTGGATGACACTAAGCTGGGGGGAGAGATAGATACGCTGGAGGGCAGGAATAGGATCCAGAGTGACCTAGACAAATTGGAGGATTGGGCTAGAAGAAATCTGATGAGGTTCAAGAAGGACAAGTGCAGAGTCCTGCACTTAGGAAGGAAGAATCCCCATGCACTGCTACAGGCTGGGGACTGACTGGCTAAGCAGCAGTTCTGCAGTGAGGGAGGATTTGATAGCAGCCTTCAACTACCTGAAGGGAGTGTGAAAGTTACTGGTGGCTCCACTTAATAGCTTACTGAAAGTTACTGGTGGCCCCCCTTAATAGCTTACAAGCAGCCAGTAGGGGGAAGCAGAAGCCTCACGTACACAATAACCTGAACTTTTCTCTTCTGCCTCAAAGCAGAGAAATTTTGCTCCAAACCAGTTTTTACTAACCAGATAACAGAAGCACGGGGTTTGACACCCACCAATGAAGTGTTAACACGGCATGGTCTTTGTCTGAAAGTGTATAAAAAGTTTGTGAAACTTGTGTGCAGCAGAGTTCTTTGTACCTGAGTACAAGGCTCTCCTTTTTTCTGCAGAATAAAACAATCTTTCCTTATCCCTGTCAGGCTGTTATTGGCTCTCAGCTAGATGGGCCCGATATTTCGGTAACAGGAGGTTCCAAAGGGGATGGAGCTTGGCTGTTCTCAATAGTGGCAGATGCCAGAACAAGGAACAATGGTCTCAAGTTGCAGTGGAGGAGGTCTAGACTGGCTGTTAGGAAACACTAGGAGGGTGGTGAAGCACTGGAATGGGTTACCTAGGAAGGTGGTGGAATCTCCATCCTTAGAGGTTTTTAAGACCCAGCTTGACAAAGCCTTGGCTGGGATGATTTAGTTGGAGTTGGTCCTGCTTTGAGCAGGGGGTTGGACTAGATGACCTCCTGAGGTCTCTTCCAACTCTAGTCTTCTCTGAGTCTATGATTCTCATGCTGAGGGGGAAAAGGATTTGCATGAATGTTTCCCGTGTTTGAGATGTGTGCTGTAATCACAGGGCTATGGATATTCTAATGTAGATTTTGGGTGTGTGTGAGAGAGAGATGAGAACGTCTCTTCAGCTTGGTGCAGAGGGTACCCCCTGGGAGAAGGGAGACCCATTTAGTCAGGTATCCATGATGGAATAGTTTCAATAGGAGTAGGGTGACCAGAGGTCCCGATTTTATAGAGACAGTCCTGATTTTGGGGGCTTTTTCTTATATAGGCACCTATTACCCCCACCCCCTGTTCCAATTTTTTACACTTGCTATCTGGTCACCCTAAACAGGAGAGAAGAGACCAAGGGAGTCCTCTATCAGGGTACCTCAAAGCTCAGCTATTAGCACACTCTCCTGGAAGCTGGCAGAAACCTCTTCTAATCTTGTCTCATCCTCAGGGAGAGGTGGAAATTGAACGGGGGTCCCTCACATCCCACATCAGTGTTGTAACCACTGGGCTAAAAGTTATAAGGTGAGTGGAAGCTCCATCCTTCTGCTCCAGACATTTTGTGGGTAGCGAGGCAGGCACCTAGCTCAGTGTCACAAGAAACAACTGAGGTGTCCAAGCTGCCTGTTACCAGGAGAGGGGCTTCTGGCTGTGAATCTCAAGCAGAGAGAGGCACCTCCACACAGCCTGACTCAGGCAGCTATCTCCAGGAGACTAAGGGCAGAGCTAAGGAGGCTCCCACCGCTAAGCTTAGGCATCTTCCCGCCTAAGTGTACGTGCTTTTGTGGATCATGCTGTAAGGTGTCTATCTCTCTCCATACATTGTATAGACAGCCCAGGCACCTAGCTTAGACTTTGTAGCTCACAGAGTTGTTCCTGTGATTTTCTAGGTGCCTGGAAGTTAGGTTTTGTGAGCATCACAACGCCTCTATCCCTTTGTGAAGATTGTGAACGGCTTAGATACTACCAGGATGGGGACTATCATAAAGAGGCTTCAATAAAGTCAGTTTGCTGTTCTTCTTAGGGTAGTTAATACTCAGTTCATTAGTATTTATACATTATATAATCAGGATCACCAACCCTAACAATTCTAGGATCATGAGACAGGCCCCCCAAATCATGAGATTTTCAAAAATAACGATTTTTAGGTGCGTATTATTGGCCTTCTAGTGTCGGAGTCATTAGGAATTACTTTTTCAAGCTTTTTCTACAACCACGAAGGCTACAAATGTTTTGTTGTTTGTTTTTAGTGAAAGCTGGGATTGTCACCTAATCATGTGCCTCCAGGAGCTGAGGCTTTATGTAAATAGCATGAGACTCATGATAAAATTGCAAGAGTTGGCAACAAGGCCTAACTCTAACTCAACAGTCTCCAAGGTATAGTGGTATCTGCAACCTACAGCTTTCTGCAGTCCAAAAATAGCCAATGAGCTGTTAACTCATTAACCCACCCATGACTGTAGGAGCTGCTTCACATAACCATGGGGTGAATCAGGAAGAAGGCTGGTGTGGAATTAGTGTGAGGGAGCTCAAATTAGGCCTTGAAGAATTCTTCTTTTCACTATAATGTTGCAGAACTTTTCTTTTCAGCCTCTGGGGAATGAATCCCAGGTGCCATGTGAAAAAAAAATGCCTGGAGGAATATATAAATCAGATGGCACAGCCAGCTCTGTTTAGACATGGATAATAATGCTCCTTGCAGAATGAATGAAGAAAGCAAATGAAGCAAATTGAGGAGGAGAGCTTATAAAGATCTAGGAAGCCAAACCAAACCAGAATGGCATTGCATAGGGCAAGCTTTCAGAGGGGTTGGGAGGATAAAATCCATGAATAATTGTGAGGTATTTGACTACTCCAATAATGGGGGCCACATAGGATAGTGAGATACACTGATGTAGCCAACAATCAGCTTACAGGAACATGTACACACATTAAGAAGTGAAATGTCTTCTCCAACCATCTGAGATGGAAGATCTGAATGCACAGAGATTCCCGATCAGCCAGTTATAAAGGTACTCTATCTATCTATCTATCTATCTATCAATCTATCTATCAATCTATCTGTTACATCTAGAAACAAAAACAACGAGGAGTCCAGTGGCACCTTAAAGACTAACAGATTTATTTGGGCATAAGCTTTCAGGGGTAAAAAGCCCACTTCTTCAGATGCAAAGTTTTTTACCCGTGAAAACTTATGCCCAAATAAATCTGTTAGTCTTTAAAGTGCCACCGGACTCCTTGTTGTTTTTGTGGATACAGACTAACACGGATACCCCCTGATACTGTAGTATTGGAGGGAGACAAGGCGAGTGAGGTAATATCTTTTATTGCACCAAGTTCTGTTGGTGAGAGAGAGAAGCTTTCAGCTTACACAGAGCTACCATACGTATCTATCAGTCAAGCTCTCTCTCTCTCCAACTCTCCTTCCCGTTTGCTGTCAGAGATATCTAACACACTGTATAAAGCATCCCCTGTATAATTTGTATATTATTTAATTATAACTTGTAAACGAAAGAAGGGCACACACAGATGTTGTACGATTGCACTTTTATTATTTACAAATGCAAATAAAGGGCAATAAATAAAAAGCTTTAGTTGGGTTATGTTTATAACTTCCATCATTACTATTATTTCTTTATTTGCATCTAGATATAAATAATGGAGGACCCTGGAATTGAAAATGAAACCATTGTGGGCACATTGATACTCCTGGGCTTCGACGATCTCCATGATCTGCAGATTTTCCTCTTTCCCTTCTTCTTCATGGTGTATCTAGCGACCACGGCGGGGAATATCCTCATTATAATCACAGTATCAGCTGATCGCAGTCTTCACACTCCTATGTACTTCTTCCTGGGTAACCTCTCCTTCCTGGAGATCCTGTACACCTCTAACATTGCCCCCAGGATGCTTGTGGACTTACTGAGACAGGACAAATGTATTTCCTTTACCGGCTGTATCACACAGTTATACGTCTTCTGTGCATTAGGGACTGTTGAGTGTTTTCTCCTGATGCTCATGTCTTATGATCGGTACCTGGCCATTTGTCAGCCTCTGCACTACGCAGACTCAATGAACTGGAATCTTTGCATTAAGCTGGCTGCTGGGACGTGGGTTTGGGGATTTCTCTTGGCTGCTGTGTTGCAATTGCTTCTGGCAAAATCTTTAACTCTTTGTGGACGTAATGAAATCGACCATTTCTTTTGTGACTTGAATCCATTGCTGAAATTGTCCTGCTCTGACACGTACATGGTGGAGGTAGCGATTTTTGTCTCATGTTGCATTGTATCACTGATCCCCTTCCTTCTGACCATCTCATCCTACATTCATATCCTCCTGGCTGTCCTCAAAATCCCATCAAAGAGTGGGAAGCAGAGAACGTTCTCCACCTGTAGCTCTCACCTCATAGTAGTCACCACTTTCTATGGGACGCTGACTGTTACATACATTGTGTCCACGGGATCTCAGTCCATTCATCTCAACAAAATCCTTTCCCTGCTCTACGTCGTTGTGACTCCACTGTTCAATCCCATTGTGTATAGTCTGAGGAACAAGGAGGTTAAAGAAGCATTGAGGAAACTCATAAGCAAGGTCATTCCTTTCCCTGACTGGTCAAATATTCCTCACCAATTCTTCTTTACAAGAAAAGCCTGAATTTTTTTTTCAATGAAAATGGATAGTTTTTAGGAACACGTCCATTTTGACAAATATATAATTTTCACTCCGGAAAGCCTTTCAACTGAACATTTTCAGCTAGTTCAATTCACTAAGACTCACATCCACCAAAGGACTAAGACACTAGCGTGATAGATATTAAACCCCATTTCTTTGGAGACCGTATTAAATTAAGTTTATGGATACTCGAAGATTGAAGCTAGTTCCAGGGTAAAGGTTGCCACAGCTTTTCCAAGAACCAAAAACAGAGAGTGAGAGAGAGATTAAGGTGTCATCTCAGGTTGTAAACAACCCCAGACAGACGCTTGCATATACTGGTTCAGACTGGGTTTTCTAGAGACCAACACACAAAGAAAGGCCGTTTAGTATAAAAAGGCTGAGTTTAAACTGACTCAGCGTGTCTTTTGATTCAGAAATCAGACAGGACCCTCTTTCAAAGAGGCCCCCAACCCTTTCAGAAGGGTTGGATGAACTTTGGCCTACTAGGAACCCGTAAGTTTGATGGGTGACCTCTGGTAAGCTTTGAGCATATGTAACTCACACACCACTTGGGTGTGTTGCTCTGTCCCATGTAGTGGTCCCGAGACCAATGAGTCTGCTACAGCCTTAGCTGAGGACCATGTGGCTTTTAGCTCATGCAGTAGAGGCTCATGCATTTAGCTCCAGAGGCCCCAGGTTCGATCCTGCCTGCTGAACATATAACATATGAACTTTTATTGGTTTTTTTTTAATGTTGTCTCTGTAATGCTTTTACCCCAAGAATAAATGTATTTTGCTTCATGAAGGCTGACTGGGGCCTGGGATACACTGTTGTAGTCTCTGGGGAAAGGCTGATCACAGGAGCTTGACCTGGATCAGTCCTGCTGGGGAAAGCCCAGTGAGGTGTAGAGGGACTGCACAAGCCTAAACCCTGGGTCTGGAGGGAGACAAACATGAAACCCCACTGCAGAGAGGGCAACTGGGAGCGTGAAACTTTAAGGAGGTGCCTGTGAAGAAGACCAGGTGTGAGGTGGAGTCAAAGGTGCAGTTAACTCTGAAAGTGACACCTAGCTTCCCACCTTAGGTACCTAAGTCTAACATTTAGGTGCCACTGAGGTCCTCCAAACTAACTGCTAAAATGCTGCCTAACCCTGCAGGCCCAAAATACCCCTTGTCACCTACATTTGGCCGTTAAAGTCCCTGAGGGAGCTTAAATTTGTGTCATTGGGCATGCACCCTGCTGCCTCTCTCACACCTAAGCCCCAGTGGGCTCCTCAAACCAGGTAAAACTAGATGTTGCACTGCCCATCTCACCTGATATGGTAGGTGTTCTCCACCTCACGCCTAACTCCACATAACATATCTGTGGGGGAGGAGAAGAGGCGTAGGCAATTTCCCTTAGGGAGCTCAGGTGGGATATGGGCAACTCCCAGTTCAATCCCTTTCTCTGTTTGATGAAGAGTGGGGATTTGAACAGGCAACCCACCTCAAAGAAGAGTGCTTAACTGCTGGATGGACCCAGAGCCATTCTCATTCTCCCTTTGGCCTAAAGCATATTTATTTATGCATAGTGAAATCATTTCAACAGGAAGGACCCACTTCATGCTATCTCATAGTCCAGTGGTTATAGCACTCAACTAAAAGGTGGACGTGCTCTAACTTCAAATTCTTTCTTCACATCAGGCAAGGAAGGGAACTAAACTGGTGTCTCTCACATCCCTATGTTTGTTCCTTAACCACTAGATTAGGGGCTATAAAGGGGGCAGGACTCCTCATTCATATCTATCCCCCATCCCCAGTCACTTTGCTTGGGGTTAAATATGGGCTGAAGCCTTTCTCATAAGAAACAGCTTTGTCACCTGACTCCAGGACATGGTTCCCAGCTGGGAATCCCAAGCAGAAATGGTTGCCTCCCTCTAACTTGGACTTAGGTGCCTAACTCCCCAAAGGGGTGCAGTTTATGACATATCAGCATCTGCTATTGGCTAGTTTAGGGAGCGTGGTGCTCAGTGTGCTGATTCTTGTGGATAGCGTTGCTAGGTGTCTCTCTTTCCTCATGCATTGCATAGATAGCCCAGGCACTTTAGCCACAGTTTGTGAATTCACCGGGTAGCTAGGTGCCTAAAAGTTAGGCATTGCAACAGTCAATGGTGCAACACCAAAGTGCCTTTGAGGATCCAGGCCTAACCCTTCTTCCTCCTCTTGCTTTGCGTTGGGTACATGAAATCCTTGTCAGGGATCTACATAATGTACTTCAATAACCTTTAGAAATGATAGAGGAGAGTCTTTCGACACTGTTCCTAAACCATCCTGCAGAATCCAGTAAAATTCTATCCCCACTAAATGATTCTCTTCTGTTCTATTTGGGTTCTTATAATCATGCTGTAATGGGTGTGGGGTTGCTGGGTAACCAACATTGCTCAGGACCCCCAAATACTGGTTTGTGGACAGGATTCCTGAGAAGGGGATCTGGAATGTCAGGAGAAGACAGTTTCTGCACATTCTTGCACTGTCACAGGATGTGTGCCTGAAAGCCATTTAGGCTGCATGGGCCTAGCCACCAAACAACGGAGCGAGGGGCATTCTCCTATAAGGCCTGGTAGGCCATCTGGGAGGAACCCTTCTCAGTCAAAAGGAAGATTTCACACCTAGGCCCTCCATCAAAAGCTATTGAGATATGTGGTAGTTGTGCTCAGGTTCACACAGGCAGGGTGGGTCTTTGTGAAAAGGGAGTTTTTTGAGAGGAGGTAACAGTCTGGAGGACACACTGTCTGGGAGAAAAGCAGAGACCATTCTTGCTAAAGAATGTAAGCTGGGACTGTTCTGTTCCTGTGATACAAAGAAAGCTCATGTAACTGTGGGCAAGTCTACACTACAAAATTAAGTCAACTTAAGTTACATCAATGTACAGCCACCACAGTAATTAAATCACTTTTGCATGTCCACATTACACGCCTTGTATCAATGGTGCACGTCCTCACCAGGAGCAGTTGTACCAATTTATCTGTCAGTGTGAGGCATTATGGGAAGGCTTCTGAAAGACAGCAACACTAGATGTAAGCAAAACAGTGTCTACACTGACACTGCATTGATCTAATTACATCGACCTAAACGCTATGCCTCTCATGAAGGTGGAGTTATTAAGTCCGTGTAGTGCTCAAGTTACATCAGTGGGGGCTACATTTGAGTGTAGATGCTTACAGAGTTAGGTCAATGTAAGCTGCCTTATGTTGACCTAACTCTGTAGTGTAGACCAGGCCTGAGATTGTAGTGAAGCATAGGATTAGATGAGTCAAAATGTGCATGTCAGCTGTTTGTTGTTTTGAAATTATTTTCTCCAATGCTTTGTTCTATCTGCTAAATAAACCTGCTTCTTTTAAAAAGGCTTTTGGTCACTGTATATCACCAGACACGGCTCCTGAAGTGCAGGGTCACAGGTATTCGGTCAGATCTGCACAGTAATAAGTAGTTGGCGTAGACCAGATCCTATACCCAGATCCGCTAGTCTAAAAGTGGGAGGAGTCTTAGACTCCAGCCCAAGACAGAGGAGGATCCAACACCCAACACCTGAGGAGGTGCACATGGAGAGACCAGAAAGAGGATAGAGGTGCAAGCAACCTCGTAACTCTGACTCCAAACTGAACTGTTTTTCCAACAAAAAATTAGGTTTGGGACTAAATGAAAATGTTGTGCAAACTGTGTGCTTTCATCAAAAACATTTAAATTTTGGTTGGAAAATAGAACGCAAGAAAGCTTTTATGGAAGCTTTTGAACAACACTATTTTTCTTTTTCTACATTTTTTTTTGTATATTAAGTTTTCTGCCAAAAAATTGTGTTTATGACTGAGAAAAATAGGCCGACGTTCAGTTTTTTGACTTTTTGATGCAAAGTTAAAATTTTCTACAGAACAAACTCAGCATTTTCAGACCAGTATTAATTTCAAATCAATATTTTTTTAACATTTTTGTTTCAGAATCAAATTGAGATTAATTATATAATATTTTAATGTACCCAAAATATGTAAGAGTAATGATGATTATCTTAGGATGGGGGAAAAAAGGAAATTTGGAAGATGCATTGAATTTTTCTGCTAAAAGGGAAGTTTCAGAATAAAATGGGATTTTTTGTTATAAAAACATTGTGTGAAAAAAATCATCCATTCCATTCTGTTCTACTCTGTTCTACTGGTTCATTTAAATGTCATTTTGTTTTCAGAGGTGGAGATTTTCAAAGACACAAATAGCAACTAGTCACCTAGAAGCATTTGACTTTTCCTGGGAGTCTGGTGCTTAACTACCATTTGTGCTTTTGAAAAATCTTTCCCAGAGTTGCTGTAGCTTTTTACTGAGCAATCATACACACTGTGCTCTGTCTCTCTCTCGTGTGAAGACATTACTTTCACTTTTTTCCCCTTTAACTGAAACTGAAAGCCATTTTGAACAGAAGGTGCCTGGCTTGCTCTTCGTGTATGATAAAAAGGAAAATGTTGCATATGTTTCTAATCACCATCCCAGCCACTGACCAACCTTCAGGGCAAACCCCATGACTGAACTGGTCCCAGAGAATTGCATCACACTATGAGCCAGATTTTCAAATGAATTGAGGTGCCTAAAGATGCAGATAGGCACCTATGGCTGGATTCACAAAGGAATTTAGGCTCCTAACTGTACTTTAGATCCTAAATACCAGATTTAGGCTCCACTGGCATTCACAAAACTTCCTCTCGGCTGCCTCCTCACCCCATAGACATGTAAACTTACTCAGCACCTAAATTTTCACTGTAAAAGTTCCCTAGGTGCCTAAATTTCTGACTTTAGGCATGCAGACTCCTGTCTCGCTCTAGGTGTCTAGATGGCTTAGCTCCAGAGTGATCCACAAACCAGGGGAGATCGGTGGGGGACCTACTGAATCTGTGCCCATTCACAATCCAGCTGGAGGAGGAGCCCACCTTATAACTTTTAGCTTAGTGGTGAAAACACTCACCCGACATTCACCTCCCCCCTCTGGCTGATGGGAATAAAGGATTTGGACTGGGAACTTTTACCACTCAAACGAGTGCTCTAACCTATGGGGTAGCCTGATGTGGCTTTCTCTCAATTCCTCCTGTAGAAATTGTTTTACTCTGGGTTATGTACTCACTGAAGAAGGGGGACTGGAGCCTGGATTTCCCACCATGGGGTAAACATGAGCTCCTCCATGCTATAAAGTCACTCTCACTCTCTTTGGCCCAATGACTAGTCACGGATTTTATCCAAAGTGGAACAGCTTGGAGAGGAGTTACTGAGAACCACCGACTCCAGCATATCCCATAGCCCAGTGGTTAGGGGATGCTTCTCAGAGGTAGGAGATCCAATTATTTATCTCTATTAGGCAGAGGAGGGAATAGAATCCATATCTCCCACATCCCAGGTAAGGGTCTAACCACTGGATAAACTTATCAGTTACCCTCTCTGGTTCCCTGCTTTTGGTCCTGTGACCCTCACTCTGTCCTTATTTTTCATTAGTTATCTCCTGAATTCAGTTGAGCCCGGAGTTCAGTAGCTCCACACTTTAGGCTGGGGGAGGGGCCTTCATCTCATGCCCACCCACCCTCTGGGAACTCAATAGGTGGATAGAGTTATCAGGTGACCACCAGCAGTGCCTGCTGCTCCTCCAGGGTTTCTCAAAGAAAATCACTTCCCCTAGAGTCAGCTTAGGCACCTGACTCTAGGAGAGTGTTTATGGTTGTGGGTGCCAAGCAGAAATAGGTGCCAACTTCCTAAAGAGGAGCGGAGCCTAAGACACCCTCCTTTCATCAGCATCTGGCTTAGTGGGGGAGCCACCCAGGTTGCTGGGTTTTGTGGATTCCATTTTTAGGTGCCCATCTCTCTTCGTGCATTACACAGGCAGCCTGGACACCTAACTCAGGTTTTTCTATTGTCTAGGTGCCTAAAGATTAGACATCATAATGCTCAGCAGTGTGGTTCCTAATCTATCCCCTAGTGGGTGCGGCAAATGTGGGGAATTCCTGTATGGCTTCTGTACCAGTCCCCTTGGCGTCACTACCCCTTCGGGGAAAGAAATGATGTTCTCCCTGGGACATGGGAGAGCAGACTACAGATCGGAGACATAGAGCCACTAGAACTGTCTGGGATGGAATCAATACGTATCAATGGAGAATCTGGAAAGACAATGGGAAACCTTAATGGCTGAAAGTTGAATACTCTCCCCCTCGCAGGGAAGCAGAGCAAAAACCCTGAGTTGGGGAGTAAAGGGAGAAGGTGTCAGATGTCTGTTTTAAGAACTGAGGTCACTGAAACTCAGCTGCTCAGTGGGGACTGAGAGACAAAGGATATGGGGAGAAATCGAGCCAAAATACACCCTCCGACAGTATGGCTCAGAGGAGCCCTGGCTCTGGCCAGTGTGAACTCTCTCTTAGCCTTTGCTTCATAATGCTAACCTAATGGCTTTCAGATGCTGTAGGCCACATGAATGGTCACCTTATTCTGAAAGGGCTGCCTGTTGACACCGCAGATACTGAGAGCGTTGCGCTCTGAAGGGGCAGGGCAAGTCTGGCTTGGCTGCACTCACTGAGGGAGCCACACAGAGAGATGGGTATTTCTGATGACTGCAGGCTCAGTTTTGGAGTGGTGGAGGCCAGAGGCTTTCCCCAGTGAGCCAGTGTGTGTCCTTAGGGTCCAGTACCCTAAAGGGGCACTCCCAGGAGACTGATTAAAGGTTGGGACATAGACCAGACCTTGTTAATCTGTGACAGTGAGATTTTTCATAGCATCTCAGCAGGGCAGGTGCCTACCTCTTATTTGTTATGTACCCAGCAGAATCTTGAAGCAGGTAAATACCATAAAAAATCTGGTCCTAAGTCATTTAGGGGTTTTTAAATTGTACCTAAATCCAATTGAAAGACAGTGGGAGTTGGGTGCATAAACCCATCAGAACTCTTAGGAAATCAGTCCCTACATTGACTTTAGTGGAGTTATGTCAATAGAGAAACAGTGTGAATGAGAGGACAATTAGGTCCAGTTTGTTGCAAAACCACCTTTACTTCCTTCCTCAATGTTCCTCACTGCTCTGGAGTGTGGATGATGGGGAGGAATTTAGATAGATAGATAGATAGATGCACAATTGATGCAGGCACTTTACTATTTTTAAGGACTTTCCAACATCCCTGAAGGAACGAAAGACACATCTTTATTGACATCTAAGCATCCCAATCCATGTTGTAATACAGTGGGTTGGGGGAACATGATCGCCTTAATTCCCTTCTCATAGCCCATTGTTAGAGTGCTAGCTGTCTGCGCAGAGGTGGATCTGGCCTTCTGTGAGAAAGGTAGCTAGATTAAACCAAAAGGGGCATAATTTTCACCTTTTAACCACAAGAGCTTAGTGTCTGATCCAGTGGGAGCCTTCCATTGAGTTCAAAGGGCTTTGGCCCAAGCCCTGAGATATGGTGGCTGAGAGGAGAATATCCCCACAAGACCTAGTAGTCTGGTTTAAATAACACTGCTGATCACACTCTATAAATAGTGTAATTAGTGCCTTTTGGGTTATCAAATGAGACAATATGTCTTTATATATTTCTGAGTTGGGACTGCTAATACACAATTCACTGTTTGAAGGTCAAAAATGGGGATGATGTATATTTTCATGTAACTCTTATTTACTTTAGAGGACAACATGCTGTGAGAAGAAGGAACCAGAGAAACAAGATTCTGATTGCTGGAGAGGTGAAAGCAAGGGTTACAATTACATATAACGGCCACAGCCAAAAGGTAAAAGTGTCTTCAGTTGTTAATCAGGATAAATATAATCATACTTTTCTGGCATTTGTGAACAACAGGGAACTGAACCATAATACAAAATTACAGTAAAACTTTTGGGCTTGATTCTTTCCAATTTTGTATTCTGTGTTGTCATTTACACCTATTTTGTATTAATTTTTGCATTTCTGCATGGGGATAACTACCACAATAGTCTATATAATATTTAATACTATTGTCTGTATTTGTTATTCAGTTTCTACTTCATCGTACTTACTGTAGGTATGATAGATAGATAGATAGATAGATAGATAGATAGATAGATAGATAGATAGATAGATAGATAGATAGGGTCTCTTCTTAAGCCCTGTTGAAGTAGACAAACAATCATACTAAACTTCGCCCATATTTTCTGATGATATTTGATGTGTGTATGGGGTATGTTGAGAATCTTTCTTTTTAATTTTTGTTATTTCTATGGTTGGAGCTGGGGGTTTGGTTCAGATGAAGCATATTCTTGTCACCTGTACTTCCTTTAAGGGGATTGTAGTTGACGAGGTTCCATTGAATAATAACATTTATGTGAGATACGCTCTAGTTCAAAGTGAATTATTTCAGTGATGTTCTCTGGCCTGTGTTAAACAAGAGGTCAGACTAGATAATCACAATGGTCTCTTCTGACCTTGAAATCTATGAATCACTTAATTTTCCTTTGTGTCCATTTCCTTTTTTTTAGATGGAGCATGTGGGTGTAACTGATAAAGAGAATCAAACAGCCATCACAGAATTCATTCTTCTGGGGTTTGGAGACTTCCATGAAATGCAGCCCTTACTCTTTGTGACATTTTTATTCATCTACACCATAACCATGTCCGGCAACATCGTAATTGTTCTGGTGATAGCAGCTGATCACAATATACATACCCCCATGTACTTCTTCCTGGGTAACTTATCTTTCCTGGAGATCTGCTACACCACCACCATTGTCCACAAGATGCTAAGAAGTTTCCTTACACTGAGGGAAATGATTTTATTCATGGGTTGTGTAGCCCAGTTGTACATTTTTGGATCTTTGGCAGTCACTGAGTGCCTCCTTTTATCAATCATGTCCTACGATCGCTATTTAGCGATATGCCATCCCTTGTCGTATGCATCTGTTATGAACTTTAAGGTTTGCCTTCAGCTAGCAGCTGGTTGTTGGATAACTGGCTTCCTGACTCCTATAGCAATGATGGTCTTGACTTTTACGTTGCCTTTCTGTGCTTCCAAGGAGGTTGGCCATTTCTTTTGTGATTTCATGCCTCTGTTAAAACTTTCCTGTACTGACACTCATTTGGTTGAATTTCTGTCTTTCACAGTGTCTGCCTGTGTGACCCTAGTCCCGTTTCTACTAACCTTGATTTCCTACTATAGGATCATCTTGATCATTCGGAGGATCCCTTCCATCACTGGGAAGCAAAAAGCCTTCTCCACCTGCTCCTCACACCTCCTGGTTGTTTTGATTTTCTATGGCACCATCATTATTGTTTATGGAGCCCCTGTAGGTAACCAGTCACCAGCTTTAAACAAGGCCTTCTCCCTGCTCTATACAGTCATCTCTCCCATGTTCAACCCCCTCATCTACAGTCTGAGGAACAAGGAGGTCAAAGGTGCCCTGCGAAAGGTTGGAAGCAAAGTGTTCACTTTCCTAAAGAAGAGCAACATCCCATAAGGTGACCCAAGTGACTGAAATCAGAGAGCAGTTAGCATTTCAGGTGTTCTGGAGTTTCAGTGGAGAGGAAGTCAAGAAGCCCTGAAAAAGTCTGAAGGTATAAGGAATGCTTTCAGAAATTTGATGTCTCTAAAGCAAAATTAGCAATGGATGTTAGCAATCAAGTGTGAATTTAAAAAAAGAGTCAAAATGACCAGCTCAGGAAAGAACAACCCATAGGCAAAAGAGATTGACCATCCAATTTATTTGGCAAAACATTAAAAGAAATCAACATAAATTCACAAATAACTCAGTGGAGGAAAACAAGAACTCCATTAACAATTACGGTTGGATTGGCTCTAATGAACAGCTGCAACATGTCTACATGTCTTTTTCAAGAGATCAGAAACAATCCTATGCATCTCTGAACATTTCCTTCCGTGAATACTACTAATATATTTTTCGTTTTTGAAGCCTTTTTATTACGGCAAAGTTGTAATAAAACATTAAGTTATTATATTATACGTTACTTATTCAGGGTCAGGTTAATATTCAAAGAATCTGGCTCAAGATTATGGCTTGCTGGTTGGGGAGCCTTTCTTCTCACAGAATCATAGAGCCGTAGGGTTAGAAGGGACCACAAGGGTCATCTAGTCTAACCCTGACTAGCCTCTCTTTGGTGCTTCTCTTGTGTATGTACTTGCTGTGAAAGCTTTTCAATTACAAGGACAATCCATTTTTGACAATATCCCAGTTCCATAAGAGGAGACATCATATTTTTCCAATATTGTGCCATATAGAGTATTACTGCTATCAATTAAATAAAAGACATTAACATGTTGTTCTGTTTAAAATGTAAAGCCTTTACTGGAGCATTAAGTAAGAAGTCCAGGGGATCTCTGGGAAACTGGTATTTTGTCATAAAGTGAATCTCTTTAATTACTTCCTCCCAAAATTGGCTAATTCCTATACACAATCACAACATGTGCAAGTATGTTCCCCTTTCCCTGCAACCTGTCCAACAGTGTGCCTTCCTAGTAGCAAAAATGTGGTGGATCATGACTGGAGTCAAATGCCATACTCACATTAATTCATAAGCATTTTCTTTATGAGCTACATAAATTGAAGATGTATATCTTCTTTCCTGTGTACAGACCCACTCATCCAGGTCAGTTTCCACTCAGTCCAGGTCCAAATCCCTCTCCCATCATTTTATCTGGGTTGTTTTCTTATTAACACCCTTTTCAAACAAAATTGCATGTATCTTACAAATTAAACATTTTGTTCCAGCTTGAACCTGATTCAGCTCCTCAAATGTGGTTAAAAGGCTAAATAGACACGGATTACACAGTAAAATGTTTGACTTGTAAATGTTGAAAATACAAGATCTTTATGTTTTGTACATTTTTACATAACTTTTGGTTTGATTTCAAATCAGGATTCAGGAGCAGCTGTCCGAATTGAGTAATCTCAACTCTTACACACAATGACTGGATTAGATAACCTCTAGTTATTTGATTCTATGAATACTCACTTTAATATACTCTAGGGATAAATTCCTGATTATTAATGAAAGCCATTAAGGGAGGGCCTCAGCATCGGCAACAGAAATTTAAAACAAATTTGGAATTTTTCTAAAGCTGCTAAGGTAGTCTAGATGAATGGGTGATTTTTAAAAAATTTTGATGACCTACATTTCTTTTTAACCCAACAATTACTATAAATAGCTATATTTCTGCACCAGCCTTGTTTGAATTTAACCCAGTATTTGAATGGTCTATTGTTAGGCCAGATGATCACATCTTTTAATTGTGATGCGTAATAATAATAAGACAGATTAGGAAAGGTAATCCACCCCTCTTTGTAGGTTTATGCAGAACTTTAGAACTTCCCCTTTGTCTTTTATGTTTCCATATAAATTTTAATAGCGCACCCTGCCATCTTTTTAATGTCATGTCAGGCATACCAACAGGGATGTACTGAAACAAAAATAATAACTTATGGGGGGGACGACATTCTTCATTACTGAAGCTGCCCTGCCTAGCCAAAAAAATTCATATTTGTTCAGTTCCTCCAAATCTTTTATTATTTTATTCCATAGTGGAGGGTAATTTGCCTTAAATGGATTTTTATGTTTCTTCTCAATGATTTATTCCTAAATTCTTTAAAGACACCTTTACCCATTTAAATGTATGTAGCTGACAATAGTTGGTTTTGACCCTTTCAGGAATATTCATTCCTAAATGTTCAGATTTCTCAGAGTTTATTTTGAAGCCTGATCTCTGACCAATTTCCAAAGTCATCTTTAACAAGGTTTCTGGATCATCCTGCAAATATAAGACATCGGCAGCATAGAGAGCTGTTTTGTGTTCTATACCAGAATATGCTTTGGTATCTGTTACCAAAGGGCTATTTCTCACATCTGTTGGAAATGGCACTATTGCCAATGCAAACAATACAGGGGTAAGAGGCTATCTGGTCTTGTATCCATAACCAATTAAAAGGTGGGGACTGGTGACCATTAACCAAATCAGATGCTCCAGGTTGAATATATAGGACTAATATGCCTTAGAAAACTGATTTCCAAAACCACAGCTTACCAAAATATGTCCGAGATACTCCCACTCCAGACCGTCAAAGACTTTCTCGGCAATTCTTTTCTTTTACCCCTCTCCCTGACTTTCCTGACATCTAGAAACTTTATCTGTGATGATTTTATGTTTTCTTCTAGGTCACTGATAAAAATTTTAAATAGCGTAGGGCTAAGAAGTGATCATTCTGGGGACCCCGTGAGAAACACACGGACTAGATGACAACTCCCCATTTACAGGTATACTTTGATACCCTACCTATCAGCCAATTTTCAATCCATTTCTGTGCCAGGTTCATTTTATATTATTCTAATTTTTTAATCAAAATGTCTTGCTGTACCAAGTCAAACTCTTTAGAAAAGTCTAAGTAATATTACATCAACAATATTACTTTTATTAACCAAACACTTTATACACACACAAAAAGATCAAGTTAGCTTGACTGTATATATTTGCCATAAAGCCATGTAAATTAACATTTGATTATATTACCCTCCTTTAAGTCTTTATTAATTGAGTCTCATTTCAATCACTTCATTATCTTGCCTGAGATTGGTCATGTTGATTGGCCTATAATTACCCGGGACATCCTGTTTACACATTTAAAATTTAGCACAACATTATTCTAATCTTCTAATTTTTTAAAAAAGATTTTGAATTTCGTCTTCTGTAACGGAGCGCTGATAGAACAGATTTGCCTGCCCTTACAGCGATCACGTCCGCATCGTCCATGCGGGAGCTCTTTCTTTATTTTGATTTTTAACTGCATCACCACCCGTGCTGATCGGATCTCCACGCTGGGCAAACAGGAAATATTCAAAAGTTCGCGGGGCTTTTCCTGTCTACCTGGCCACTGCATCCGAGTTCAGATTGCTGTCCAGAGCGGTCAGTGGTGCACTGTGGGATACCGCCCGGAGGCCAATACCGTCGATCTGCGGCCACACTAACCCCAATCCGATATGGTAATACCGATATTAGCGCTACTCCTCTCGTTAGGGAGGAGTACAGAAACCAGTTTAAAGAGCCCTTTATACCGATATAAAGGGCCTCTTAGTGTGGACGGGTGTGGCGTTAAATCGGTTTTACGCTCCTAAAACCGGTTTAAACACGTAGTGTAGACCAGGCTTTACTGAAAATAAATATTAGGAGTCCTACAAGTACCTCAGCCAGCTCTTTTATAACTCTTGGATGCAAGTTATCAGGACCTGCTGATTAAAAATGTCTAACTTTAGTAGGTGCTGTTTAACATCCTCCTGAAATACTAGTGGAAGAAAAAGAGTTTTTTCATGGCCATATGAAAAGACTATATAATGTGTTTTCCCCAAACAGAGAACAGAAATATTTATTGAACACTTTTGCACTTTCTGCATTATTTGTTATAATTATAACTTTTCTATCTAGAAAGAGACAATATATTTTTGTTCCTTATAATTAACAAACAAACAAAAAAACAAGCAAACAATTAGTATTGTCCTAAACTCGACTGACCAAAGATTTCTCATTGTGTCCCTTATGTTCCCATATTAATTTTATACAATTCCTTACTTCTGATTTATATCCATTGCTATCAACTTCCCCTTTCTTTTGTTTGTTACATATTATTTTTACTTTTTACTTTTTATAACTCCCTTCACTTCCCCTGTAAACGAGGTCAGTTTTGAACTGGCATGGCCTTCTTTCTTGCAGTTCCATGACATCATTTCAGTTCCCACCACTGGAAAACAAGGTTTATACAGTAAACATAAGAAGGGGAGCTCGAGTGTGAAAGATGGAATTTAAAGCAGCTAAGAAAGTTAGAAACCTAACATCTATTGAAATTCGGTAAGTTTGGGGCAATTAATTCACATGGGCTGCTTTGAAAATGGCAGCTTGATCTAGATCTAACCACCAATGAGAGTTGGGAACCTAATTCCTTTGGGCATAATTTAATTAACAATGGGAGCACACGCAGAGATCCTGCTAAGTGACACTGAAACCTAGCATCTTGGAATCTTCAGCATAAAACAAGTTGCCTCCTCCCACTTGAGCTCATCTGTGGCCTGGTCTACACTAGGCGTTTAAACTGGTTTTAGGAGCATAAAACCAATTTAACGCCACACCCGTCCACACTGAGAGACCCTTTATATCGATATAAAGGGCTCTTTAAACCGGTTTTTGTACTCCTCCCTAACGAGAGGAGTAGCGCTAGTATCGATATTACCATATCGGATTAGGTTTAGTGTGGCCGCAAATCGACGGTATTGGCCTCCGGGCGGTATCCCACAGTGCACCACTGACCGCTCTGGACAGCAATCTGAACTCGGATGCAGTGGCCAGGTAGACAGGAAAAGCCCCGCGAACTTTTGAATATTTCCTGTTTGCCCAGCGTGGAGCTCCGATCAGCACGGGTGGTGATGCAGTTAAAAATCAAAATAAAGAAAGAGCTCCCGCATGGACGATGCGGACGTGATCGCAGTAAGGGCAGGCAAATCTGTTCTATCAGCGCTCCGTTACACAAGACGAAATTCAAAATCATTTTTAAAAAATCTCCAGACAGACGCCATAGCAGGGACTCAGCGCACTGCTGCGTGACAAGCGTAACGGAAAGCCAAAGAATCAAATGGACGCTCATGGACTGGAGGACTCAAGCTATCCCACAGTTCCTGCAGTATCCAAAAAGCATTTGCATTCTTGGCTGAGCTCCAAATGCTTCTAGGGTCAAAAACAGTGTCCGTGGTGGGTCAGCGCATAGCTCGGCAATTTACGCACCCCCCCCACCCACCCCCAGAAGTGAAAGGGAAAACAATCCTCTCTTGACTCTTTTACATGTCACCCTATCTTTACTGAATGCTGCAGATAGACGCGATGCTGCAGCACTCAACACCAACATCCTTGCCCCCCCCCCCACCCCGCCATGGGTGGCTGATGGTACAATTTGGCTGATATCCGTCCTCATCATCAGCCTATTGGCACATGGGGCAGTGCAAAAGGACTGGTAACCATGCCAACTAGCATCCGTTAGGTCAATCAAGGGCGCCTGGCCCTAATTTTTCCTGGTAGATGGTGCAGTATGGCTGATAACCATCGTCATCATAGCAACAGGGGGCTGAGCTCCATCAGCCCCCACCCTTCATGTGTAAAGAAAAGATTCAATTGTCCCTGAACTAGCAGTGCGATGCTGGGCTCCTCTCCTCCACACTTCTTAATGTTCTGTCTGGACTATCATAGCAGCTGGAGGCTGCCTTCCACTAATTTCTCACTAACAAGTCACTGTGTCTTATTCCTGCATTCTTTATTACTTCATCACACAAGTTGGGGGACAATGCTACGGTAGCCCAGGAAGGCTGGGGGAAGAATGGAATCAACAGGTGGGGTTGTTGCAGGAGCACCCCCTCTGAATAGCATACAGCTCATAATTTCTGCTGGATCTGACACAGAGCAGCTGTGCTCTCTGGTTCTATGATACAGTGGTTCTCTAGTACACTTGCCCAAATTCTAGACAGGACTGAGTCTATTTTTAGATACCAAAAAGGAGGGATTGACTCAGGGAGTCATTCCCAATTTTGGCTTTTGCGCCCCTGGCTAAGAGCAGCCAGGGGTACTTATGACAGCAACAGATGGTGCAGTGCAAAAGGACTGGTAACCATGATCATCTTTTTACCAATTTATGGATTGGTAGATGGTGCAGTATGGCTGGTAACCATCTCTGCTGTCATGCAAATGCAAAAGCATGCTGCTGTGTAGCGCTGCTGAATCGCCTCTGTCAGCGGCATCTAGTACACATATGGTGACAGTCACAAAAGGCAAAACAGGCTCCATGATTGCCATGCTATGGCATCTTCCAGGGCAATCCAGGGAAAAAAGCCGTGAAATGCTTGTCTGCCGTTGCTTTCCCAGAGGAAGGAGTGATTGACGACATTTACCCAGAACCACCCGCGACAATGATTTTTGCCCCATCAGGCACTGGGATCTCAACCCGGAAATTCCAAGGGGCGGGGGAGGCTGCGGGAACTATGGGATAGCTACGGAATAGCTACCCATAGTGCAACGCTCCAGAAGTCAATGCTAGCCTCGGACCGTGGACGCACACCACCGATTTAATGTGTTTAGTGTGGCCGCGTGCACTCAATTTTATACAATCTGTTTTACAAAACCAGTTTATGCAAATTCGGAATAGTCCCGTAGTGTAGACGTACCCTGTGAATGAATAGCCGGTTGTTATAGTAATTCAGGAAAGCTGTGAAACAAAGACAGAGTGACGTACACTATAAGGAATTGTTACATTTGGGTTTGAGATATGTGCAGGTGTCCACCTTCAATTGAAAGAGAAAAGGAGTGGACTGTCCTTTAAAAATCTATAACTTAATCCTTTTGCCTCATATTCAATTATATCAATGACCTTCAGACATTTTATTTAAATTTTTGGTCCTTTGGATTACAGTTCTTCTAAATCCATGGTGTTTCAAAACCACTTAGCATCCTTCTTAATGCCTTTCCCATTGCTTCCTTCACCTCTTTGTTTCTTAGAGTGTAAATGAAAGGGTTTAATAGCGGGGTTACAACAGTGTTAAAGATGTTGATTGTTTTGTTCAAATCCAATGAGTTCTGTGCAGAAGGCTTGACATACAGAAAAATGATGGAGCCGTACCAGATAGCCACAACGGTGAGGTGGGCAGAGCAAGTGGAAAAGGCCTTTTGCCGGCCTTGAGATGATGGGATTCTCAAGATGGTGGAGATGATGTGAATGTAGGAGACTAGGGTTATCACACATGAGATCACAACAACAATGATTGAAACAATGAACGTTGCAAGCTCAACGAAGCGTGTGTCTGTGCAGGAGAGTGCTGTCAAAGCATCAACGTCACAAAGGAAATGATTGATGACTTTAGGGCCACAGAAGGACAATCTGGATATTAGAGTTGCCAGCACAGAGATAGCCAGGAACCCACACAGCCAAGAGAGGAGGGCCAGATGAACAGAGAAAGTTCTGTTCATGAGGGAGCTGTAGTGCAATGGGTGGCATATGGCCAGATAGCGGTCATAGGCCATGACGGCCAGGAGGAAACATTCTGTGGAGCCCATGGAGAGGAGAAAAAACAATTGCAGGACGCAGACAGTGAATGAAATGGTTTGGCTTGTGCCCAGCATGATGCCAATGGCCTTGGGGACACATGCTGTGGTATACCAGACCTCCAGGAAGGAGAGATTGCAGAGGAAGAAATACATGGGAGTGTGCAGGCATGGGTGGGTCCTCACTAGGGCTATGATGGACATATTCCCTATGATGGTTAGGAAGTACATAACTGAAAACACCACAATAAGGAACATCTGAAAATACCAAGTGCCAGGAAAGCCCAGGAGGATGAACTCCTGCACACTGGTTTGGTTTCTTATTTCTGTCCCAGCCATGACGTCCATCTGTAAAGACATGAGAGATCATAAGACATTTAAACATGTTGAACACATGTTTGGATGTGCTAAAGTGCAGACCCAGAAATCTGTGACTAAAGCTACTAGAAGATAAGGGAAATTGGGTGCTACTGAACATCGTTCTTCCTTGTGCAACATTCCACCTCCACAATAGAGATGAGAGCTCCACTCAACAGTCATCTAAGGCCCACGAGGATGCAGTGGGTGGCTGACAATATGGTATCTTTTCTGTCTTGATGGTTTAGCCCCTCCACCCCTCTCCACTCACCCCTGAGAAAGCCTCGGGATTTAGCCCATTCTCTCCATGCCTCACCTTGACAACAATTTTGCTCTCTGCTCAGGTCAGAGTAGGCATTTTTTTTCACAAGTCGCATTGAAATTTCTAGGATTTCTACTCCTACACTCCAGGCCAATGGGGGCTGCAGGCAGGGTGGCCAGCACATCCCTCGGCCTAGGCTGCTTCCTGCAGCCCCCATTGGCCTGGAGCAGCGAACCGCGGCCTGTGGGAGCCACAATCGGCCGAACCTGCAGATGCAGCAGGTAAACAAACTGGCCCGGCCTGCCAGCGGCTTTCCCTGAACAAGCAGCAGACCGGCTTTGAGAACCACTGCTTTAGGGCCAACCCAAGGTAAGCAGCTTGGGGATCCCTTGCTTATGTTTAGAAATATCGTCCTCTCCAAATTCTATGTAACATAATGATCCAGTCCCTTCTGGTCAGGGATTTTTATTCCCTTACTCCAAAGTTCAAACTGTGAGGGAATGAGGCTTTGTGCATGTCCCCTCTTCATGGGTGTGGGGAGAGCAATCAACAATGTCTTTTCTCCACAGATATTACACAATGGTTCATCTGGTGTCTACAGGCCTTCTTTTGTTGGGAAGGAAATGACACCTCTTGTAGTAAACTCGTAGTTCACACTTGGTAATGCTCCTCTCCTGACTGGGGTTTACAGATTAATTGCAAACACTTTCATAGTTGCAAAGATGGGATTCATATATTATAGGTGAGATTGAAGCATGCAGGAACTCACCAGCATTTCATAAAATCCAAACACTAAATACATTCTTATAAACTTAACATCTATTTGAACAATGTTAACACCCAGGTGAGCAGACTGGTTTCCAACTGTGCATTTGCCAGTGTTTAGTGAGGCCTAGGGGCCTAGGCAGAAGATAGCATCTGGTCCGCCACTGACACAGTAGGGGACCAAGTTTGATTCTCATCTTTGTTATATATGGCAATGCAAATGAAGTGTGAAACTGTGACATTTTTCACAAAAGGGAATTCTTGTTTTCTGGCCAGCTCTGCTTAATCCTCTCTGAGACCTTCACCCCAAATTCTCAGCAATAAGGAACAACATTAGAAACTAGCAATTTTGGTTATTATTGATTATGTGTCTTCTGGTTGAATTTTATAGTCCCACCTTCAGCACTTAACCACACTGGGTAGTATTTTTGAGGTCTGCTAAACCAGTTCTCTGCGCAGAGCTGGAACAGCACCCTGAAAGAACACACACACACGAGCCAGCTAACAACATATATATTCTTCTCTATTTGCCACAGCTAAATTATTGACCCATTAAATTTCAAGAGGTTAATTCATTAGTGATCCTTGAAACATTTCCATATCCATTTCAATATTTTTGGATGGAAACTTGTCTTTTTGATGACATGGAGACTTCAGCAAAAAACGTATTTCCATGAAGCAATTTTTTTTTTTTATAAACTGAAAATTCCATTTCTGGTAACTGAATCATAGAAATGTAGGGTGGGAGGAGACCTCACCTCAGCCCCCTGCACTGTTGGATGGAGAAGTAAACCAGCCCTGACAGTTGTTTGTCCAACATGTTTTTAAAAACCTCCAATGAAGGGGATTGTGCTCCAGCCCCCTAATCATTTTTGTTGCCCTTCTCTGGACTCTTTCCAATTTTTCCACATCCTGCTTGTAGTGTGGGACCCAAAACTGGACACACCAATGTTGAATAGAGGGAAATTATCACGTCCCTCGATCTGCTGGCAATGCCCCTACTTATACAGCCCAAAATGCCGTTAACCTTCTTGGCAACAAGGGTACACTGTTGACTCTTATCCAGCTTCTCGTCCACTGTAACCTCTAGGTCCTTTTCTGCAGAACTGCTTCCTACCAATTCGGTCCCTAGTCTGTAGCAGTGCATGGGATTCTTCTGTCCTAAGTGCAGGACTCTGCACTTGTACTTTTTGAACCTCATCAGGTTTCTTTTGGCCCAGTCCCCTAATTTGTCTAGGTCCCTCTGTATCCTATCCCTACCCTCCAGCATATCTACCACTCCTCCAAGTTTCATGTAATCTGCAAACTTGCTGAGGGTGCAGTCCACACCATCCTCCAGATCATTAATGAAGATATTGGACAAAACCGGCCCCAGGACCGACCCTTGGGGCACTCCACTTGAATCCGTCTGCCAACTAGACATGGAAATATTGATCACTACCCGTTGAGCCCAACGATCTAGCCAGCTTTCTATCCACCTTATAGTCCAATCATCCAGCCCATACTTCTTTAACTTGCTGGCAAGAATACTGTAGGAGACCATATCAAAAGCTTTGCTAAAGTCAAGGAATAACACATCCACTGCTTTCCCCTCATCCACACACCCAGTTATCTCCTCATAGAAGGCAATTAGGTTAGTCAGGCATGACTTGCCCTTGGTGAATCCATGCTGACTCTTCCTGATCACTTTCCTCTCCTTTAAGTGCTTCAGAATTGATTCCTTGAGGACCTGCTCCATGATTTTTCCAGGGACTGAGGTGAGGCTGACTGGCCTGTACTTCCCTGGATCCTCCTTCTTCCCTTTTTTAAAGATTGGCACTACATTTGCCTTTTTCCAGTCATCCAGGACCTCCCCTGATTGCAATGAGTTTTCAAAGATAATGGCCAATGGCTCTGCAATCACATCCGCCAACTCCTTTAGCACCCTTGGATGCAGCGCATCCAGCCCCATGGACTTGTGCTCGTCCAGTTTTTCTAAATAGTCCCGAACCACTTTGTGACTATTAGCAGCTCTTAATCTCTTTGAAGATTCTTAGGATGTTCCCCCTCAGTCTTCTTTTCTCAAACTTAAACATGCCCAGTATTTTTTTTAACCTTTCCTCATTGGTCAAGTTTTCTAAATCTTTTATCATTTGTGTTGCTCTCCTCTGGACTGTCTCCTATTTGTCCACTTCGTTCCTAATGTGTGCCACCCAGAGCTGGACACAGTACTCCAGCTAAGGCCTCACGTAGAGTGAGACAATGACCTGCTATGTCTTGAATACCACACTCCTGTTTATATACCCCAGAATGACATTAGCTTTTTATGCCACTACATCACATTTTTGACTCATATTAAATTTGTGATCCACAATAACCCCCAGGTCTTTTTCAGCCATGCTACCACCTAGCCACTTAACTCACATTTTGTAGGTGTTCATTCAATTTTTCCTTCCTAAGCAAAGTAATTTGCACTTGTCTTTCTTGAATTTCATCCTGTTAAGTCTGGACCAATTCTCTAATTTTCACGGTCATTTTGAATTTTAATCTTGCCCTACAAATTGCTTGCAACCCCACTCAGCTTAGTGTCATCTACAAATTTTATAGGAATACTCTTCACTCCATTGTCCAAGTCATTAGTTACAACACTGAATACTACTGGACCCATGACTGACCCTTGCAGAGCCCCACTAGATACGTCCTCCCCGTTTGACAGAGAATGATTCATAACTACTATTTCATTACAGTCGTTCAACCAGTTGGGCACCCACCTCATAGTAATTTCATCTAGACAACATATCTCTAATTTGCCTATGAGAATGTCATGAGGAGCTGTGTCAAAGCCTTACTTACATCAGGATATATGACATACACTGCTTCCCTCCATCCAGTAGGCCAACAACCCTGTCAAAGAAACGTTTTGATTTAAAAATGAACATTTTTAATTTAACAAAAATGTTTTTTATGAAAACTCCAAAAATGTACATGAAAAATTTTAATGAAAACTAAAATATTTTTATTTTTAGCCACATATTTGATGAAAAAAATCAGTTGGCTCTATTAATTATTCAGAGTACAATGAACACTATTTCCTTTTGTTCTTCCTAGGCTTTATAGTATATTAAACAAGAGGGGTAAGCTGCACCCATTCTACCAGTATGGGTCAGCTGACTCCTCAATGGGGAAAAGTTTTGGAATGGCTGGAGGATTTCCAGCTAGCTCACATTACCAAGAAAGGCAAAGTTATTTCACAATACAGTTACTTTTAATTACAATTCCAGCTGTATCTGGCTAGGAGGTCTAACTTACCAGCTCTGTTGACGGAGCTTGTCAATAAAAACTCCCTTTGTTCCCAATCTTTTTCTCTCAAGAGGACACACAACAGTCGTGGATGCTGAAAAATGGTTAATTGTATGGGAGTATATCTTGCTTTTCCCAACACTAACTATATATATATATATATCAGTTACAGGAAGATTTTTCACCTGATGCTTATTTCCATGAAGCATTCTCCCACGAAAGCTTATTCTCCAATACATCTGTTAGTCTTTAAGGTGCCACAGGACTCTTTGTTGCTATTTCCACGAAGGTTACGCTACACCACTGTAGCAATGTCCAGGGGGCTTAAATTGTGTGTGATGAGTCTAAATCACTTCCACTTTTTACACTGTTGGGAAAATGTGAGCTATTGTTATTATAAATGGGAACCTGACGCTCCAAAACCAAAAGACTCTGGTAAAGTCTAGACATCTGCATTGGTTAGAATCTCTTTCTATCACCACTCACCTGCTTTTAGCCCTACCTACCATATTAATGAACTGCAGCTCAAATTGGTTGCATGAGAGGGAATGTTTTGTACTCCTCCCTCACCTACCCATCACCCTGGGGATGTCTGATCAGAACAGAATTTCACAGAATTCCCTAGAAGGTAAAACACATTCTGCTATGTCCGGCTCAACTCCTGGTTAAAGCACCAGTACTAACAGCTAGGAAACAGGCACACTTTTCCAAATGCTTCCCACATTTCGTGAATGTCAGTGTCTTACCTGAGCCCCTCCTTTAGCCTCATTTTCCCCATCTGTGAAATAACGAGAAATGCCATAATTTGATTCATCCCACCTGCTGGGCACAAAGTGTTCTCAAAAACCCCACAACTATGAGTACGGAGCAAGGATTTCTGCTGCATATACTTGAGTGCAATCCACTAGCACCTGATTTCACCTGATAGTCACCATTTACAGATATAGAACTACAGAGCACTCCTGTAACAGGGGAAAGTACCACTTCATAAATCCACAGATTCATAGATTTCAAAGCAAGAAGGGGCCACTGTGATCATCTAGTTTGACTTCCTGCATAACACGGGCCATACAATGTTCCCAAAATAATTCCTACAGCAGATCTTTTATTAAAAAATAATCCAATCTTTTTTTAAAAGATTGATGGAGAACTGACACCCTTAGTGAATTCTTTCAATAAGTAATTGAATTCATTGCAAAAATTAACACCTTATGTCCAGTCTGAATTTGTCTAGCTTCAACCTCCAGCCATTGGATCATGTTAGAACTATCTCTGCCAAATTGAAGAGTCCATTATAAATATTTGTACCCCATCTGGGAACTTAAAGACTTTGATCAAGTCACCCCTTAACCTTCTCTTTGTTAAACTAACTAGAGTGAGCTGTTTGAGTCTATCAAAATAAGGCAGGTTTTCTCATCCTTTCATTTTTCTTGTGGCTCTTCTCTGAACCATTTCCAGTTTACCAACATCCTTCTTGAGTTTCAAACACCAGAACTGGACACAGTATCCCAGCAGTGGTTGCACCTGTGCCAAATACAGAGACAAAATAATCTCTCTACTCCTTCTTGAGATTCACCTGTTTTTGCATCCAAGCATTACGTTAGACCTTTACACCTCAGCATCTCACTGGGAGCTTATGTTCTGCTGGTTATCCATCATGCCCTGCAAAACTTTTTCGAATTCATAGCTTCTCAGGATAGAGATTCTATCCTGTAAGTATGGCCTGTTTTCTTTGTTCCGCTAGGTATACATTTAAATTTAACCACATTAAAACACATATCATTATTTGCTTACATCCAATTTACCACACAATCCATATTTCCCCATATCAGGGACCTCGCCTCTTCATTATTTACTACTCCCCCAATTTTTGCATCATCTGCAACTGTGTGATTATTTTATGCTTTAATCTAAATTGTTTATAAAATTGTTAAAAAGCACAGTGTCAAGAACCAATCCCAGCAGGACCATAGTAAGCTATTAATCTTAATAGTTTAATAGTAAGCTATTGAAAGCTTAAACTTTTATGTATGCAGTGCTGTTGTAGCTGTTTCCGTCCCAGGATAATAGAGGGACAAGGTTACTGAGGTAACATCTTTTGTTGGACCAATTTTTGTTGGTGGGAGAGGCAAGATTTTGAGCTTACACATATCAATTTTCTAAAATTCCTAACTTATAATCAGAGTATACCCAGTGTGCCCAGCCAGGTGAAGAGCCATTAACCCACCATTGAAATCAGTCAACAGGCACTCGTCAAGGATATGCAACATAGTCTGAAGTTGACTGCCTCTACAGTGCAGGTCATTACAGAAACTCCATTTGAAGAGCTTGGCCACACAATTGCCCTGTCATATTCAAAACCAGTTCAGGGAAGACCACATGTGCCTTGACTGGTCAAAACCCAAAGAGCAGATTGTTGGGGTCAGTGACTAGAGAGTGATTAACAACTGTCTTCAATGACCACTCGTTACACCAAGCAGATTCTGTCATCATGTCCTGTGGTTGCATAAGTGACCAGAAAGGGCATCTAAAAGACATATGAACTGGTTGAAGAGGTGTGAGTACAGAAGCGAGTCAATGTTCTCATGGATCTTGGCCAGGAGCATGTTGGAGGACCCCTCATGAAGAATATGGGGGCAATGCGGTGTTACTAAGTATTAGCAATTAATTCCCACAGGCTCCTTTGAAAATGCCACCATGAAACTGGATCTGACATCTGTTGTGAATGCTGTTGTGTGTATTTGCTTTTCTCCTGTGCTGTGCTAGGAGCTCTGGTGTTGGCTGCACCAGTGTAGCTTGCAGCTTTTTGACTCAGCAGACCTCGATGTTAATGATTAAAAAAAAGACCAACACTGAGTTTGGTGGCAAAGGCTCAGCTAGGTTTATTGTCAACAACGAACGGTACCACACACTAAGCTACAGTTTTACTAACACATGTTTCCCTGTGAAAAGATATTCACTCAGTCAACATAATGTTGTCCCCTGGGCAAATTCTATTATCCCTCCTTACACTCTTCCTTTCATACATTGACACAACCAAGTTACGTATTACAATAGGTTGTTACCAGTCTTGTACCTGGTAGTTCTAACAAAATATTCTCATCTATTACCCTGTCATCCTATCCTTCTCTTTACAAGGGGTCTGTGTGTTCCTCTACCACCTTGTTAGCAATGTATTTATGTAGTTACTTAAGAGTTCTGTGTGTTCCTGCAACATGTTCTCTGGTCAGGAATGTGTTTATTTGGTTGACTGATATTCCAACAAGATCTACTCTGGTTAAGAACACAAGAACATTAGAACAGCCATACTGGGTCAGACCAATGACCCAGCTAGTCCAGTATCCTATCTTCTGACAGTGGCTGATGCCAGGTGCTTTAGTGGGAATGTACAGAACAGGCAATTGAGTGATCCATCCTCTGTCATTCACTCCCAGTTTCTCCGGTGGGGAGAGATAGCTCAGTTGTTTGAGCATTGGCCTGCTAAACCCACAGCTGTAAGCTCAATCCTCAAGGGGGGCATTTACTGATCTGGGGCAAAAAAGTAATTGGTGAGTGGTCCTGCTTTAAGCAGGGGGTTGGACTGGGTGGCCTCCTGATGTTCTATCATGCTGGCAGACAGGGACAATCAGAACATTGTGTTGCATCCCTGCTCATCCTGGCTATTGATGGACCTATCCTCCATGAACATATCTTATTTTTTTTAACCGAGTTATATTTTTGGACTTTACAACATCCCCTGGCAAGGAGTTCCACGGGTTGACTGTAGATTGAGTGAAAAAGTACTTCCTTTTGTTTGTTTTAAACCTGCTGCTTATTAATTTTGTTGGGTAATCCCTAGTTCTTGTGTTATGTGCAGGAGTACATAACATTTTCTTATTCACTTTCTCCACACCAGTCAAGATTTTATAGACCAGTAACCCACCGTTGAAATCAATCAATGGGCACTCCCTTTAGTTTTTCTCTTCCAAGTTGAAAAGTTCCAGTCTTTTAAACCTTTTCTCATGTATAAGCTGTTTCATAGCCTTACTAATTTTTGTTGCCTTTTTCTGTACCATTTCCAATTCTAATATATCTTCTTTGAGATGGGGCAATTGAAACTGCATACAGTATTCAATAAAGGTAATAATTGAAGATATACCAGTCTCCTAGAACTGGAAGGAACCTTGAAAAGTCATTGAGTCCAGCCCCCTGCCTTCACTAGCAGGACCAATTTTTGTCTCAGATCCCTAAGTGGTCTTCTCAAGGATTGAACTCACAGCCCTGGGTTTAGCAGGCCAATGCTCAAACCACTGACCTCTCCTTCCCTCCCTCCCAATGTGTTGCTGCACCATGGACTCAGATAGTGGCATTATGACATTTTCTGTCTTATTATCTGTCCCTTTCCTAATGATTCTTAACATTCTTTTTTGACAGCCTCTGCACATTGAGTGGATGTTTTCAGAGAATTATCCACAATCATTCCAAGATCTCTTTCTTGAGTGGAAGCAGCTAATTTAGATCTAACCAGTTTGTATGTATAATTGGGATTATGTTTTCCAATGTCCATTACTTTGCACTTTTCAACATTGAATTTCATCTGCCATTTTGTTGCCCAGTCCCCCAGTTTTGCAAGATTCCTTTGTAACTCTTTGCAGTCAGCTTTGGACTTAACTATCTTGAGAAACTTTCATAGAATCATAGAATCATAGAACTTAAGATCAGAAGGGACCATTATGATCATCTAGTCTGACCTCCCGCAAAATGCAGGCCACAAAAGCTGACCCACCCACTCTTGAAATAATTCTCTCCCTTGACTCAGCTGTTGAAGTCCCCAAATCCTGGTTTAAAGACTTTAAGTAGCAGGTAATCCTCCAGCAAGCGACCCCTGCCCCATTCTGCGGAGGAAGGCGAAAAACCTCCAGGGCCACTGCCAATCTACCCTGGAGGAAAATTCCTTCCCGACCCCAATTATGGCGATCAGCTGAACCCCGAGCATGCGGGCAAGACTCTCCAGCCAGACACTCAGGAAAAAGACTTTCAATATCCCAACATTGACTCTCGGTACTAATTACCAGTGGCAGCACGTTATTGACCTATTGACTAAATAGTGTTATCCTATCAAACCATTCCCTCCATAAACTTATCAAGCTTAATCTTAAAGCCAGAGAGGTCCTTCGCCCCCACTTTGTATCATCTGCAAATTTTTCTACCTCACCTTTTATGCCATTTTCCAGTTTATTTATGAATACGTTGAATGGCACATGTCCCAGTACAGATCCATGGGTGACACTGCTATTAACATCTCTCCATTCTGAAAATTGAGCATTTATTCCTACTCTTCATTTCCGGTCTTTTAACCATTTACTGATCCATAAGAGAACCTTCCCTCTTATTCCATGACCATTTAGTTTGCTTAAGTGATTTTGGTGAGGGACCTTTTCAAAAGCTTTCTGAAAGTCCAAGTACACTGTGTCCACTAGATCACTCTTATCCACATGTTCGTTAACCCCCTCAGGCAGGTCTAATAGATTGGTGAGGCATGAGCTGGGTTGGCTCTTCCCAAACAAATCCTGTTCATCCACCTGTCTGATAATTCTATTCTTTACTATAGTTTCAACCAATTTCCCTGGTACTGAAATTAGACTTACCAGCCTGTAATTGCCAGAATCGTCTCTGGATCCTTAAAAATTGGTGTCACATTAGCTATGTTCCAGTCGTATGGTACAGAACCTTATTAAATGATAGGTTACATACCACACTTAGTAGTTGGGCAATGTCCTATTTGGGATCCTTCAGAACTCTAGGTTGAATCCCATCTGATCCTGGAAACTTATGACTGCTCAATTTAGCAACTTGTTCAACATCTGTATTGACACCATAATCAGGGAAAGTTGCTCAGATTTGTCACCTAAAAAGAACAGCTCAGGTGTGGGAACCTCCCTCACATCCTCTGCAATGAAGATTGATGCAAAAAATTCATTTAGCTTCTCTGCAATGGCCTGACATTACTGGAGTGCTCCTTTAGCATCTCAATTGTGCATTGGCTGCCCTGTTTATTTGGCAGGATTCCTGTCTGATGTACTTAAAAAACATTTGGTGTTAGTCTTTGAGACTTTAGCTAGATGCTCTTCAAATTCTTTTTTGATCTCCCAAATTATGCTTTTACAAATGACTTGCCAGAGTTGATTCTCTTTTTTTTCCCCTCAGTAAGATTTAATTTCCCATTTTCCTATTTTTGCCTCTAGCCTCTTCTTTGACTTTGTTGTTTAGCGATGGTTGCACTTTTGTGGTCCTCTTACTATGCTTTTTTAAATTTGGGTTACACATTTAATTTGAGCGTCTATTATGGTGTTTTTAAAAAGTCTCCATAGAGCTTGTTGGCCTTTCACTTTTGTGACTGTGCTTTTTAATTTCTGTTTAATTAACTTGCTCATTTTATGTAGTTCCCCTTTCTGAAATTAAATGCTACTGTGATGTGTTGCTTTAGTGTCTCTTCCACCCTCTCCCCCCACCCCACCCCACCCCACCCCGCCCCACCCCGCCACACACACATACGAATGTTAGCCTGTCTAGGGCCGCAGCAAGGCTTACAACATCCAATGGAAGTTGGAAACCTCCCTCCCTTGGCCCTCATGTAATTAACAATGGATCCATCCATACAGATCCTGCTGAGTGACATTCAAACCTAGCATCTTGGAATCTTCAGCACAAAAAAGTTTCCTCCTCCCACTGGAGCTCACCTGTCAAGGTTGTTACAGTAAATGAGGAAAGCTGTAAAACAAAGACACAACAACATGCACTAAGGAAATGTTACATTAGGGTTTGGAGTAGGCTGCAGGTCTGACTGCAATTGCAAAAGAAAAGGAGTTGGCTCTCCTTTGAAAAATACATGACTTAATCCTTTTGCTTCCTATATCAATTACCTTCAGGACATTATAATTAAAGTTTTGGTCATTTTGATGAAATTTCTACTTTTCTAAAACCACTTAATATTCCACTGACTGTCTTTCTCAAGGCTTCCTTCACCTCCTTGTTTCTGAGAGTGTAAATGAAAGGATTTAATAGTGGAGTTACTATGGTGTTAAAGATGTTGACAATTTTGTTCAAATCCAGTGAGTTCTGAGCAGACGGCATGAGAAAAAGAAAAATGGCAGAGCCGTACCAGATCATCACGACAGTGAGATGGGCCGAACAAGTGGAAAAGGCCTTTTGCCAGCCTTGGGCTGCAGGGATTCTCAAGATAGTGGAGATAATGAAAATGTAGGAGACCACGGTTATTGCAAATGAGACTGTGACAACAATGAATGAGTCGATGAATGTTGCCATCTCAACAAGGCGCATATCAGCACAGGAAAGGGCTATCCAGGAATCTATGTCACAAATAAAATGATTGATGACATTTGGGCCACAGAAAGGCAACCTGGATATTAGAGACACTAGCACTGAGATAGCCAGGAAACCACACAGGCAAGAGGCGAGGGCCAGCTGAGCAGAGAAAGTTCTGTTCATGAGGGAGCTGTAGCGCAATGGGTGGCATATGGCCAGATAGCGGTCATAGGCCATGACGGCCAGGAGGAAACATTCTGTGGAGCCCATGGAGAGGAGAAAAAACAATTGCAGGAGGCATTCAGTGAAAGAGATGGTTTGGCTTGTGCCCAGCATGATGCCAATGGCCTTGGGGACACATGCTGTTGTTAACCAGATCTCCAGGAAGGAGAGATTGCAGAGGAAGAAGTACATGGGGGTTTGGAGCCGTGGGTGAGTCCTCACTAGGGCTATGATGGACACATTCCCTAGGATCGTTAGGATGTACATCACAGAAAACAGCACAGCAAGGGCCATCCGGAAATACCAAGTGCCGGGAAAGCCCAGTAAGATAAACTCCTGCACGTTGGTTTGATTTCTTATTTTTGTGCCAGCCATGACGTCCACCTGTCAAGACATGAGAGATTATAAGGCATTTAAACATGTTGAACACACATTTGGATGTGCAGTAGTGCAGGCCCCACAATCTGTTAATACAGCTAAGATAAGAGAAGGGAAAAGGGGTGCTATTCAACACCGTCCTGCCTTGTGCATCTTTCCACATTGAAGATGAGATCGCAATTCATCATTCTTATAAGGCCCATGAGGATGCATGTTCATCCTATGGTGTCTTTCATGTCTTAATGGTCTTGCCCATCAACCCCACTCCACCCACCCTTGAGAAAGTTTCAGGTTTTGGCCCATTCTTTTCATCACTAACCTTGGAAGACAACTTTGCTCTCTACTCGGGACAGAGTTGGAGTTTTTGCACAAGTCGCATTGAAGGTTGACAGGATTTCTACTCCTAAATTCTTTACACTCTTCTGACCTTCAACCAGGCTTGTTACTTGCGCCTAGAGTGGTTAAAAAAAATCTAGATAACTATATCCTTTTTGAAAAATGCCATTTTGTTGAAACTGGAATAGTTCATGAAAACACACTAAGTTTTGCTGGAAATCTCATCAGGGTGGTGTCTCAGCTACAGAGTGAAATTTCTAATTAACACCCCCCCCCTGAAAAAAATAGCTTTCTATTCCATTACTTAGGGCACTTATTTGGGATGTAGGGGACCCAATTTGATTTTTATTTTTATTCCATATTGGAATGAAAACAAAGTGCAAAACTGTGCCATTTTTCATAAAACGGAATTCTTGTTTCCATTTTTCTTAATGTCTTTTGAAAACTCCAAATCAAATGCTTAGTAACAGGGAAAAAATAGAAAATAGCAGTTATGTTTATTTCTTGTTGTCTTCTGGTAGAATCTTAAGGTCCCACCTGTGGTTGGAGGCCCATTGTGCTAGGCACTGCATAAACATAGCTTAGAAACCACCCCTACTCCAAGAAGCTTGCAATCTAAAAGACAAGAGACACAAACCAGTAGAAACAGACAGCAAAGATGCAGCTTCCAGGATTTACAGTTCAATGGCTTCCCCATTTCTTTTCCACATAACAACCCTCATCTTCTACTCACCTCCTCTGAAAATCATCTCCACTCAAACCTTATGGTCTGGGATAGATTAGAACAATAGTTAGGAATAATGTTCCAAATACCGTCCAAGGCCAAATGCTTAAGAAACCTATAATTCACCCCACTGTTGCATGTATATTTGTCACATTTTACTATGGTGATTGCTCCTGGAGCTGAGAGAGACGTCATGCTGAGAGAGCATGAAGAATAAATGGTTGGTCATCCTTGCACCCTGGTATTTTCAGAGGGATCTAGGGAAGTCAGGTACCCAGCTCTCCATAACATTCAGTGGAAACTGCACCAGGAACTCCCTTAGGCTTCTTTGAACACCCCAGCTGCAATGTCCATCCTCTGTCTGTAGTGTTGTTTGAAATCCTCAGACAGATAATGATCCTTAGCACTTGTGTAGCTCTTTATAGCTGCATTGTGCAGAGAATGACCATTCATCCACACAACACACCGGCATGCTAGAGGCCTGATTGAAGGCACAGTGGAGTGAATAGTTGACTAGCCAAGTGTAATTGTTCCCATTGTAGAGCAGGGGCACCCAAGTCTCAAGTCTCTTAGATGTTAAGGTCAGAATGGACCATCATGACCATCTAGGCGGACCTCCTGCACATCACAGACCATAGAATCTCCCCCACCCACTCCTGTAATAGACCCCTAACCTCTGGCTGAGTTTCCATATTCCTCAAATCATGGTATAAACACTTCAAGTTACAAAGAATCCACCATTTACACTAGTTTAAACCAGCAAGTGACCCATGCCCCAAGCTGCAGAAGAAGGTGAAACCCCCCCAGGGTCTCTGCCAATCTGACCTGGGAGAAAATTCCTTCCTGACCCCAAATATGATGATCAGTTAGACCAGTGGTCCCTACCCTTTTTCGTCTGGCAGGCACCAGACGAAGGACCATGGCAGCGGTTGAGCATCCGCTGAAATTTGGCAGCATTTCGGCGGATGCTCGACCACCAGTCAGTATGCGAGCGCATTTAGATGCCCCCACAGGTGCCATGGTGCCCACATGCACTGCATTGGGGACCCCTGAGTTAGACCCGGAGCATGTGGACAAGACTCATCAGCCAGACCCCGGGAAAGAATTCTCTGTAGTAACTCAGAGCACTCCTGTCATAAACATAGAGCTAAGGGTAGCATAAAATCCTTCTTTACCCTGTAAAGGGTTAATTCCTCTTTTACCTGCAAAGGATTAAGAAGCTCAAATAACTTGGGTGGCACCTGACCAAAAGAACTGATAAGGGAAAAAAGTACTTTCAAATTTGTGGGGGAAGGTTTATTGTTGGGGTCTCCCAGAGTCAACAAGGATCCAGGGCAGGGAAAATACATCTCCATAAGCCATACCTAAGATAAGCATCTAATATTGCAAAAATAGTAGGTAATGGTCAAAAAAATGTGTTAGGTTATCTTTTGTTTTAGCTTGTGAATGTTCCCTGTGCTAAGAGGGAGGTTTATCCCTGTTTTTGTCACTTTAAAGATTTGCCTAGAGGGGAAATCCTCTATGTTTTAAATCGTTTTGTTACCCTGTAAAGTTATCTTCCATCCTAATTTTACAGAGGTGATTCTTTAATCTTTTTTTAAATAAACTTCTTTTAAGATTGTTTTCAGTGTCCTAAGACCCAGGGGATTTGATCTGTGCTCATTTAGCAACCAATTGGTTAGGATATTATTCTCAAGCCTCCCCAGGAAAGCGGATGTAGGCGCTTGGGGGGGTATTTTGGGGGAGGTAGGGCTCCCAAAATGTTTGTTTAAATCACTTGGTGGTGGCAGCGATACCAAAGGCAAGGAAGAAATTTGTCCCTTGGGAAAGTTCTTAACCTAAGCTTGTAAAAATAAGCTGAAAGGGTCTTTTGTGCAAGTCCCCACATCTGTACCCTAGAGTTCAGAGTGGGGAGGAAACCCTAACACCTCCCCATTTAGTTACCCATCTCCAGCTACTGGGGATATTTGCCACTAGCAGTTGCACTTTGGCTACATGCCATTGTAGGCAGTCTCATCATACCATCTTCTCCATAAATTTATCAGGAGCAGTCTTGAAGCCAGTAAGGTTTTCCCCCCACTGCTCCCCTTTAGAGGATGTTACAGAACTTCACTCCACTGATGGTTAGAAATCTTTGTCTAATTTCAAGACTAAACTTGTTGATAGCCAATTATAGCCATTTGTTCTTGTGTTCACATTGGTGCTTAACTTAAACAACTCCTCTCCCTCCCTGGTGTTTATCCCCCTGATGTATTTATAGAAAACAACCATATCTCCCCTCAGTCTCCTTTCAGTTAGGCTAACCAAGCCAAGCTCTTTGAGTCTCTTGTCACAAGGTAGGTTTTCCATTCCTCAGATCATCCTAGTGGCTCTTCTCTGCACCTGTTCCAGTTTGAATTTGTCTTTCTTAAAAATGGGACACAGAATATTCCAGATGAGATAGAATCATAGAATATTAGGGTTGGAAGAGACCTCAAGAGGTCATCTAGTCCAATCCCCTGCTCAAAGTAGGGCCAACACCAACTAAATCATCCCAGCCAAAGTATAATCATCCCAGCCAACTATTATTCCACTTTACAAGGTTGTCCAGATCTTGTTGTATGATCATAGAATCATAGAATCTCAGGGTTGGAAGGGACCTCAGGAGGTCATCTAGTCCAACCCCCTGCTCAAAGCAGGACCAATCTGATATTCTGGTCCTCCTCTGTGTGGGCAATACCTTCCAACTTTATGTCCTCAAATTTTATTAGCGCACACTCACTTTTTGTGCCAAGGTCAGTATTAAAAATGTTAAATAAGATTGGAACTCCACTAGTAACGTCACTCTAGCCTGACAGTTCACCTTTCACTATGACTTGTTGTAGTCTCCTCTTTAAGTGGTTCCTTATCCACTTTTCAGTTCTCATAATAATCCCCATCTTCTCCTATTTAACTAAGAATTTCCTGTGCGGAACTGTATCAAATGCCTTACAGAAATACAGGTTGTACAGATCTACTGCATTTCTTTTGTCTAAAGTATCAGTTGCCTTCTCAAGGAAAGAGATTACTTTGGTCTGCCATGATTAAGCTTTTTTAAAACCATGTTGTATTTTGTCCCAATTACAATTAACCTCTATGTCCTTAACTACTTTCGCTTTCAAAATTTGTTCCAACACCTTGCATACACTTAAGGTCAAACTAACAGACCTGTAGTTTCCCAGGTCATTTTTTTTGTATTTTTTAAAATAGGAGGTATATTAGCAATTTTTTCACTCATAGGTTACATCCCCCAAGTTTACAGATTCATTAAAGATCCTTGCTATTGGGCTCACAATTTTATATACCAATTCCTTTAATATTGTTGGATGGAGATGATACCCTTCCTCCTGCCCCCAATTTAATCCATTAAGCTGTTTAAATTTGACTTCCACTTCGGACATGGAAATTTTACCTCCATATCCTCATTCCCATTAGCCACCCTGCCAGTACTCCTAAATTCTCCATTAGCTTTATTAAAAACTGAGGCAAAGTACTTTTTTAGGTGTAAGCCCATGCTTAGATCATCTTTGATCTTTACCCCATCCTCAGTTCTTAGCAGTCCAACTTCTTTCCTTGTTTTCTTTTTATTTATATGGCAATTGAACCTTTTACTATTGGTTTTATTTCCCTTTGCAAGGCCCCACTCTGCTTGGATATTGGCAGTTCTCACTTTATCCCTTTCTGACCTCCAAGAGGTAGCATTCCTTACTGATCGATACCATCTTCCGTTTCTTGTAGGCTTTCTGCTTTCTCGTAATCACCAGTTTGAGACTCTTGCTTATCCAGCTTGGTCTGCAACGCTTCCCCACAAATTTTTTTCCCTTCCAGAGGAGTCATGGAAGTGAAGTGATTTGTTCAAATCTGAGAGACAACTGGGCATAGAACACAAGAGTTCAGATTCCTACTTCTGTGCCCTGATCTCAGATATAGACATCGTGAAACCTCCAGTCTCCAGAAGCTGGGACTGGACAAATGGGGTTGATCACTCCACATGGCTCTGTTCTGTTCAGTCTCTCTGAAACACTGGGCACTGGCCACTATCAGAAGACAGGATACTGGGCTACATGGACCATTGGTCTGACCCAGTATTGCTGTTCATATTCATTTATAGAAGAAAAATATATAAATTCTTCTCTATTTGCCTCATCTTAATTACTAAACCAGTAAATTCAAGAGATTAATTTATTAGCATGCCCTGGAATATTTCCATTTCCATTTAAACATTTTTGAGGGATTAGAGACATTAGCAAAAAATATTTTCACTTAAAAATGGGATCTTCGTAAACAGAAAACTTCAGTTTCTGGTTGAACCTATTTAAACAAACTTCCAGTGATGGGGATTCTACAACCCCCTTTGGAAGCTTGTTCCAGAGCTTAACTACCCTTAGAGTTCAAAAGTTTATTCTAATATCTAACCTAAATCTCCTTTTCTGCAGATAAAGCCCATTATTTCCTGTCATAACTTCAGTGAACATGGCGAACAATTGATCCCTGTCCTCTTGATAATGACTCTAATATATTTGATGATTGGTATAAGATTTCCCCACTCCTCCACGAAGACTTCTTTCTTCATGATTAAACACATTCTGTTTTTTAAAGCTTTCCGTATAGGTCAAGTTTCCTAAAACTTTCATCATTTTTGTTGCTTTCCTCTGGACTCCATCCAGTGTGTCCACATCTTTCCTAATGTGTGGCTCCCAGAAATGGACACAGTACTCCAGCTCAGGCGTCACCACTGCAAAGTAAAGTGGGACAATTACTTCTCCTGTCTTACTTGCCACACTCCTGTTTGTATCACAGAATCATAGAATATACCTCCAAATTATATTGCCCTTTTATGCAGCTGCATCACATTGCTGACTCATATTCAATAGGGGGTTCACTATAATCCCCAGATACTTTTCAGTATGACCACCTAGACAGCTATCCCCCATTTTGTAGTTATGCATTTGATTTTCCCTTCCTAAGTGTAGTAAATTGCACTTGTCTTGCTTGAATTTCATCTTGCTGATGGTTGACCAGTTCTCTAATTTTTCAGGGTTATTTTGAATTCTAATCCTATCCTCCAAAGTGCTTGAAACCCTTCGTAGCTTGGCGTCATCGACAGTTTTATTAAGCATAGTCTCCATTTCATTATCCAAATTATTAATGAAAATATTGCACAGGACTGGACCCAGGACTGAGCCCGGCAGGGCTCCACTAGGTACGCCATCCCAGTGCAACAGTAAACCATTCATAACTACACTTTTGTGTACCCACCTGATAGTAATTTCATCTAGACCACATTTCTGTAGTTTGTGTCAAAGCCTGACTTACATCAAGATATATCACATCAACAGCTTCCCCTCATCCACTAGACCAATAACCCTGTCAAACAAATGTTTTGATTTAAAACTGAATGTTTTTAAACAAAAAAATATCATTTTTTAAATGAAAAAATACATTAAAATTTTGGATGAAAATTAAAATATCTTTATGGAGTATATGTCCATCAATGGCTATTAGCAAGGGATGGTGTCCCTAGCCTCCATTTGCTGGAAGCTGGGAATAGGTGACAGAGGATGATCACTTGATGATTACCTGTTCTGTTCATTCCTTCTGGGGTACCTGGCATTGGCCACTGTCGGAAGACATGATCCTGGGCTAGGTGGACCTTTGGTCTGACCCAGCATGGCCGTTCTTATGTTCTTATGTTGTGTTCTTATGTTCTCTAAATATTAGATGCAAAAAACCCAACTAACTCTATTAGGTACACAATTTAAAATGACTGCTATTTCCTAGACTACAAACTATATTAAAAAATAAAGATGAGCTGTATCCATTCTTCCTATACAGGTTGTCTGACTCCTCAATCAACCAGACTTTTAGAACGACAGTGGCAATTTCCATCTGTGTCACATTGCCCTGAAAGGTGAAGCTATTTCACAATACAGTTACTTTCTCTTACAATTCCAGGTGTGTCTGGCTAGTGGATCTGTTTTACCAGCTATGCTGATGGAGCCTGTCAATATAAACTCCCTTCATTCCCAAACTTTTTCTCTCCAGAAGACACACAGCAGCCTTGACTGCTGCTAAGTGGTGCATTATAGGATGGCATAGCTTGCTTTCCCCAAATACATATATATACACATTGCAGGAAGATTTCTTAGGCGATTCTCATTTCTTTGACAGTAATTTTATGCCACTGTAGCAGTGTCAAGGGGATTTAAAGTCTGTGTGATCATTCTATATCACTTCACTTTTATGAACCCAGTACACTGCTAGAGTGGTGTGCAGGGTAGTCCGTATACATGAGAATCTGCCACTCCACAACCAGACAACTCTCTCAAAGTCTGTAGATCTCTACACTGGTTAGAATCTCTTTCCATCACCATCCAACTGTCTTTACCCCCTACCTACCTTCCTCATGAAAGGCAGCTCCAAAGGATCGCATGAGAGGAAACTGCTTTGTACTCCACCCTTATCTCCCCATCTCCCTGGAGACATGTGACCTCAACAGAATGTCACAGACTTCCCTAGGGAGTGTAACACATTCTGCTAAGTCAGTCTGGTCTCCTGGTTAAAGCATAGGAAACCAGCACACTAGCCCCGTCTTTCCCAAATGCTTCTTGCACTGTGAACTTCAGTGTGTATGCTAGCCCCCTCCCTCAGCCTCATTTTCCCCTTCTGTGAAATAATGATAAATACCATAATTTGACCCCTCCAGTTGCTGGGCACAGATACAAAGCTCTCAAAAGAAGTCACATATGTAAGTTTTATGGGTCCTAGAATAGTAAGGATTTATGCTACACATACTTGAGCACAATCCACTAGCACCTGATCTAATCACCATTTACAGATATACAACTACAGAGCACTCCTGTAACAGGGGAAAGCACCAGTACACAAATCCATAGATTCATGGATTCCAAGGCCAGAAGAGGCCATTGTGATCATCTAGTCTGGACTCTCCAAAATAATTCCTAGTACACTATTTTAGAAAATATCCAATCTTCATTTAAAAATTCCCACCACACACCTTGGTAAATTGTTCAAATAATTATACTCATTGGAAAAATTAACACCATATGCCCAGTCTGAATTTGTCTAGCTTCAACTTCCAGCCGCTGGATTCTGTTAGAACTTTCTCTGCCAGACTGAAGAGTCCATTATAAATATTTTTACCCCATCTAGGAATCTAGAGACTTTGATTAAGTCAGCCCTTAACTTGCTCTTTGTTAAATTAACTAGATTGAGCTCTTTGAGTCTATCACTTTAGGGCGTGTTTTCTAATCCTTCAGTTGTTCTTGTGGTGCTTCTCTGAACCATTTCCAGTTGATCAACATCTTTCTTGAGTTCCAAACACCAGAACTGGACGCAGGATTCCAGCAATGTTTGCACCACTTCCAAATATACAGACAAAATAACCTCTCTACTACTTCTTGAGATTCCCCTGTTTATGCATCCAAGCATTGCATTAGACCTTTATGCCACGACATCTCACTGGGAGGTCATGTTCTGCTGGTTATGTGTCATGGCCCCCAAACCTTTTTCTCAGTCATTGCTTCTCAGATTATAGTCCCCAATCCTGTGAGTAAGGCCTGCATTCTTTCTTCTTGTGGATATACATTTACCTTTAACCACATTAAAACATATATTATTATTTGCTTACATCCAGTTTACCACACAATCCATATTTTCAGTCCCATCTCTGGCCTTTGATTCCTGGGCAAGGAGACCACCTGATCTCTTTGTTCTCCAACACCTTTAGTTGGCACCTTGCGGGGGAGAGGCCCAGGCCATGAGTTGTTAGCTGTTTTGATAGCTGCTTTCAACTACCTGAAGGGGGTTTCCAAAGAGGATGGATCTAGACTGTTCTCAGTGGTACCTCATGACAGAACAAGGAGTAATGGTCTCAAGTTGCAGTGGGGGAGGTTTAGGTTGGATTTTAGGAAAAAACTTCTTCACTAGAAGGGTGATGAAGCACTGGAATGGGTTACCTAGGGAGGTGGTGGAATCTCCTTCCTTAGAGATTTTTAAGGTCAGGCTTGACAAAGCCCTGGCTGGGATGATTTAGTTGGGAATTGGTCCTGCTTTGAGCAGGGGGTTGGACTAGATGACCTCATGAGGTCCCTTCCAACCCTGATATTCTATGATTCTAAGGTAAACTGAGTTTGAGACTCCTGGTTTAAAGATAAGGGATGGAATGCAACTGAACTCTTGACAGGTTAAGCCCTCTGGGGCGGTTACAAATCATTTGATTCAGCAGAGGACTTGAATGATACCGTAAGTGGCAGAATTGAAGATTTTATTTTAAATAAAATAATTAGTGAAATCAAACAGGCATTACAATACAGCCTTACACTGCATTTATACTCCCATTCCAGGATAAAACGGTGCATATAAGTCCCTGGATAAGAAAAATGGGTATAGACTCCTTCCTTACATAAGAACATAAGAACGGCCGTACCGGGTCAAACCAAAATCCATTTAGCCAGTATTCTGTCTACCGACAGTGGTCAATGCCAGGTGCCCCAGAGGGAGTGAACCTAACAGGCAATGATCAAGTGATCTCTCTCCTGCCATCCATCTCCATCCTCTGACAAACAGAGGCTGGGGACACCATTCCTTACCCATCCTGGCTAATAGCCATTTATGGACTTAACCACCATGAATTTATCCAGTTCTCTTTTAAATGCTGTTATAGTCCTAGCCTTCACAACCTCCTCAGGCAAGGAGTTCCACAAGTTGACTGTGCGCTGCGTGAAGAAGAACTTCCTTTTATTTGTTTTAAACCTGCTGCCTATTAATTTCATTTGGTGACCCCTAGTTCTTGTATTATGGGAATAAGTAAATAACTTTTCCTTATCCACTTTTTCCACATCACTCATGATTTTATATAACTCTATCATATCCCCCTTAGTCTCCTCTTTTCCAAGCTGAAGAGTCCTAGCCTCTTTAATCTTTCCTCATATGGGACCCTCTCCAAACCCGAATCATTTTAGTTGCCTTTTTCTGAACCTTTTCTAGTGCCAGTATATCTTTTTTGAGATGAGGAGACCACATCTGTATGCAGTATTCAAGATGTGGGCATACCATGGATTTATATAAGGGCAATAAGAAATTCTCAGTCTTTTTCTCTATCCCCTTTTTAATGATTCCTAACATCCTGTTTGCTTTTTTTGACCACCTCTGCACACTGCGTGGACATCTTCAGAGAACTATCCACGATGACTCCAAGATCTTTTTCCTGACTCATGGTAGCTAAATTAGCCCCATCATATTGTATGTATAGTTGGGGTTATTTTTTACAATGTGCATTACTTTACATTTATCCACATTAAATTTCATTTGACATTTTGTTGCCCAATCACTTAGTTTTGTGAGATCTTTTTGAAGTTCTTCACAGTCTGCTTTGGTCTTAACTATCTTGAGCAGTTTAGTATCGTCTGCAAACTTTGCCACCTCACTGTTTACCCCTTTCTCCAGATCATCTATGAATAAATTGAATAGGATTGATCCTAGGACTGATCCTTTGGGAACACCACTAGTTACTCCTCTCCATTCTGAGAATTTACCATTAATTCCTACCTTTTGTTCCCTATCTTTTGTTCCCTGTCTTTTAACCAGTTCTCAGTCCATGAAAGGACCTTCCCTTTTATCCCATGACAGCTTAATTTACATAACAGCCTTTGGTGAGGGACCTTTTCAAAGGCTTTTTGGAAATCTAAGTACACTATGCCTACCGGATATCCCTCATCCACATGTTTGTTGACCCCTTCAAAGAACTCTAATAGATTGGTAAGACACGATTTCCCTTTACAGAAACCATGTTGACTATTGCTCAACAGTTTATGTTTTTCTACGTGTCTGACAATTTTATTCTTAACTATTGTTTCGACTAATTTGTCCGGTACTGACGTTAGACTTACCGGTCTGTAATTGCCGGGATCACCTCTAGAACCCTTTTAAAATATTGGTGTTGCATTAGCTAACTTCCAGTAATTGGGTACAGAAGCCGATTTAAAGGACAGGTTACAAACCTTAGTTAATAGTTCCGCAACTTCACATTTGAGTTCTTTCAGAACTCTTGGGTGAATGCCATCTGGTCCCGGTGACTTGTTAATGTTGAGTTTATCAATTAATTCCAAAACCTCCTCTAGTGACACTTCAATCTGTGACAGTTCCTCAGATTTGTCACCTACAAAAGCCGGCTCAGGTTTGGGAATCTCCCTAACATCCTCAGCCATGAAGACTGAAGCAAAGAATCCAGTTAGTTTCTCTGCAATGACTTTATCGTCTTTAAGCACTCCTTTTGTATCTCGATCATCAAGGGGCCCCACTGGTTGTTTAGCAGGCTTCCTGCTTCTGATGGACTTAAAAACATATTTTGTTATTACCTTTAGAGTTTTTGGCTAGCTGCTCTTCAAACTCCTCTTTGGCTTTTCTTATTACACTCTTGCACTTAAGTTGGCAGTGTTTATGCTCCTTTCTATTTGCCTCACTAGAATTTGACTTCAACTTTTTAAAGGAAGTCTTTTTATCTCTCACTGCTTCTTTTACATGGTTGTTAAGCCATGGTGACTCTTTTTTAGTTCTTTTACTGTTTTTCTTAATTTGGGGTATACATTGAAGTTGGGCCTCTATTATGGTGTCTTTAAAAAGCACCCATGCAGCTTGCAGGGATTTCACTTTAGTCACTGTACCTTTTAACTTCTGTTTAACTAACCCCCTCATTTTTGCATAATTCCCCCTTTTGAAATTAAATGCCACAGTGTTGGGCTGTTGAGAGGTTCTTCCCACCACAGGGATGTTGAATGCTATTGTATTATGGTCACGATTTCCAAGCGGTCCTGCTATAGTTACCTCTTGGACCAGCTCCTGCGCTCCACTCAGGATTAAATCTAGAGTTGCCTCTCCCTTTGTGGGTTCCCGTACCAGCTGCTCCATGAAGCAGTCATTTAAAATATTGAGAAATTTTATCTCTGTATTTCGTCCTGAAGTGAAATGTTCCCAGTCAATATGGGGATAATTGAAATCCCCCACTATTACTGAGTTCTTAATTTTGATAGACTCTCTATTTTCCCTTAGCATTTCATCATCACTATTACTGTCTTGGTCAGGTGGTCGATAATAGATCCCTAATGTTATATTCTTATTAGAGCATGAAATATCTATCCATAGAGATTCTATGGAACATGTGGATTCGCTTAAGATTTTTACTTCATTTGATTCTACATTTTCTTTCACATATAGTGCTATTCCCCCCCCACACACACACACGACCTGTTCTGTCCTTCCGATATATTTTGTACCCCGGAATGATTCTGTCCCATTGATTGCTCTCAGTCCATCAGGTTTCTGTGATGCCTATTATATCAATATCCTCCTTTATCACAAGGCACTCTAGTTCACCCATCTTATTATTTAGACTTCTAGCATTTGTGTACAAGCCCTTTAAAAACTTGTCCCTGTTTATTTGTCTGCCCTTTTCTGATGTGTCCAATTCTTTATGTGAATGTTTCTCATCTGATCTGGCCCTTACATTATCCTCTTCCATCCTCTGCTCCTGACTATAACATAGAGAATCTCTATCAATAAACTCTCCTCTAAGAGAAGTCTCTGTCCGATCCACATGCTCCTCTGCAGCAGTCGGCTTTCCCCCATCTCCTAGTTTAAAAACTGCTCTACAACCTTTTTAATGTTTAGTGCCAGCAGTCTGGTTCCACTTTGGTTTAGGTGGAGCCCATCTCTCCTGTATAGGCTCCCCCCATCACAAAAGTTTCCACAGTTCCTAATGAATGTAAACCCCTCCTCTCTACACCATTGTCTCATCCATGCATTGAGACTCTGAAGCTCTGCCTACCTGGCCCTGCACGTGGAACTGGGAGCATTTCTGAGAATGCCACCATAGAGGTCCTGGATTTCAGTCTCTTCCCAGCAGCCTAAATTTGGCCTCCAGGACATCTCTCCTACCCTCCCTATGTCATTGGGGTACCTAAATGTACCACGACCGCTGGCTCCTCCCCAGCACTGCACATGAGTCTGTCTAGATGCCTCGAGAGATCCACAATCTTTGCACCAGGCCAGCAAGTCACCATATGGTTCTCCCAGTCATCAGAAACCCAGCTATCTATGTTTCTAATGATCGAATCTCTCATTACTAACACCTGCCTTTTCCTAGTAACTGGAGTTCCCTCCCCCAGAGAGGTAACCTCAGTGCGAGAGACAACCCCAGCACCATCTGGAAGGAGGGTCCCAACTATGGGAAGGTTTCCCTCAGCTCCCATTGACTGGTCTGCTTCCCTGGGCCTTTCATCCTCCTCAACAGCACAGGGGCTGTCTGACTGGAGGTGGGACAATTCTACAGTGTCCCGGAAAGCCTCATCAACATACCTCTCTGCCTCTCTTAGCTCCTCCAGTTCCGCCACCCTGGCCTCCAAAGTCTGTACGTGGTCTCTGAGGGCCAGGAGCTCCTTGCACCGAATGCACACATACGCCACCGGCCCACAGGGCAGGTAATCATACACGCTACACTCAGTGCAATAAACTGGATAGCCCCCACTCTGCTGCTGGGCTTCTGCCTGCATTCTCTTCTAGTTAATGGAAGGGTTGTTTAAAGCAAGAGGTTTTGAATGTAGTTTGGTTTATAGGTTTTAAGGGGAATAAAGGGACACAGATAGAGCTGGTACGGGACTCCGCTCCCTTCCCACTCCCTTTCGAAACTCCCTGTTAGCAGCCCCTGGTCGCAAAGCTCCCTGGTCGCTTGTGTGCTGCTTTATAAAGCCCTGGCCTATGTGAATGCCTCGCCCACTGATTAAGGCTCAGCCAATTACCAGAGGCTGCTAGTTTTCTGACCTTCCTTTGAAGCTCACAGCCTCCAACTGCCAGCCACAGCACACGGTCCTTCAAACAACCAAACAAACAGACTGACAAACACAAGCTCAGCACACAGCAAGTAACCCCCAAACACAAACAAACACACACTACAGGCAGTCACTTACCCCAAGGATGCTGTATTTGCTCCTCCTTCACCTGGAGAACTCCCTTGCAAAACTCCCTGTTAGCAGCCCCTGTTCACAAAGCCCTTGATGGTGGATAAGTGCACTAATCTAAACGTAGCATACTACCCTTTTATAATGAACTATTATATCCTAATTAACCTTAAATCCACCTTTCTACTATATCTATTCTTCTGCTACCGTATCCAAACTTCCATACCCTCAAAACCAAGTATCTTGTATTTCTTTATTGGCTATTAATATCAAACTTTATTCTAATTATCATTTGCATCAATGCAAATACTGCAGTAACAATAGCCTCGAACATCCCCAAATCCCTTTACAACACCTGCTAAAACCATTTAAAACAAAAACTTGTTGAATACATGACCCAAGCTTCTGCCTTGACTCATTTCTATGAATTACGCTCACTCACGCCTGCTAGCAACTGAATTTTAGCTACTATGAAGCCTTAACTTTAGGCCCAACGGCCTGCTCTCTGCTGATGTTTCAACACATTCTAATCAGCATAAGCAAACATTATTCTCATGGGACACAGACCATAATTTGGTCTATGTTTGTACAGTGCCTAGCACAATGGCATCCTGGTCTATGACTAGGGCTCCTAAACAAACAGTAACACACCTACTACTAAAACTACTACAGTGGGATCAGAACATGTTCTTCTGACTGTGTCACAAGAATGACCATCCCTCAGGAGGGAATTGGAATCTTGCATCAACCTTTCAGTCTTTTGATTGGATCCTGGATCCCAAAATTCCCTGGGATGGTGTTTTCCTTGAGTTAAACTAAAATTTGATGGCTGAGGTTTGGTGAGAATTCAAATTAATGTATGTCCTCTGATGAGTAGGCCTGAATGGCCTATCACTCACACACTTTTAGATGGCTACATACACTGTGGTGTAGTGGAGCAAGCAGTAGCTTGGGCCTTAGGAATTCTTGGTTTTAGTCCCCGTTTCTGCTACTAGCTTGTTGAGTGATCTTGACCCCCTCAGTGTGTAAAAGGGGGATAATGCTAGTGGCTTCCTTTGTAAAGTGCTTTGAGATCTACTGGGGAAAAGTGCAAGCTACAAGTGATTATTATTACCCTTGCTTTACGGTGCTGTCAGCATGACTCATCCCCCTCGTCTCAAGGAAAGTCAGTCCTGATTTAGACCTTTGGAAGCGAGAGCAGAATCAGATCCCTTTGATCTTAATTTTCCTCCTCTACATGTGGCTCTACTGAGGCACCAGCTGGTTCAATGGCAGAGCTGAGCATAAATCCCACATCAGCTGACTACCAGCTGTTCCTCCAACCTAAAGTTGGAATAGGCACCTTCAAATGCTCCTGTCCAGCACAACTCTGGTGAGAACCAATCCCACCAATGTGCATGGAAAGTTACCCACTTCCTTGGAGATCAGTGGATGAAACCTGGGAGCTGGGATTTTCCAAGGTTATTGGGCACCTGAAGATACACAGCAGTCCCTAGTGGAATTTTCCAAAGCACGTCAGGAGGTTAAGTGTCTCTCTTCCAATAAAAATCAATAGGAGTTAGAAGTAAGATTTTTAAAGGAATTTCATGCCTAATTCCCATTGTAATCAGTGGGAGTGAGGTTCCTAAATGCCTTTAAAAATCTGGTTCTGGGATCCTAACCAGTTTAGTCAGTTTTGTAATCCCACTTGGCACCTATCTGCATCTATAGATGAATAAATAGCTTTGAAAACACTGCTCTACAGGCAAAATGCTTCTGAAATAAATGTAGTCAAACTTTACTAATTCTGGGTCACTGAGAATAAAACTGATGCTTAAAACTGTTGATTGGCTCTAGTTTTCAAATTATGCTATTGGGTCAGTATATACGACTCTTGACTTGGGAATAGTGGAGGATAATTGAGTTATAAAGGGAAGGGATCTCAATTTAAACCAGAAATGACTAAAATACATCTTTGACTGGATCTATGAATAAATCTATGACTGGGTTTGGACAGTACTTGCTTTTTAGGCAAAACAATGAATGATGCAATCTGAAGCTGGTATTGCATCATACATGATATGAATTGCATCATGTTATTCCTAGAAGTCATGGATGATGCAATCATAACAAAGCTTACATCACTCTGCTGAACAAATTGCCCTATATCAGCTCTAGAAATCATACAGTGTCGTGCTCTCTTATTTGTCAGTGTTTGATTTTGCAAAGGGACACATTTCTGTTTAGCCAAAGTGAGCAGAGATGCCTCGTACTTGTGTGAACAGTGCAGATAACTTCTGCTATGTTTGTGGTGAAGTGACTTTTGCATCACAAAAGCGCAGTATAACCACTATGGTTAAGAAAGCCTATCACCTTTATTTTGGCTGCAAAATTGGAGATCAGGACCAGAGGTGGGCCCCACACATATGCTGCAACACTTGTGCAACAAATCTTCGCCATTGGTTGAAAAGGAAAAGGAAATCTATGCCTTTTGCAGTGCCAATGATTTGGAGAGAGCCAACAGATCATACCAGCAATTGTTACTTCTGCATGGTGCCTCTAGTTGGGAAAGGTGTGTCAAAGAAGAAAAAGTGGACTGTGCATTATCCAAACATTCCATCAGCTATACGCCCAGTACCCCACGGAGAAGGACTGCCGGTTCCTGATGCACCAGAATCATTCTCACTTGAGTCAGACGAGGACGAGGAAGAGGATGAAACTTCTGGTCCTGAACCATCAATGTCACAGGACCCACATTTTCTCCCATCCTCCTCCTCTGAACCACACCTCATAACACAAGGTGAACTGAATGACCTTGTCAGGGATTTGGAACTACCCAAGAGTAAGGCAGAGCTGTTGGGCTCCAGACTACAGCAGTGGAATCTCCTGGGAGGTGATGTTAGGGTTTCCATGTTCCGTGACCGTCAAAAGGATCTTGTCCCATTCTTCTTCATGGAAGGTGATCTTGTAGCCTGCAACAACATCGATGGTGTGATGGCAGCCCTCAACATCATTCTCGATCCAGATGAGTGGAGACTGTTCATTGATTCATCAAAGACGAGTCTTAAAGCTGTTTTACTGCATAATGGCAATGTTTTGCCATCAATTCCAGTTGGTCATGCAGTCCATATGAAGGAAACCTATGACAACATGAAACAACTTTTGAGGTGCATAAACTATGACCAACATCAGTGGCAGCTTTGTGGTGATTTGAAGGTTGTTGCTCTCTTGCTTGGTCTGCAGACTGGATACACAAAGTACTGCTGTTTTCTTTGCGAATGGGATAGTCGTGCAAGAGATTCCCACTACATCAAGAAAGATTGGCCACTCCAACAGTCATTGGATCCTGGGAGGAAAAGTGTTCAGCATCTACCACTTGTTGAATCAAGGAAGATTTTGTTACCACCCTTACACATCAAGCTGGGTCTGATGAAGAACTTTGTCAAGGCCATTGACAAAACACAAGCAACTTTCAAGTACCTCCGTGGAAAATTTCTAATGTTAAGTGAAGCTAAGATAAAGGAAGGTGTCTTTGTTGGTCCTCAGATTGGTGAACTTCTTCGAGATGATGCATTTGACCATGCACTGCCTGGCAAGGAAAAGACGACATGGAAAGCCTTCCAGTTAGTGGCAATAAATTGTCTCGGAAACAACAAGGCAGACAACTACAGGTTGTTGGTGGACAACCTCCTCAAGGCATACAAAAGCCTTGGTTGCAACATGTCACTAAAGATACATTTTTTGCACTCTCATCTAGATTTTTTTCCGCCGAAGTGCGGAGCAGTGAGCAACGAGTACGGCGAGCGATTTCACCAGGACATTGAAACAATGGAGAAACGCTATCAGGACAAATGGAGCCCATCAATGCTTGCAGACTATTGCTGGACAGTGACAAAGATGCTCCATTTAATGAATACAAGAGACAAGCCAAGAAGCGCCGAGTAGACACTGAATAGGACTAAACTATGTACATAATAGTTTTTTGCCTTTTGTTTCATAATAAACTTTAGTTAGATAACCCTTTTGCTGATTTTTAAAGTGTTACATAAACAGGACAGGTGAAATATTATCATGTAAAGCAACCATAAACACATGAAAAGACCTAGGTTTACAATTTATGATTAAAACTCTACTATCTACACAACATACATAGACATAAAATGTAAAAACTTAAATGTCTTAGAAACAGTAGCCAATCAGTTGTTTTAATTGTCATATTTGAATTCAGCACATCAAAATACATAATAAATAGCACATTTTATCTCTGAAGCAGATGCCTTCTCAAAAATTGTAGACCAGTGAAATCTGGCCCTTACACTACCTGCTCCACTGACTTTCAATCCCTTAAACCGCTTGGGAAATCCTGGCCTTTGGAGGGAATACATCACATCTCTCTATGTGAGACGGATGCATGTATATCTATCATTCTCTATAGAGATAGAAATATAGTCATGTACCTTTCTTTGCTATTTTTCTCACTGTCTCTGATACTATGGCATAGTATTAAAATGGAAAAAAGTCAATGATGGCTATGAAGGAGATTAGAGAGATACAATGTCACATAGGAAACCGTCAGTATGAAAGTTTTAGAGTTCACTTAAATAGCTGAAAGCTAAGAAATAAAAATGATGACACAAGATGACAAAGCACCAGGTTTAATTTTTAAAGCAAATTTTACTTAACATTTTCTACTGATGCCCAGGCAAATTTCTGTCTATGCAGAGCCCTTTCCTTCTATGGTGACAATGAATACACAATGTCAAATAACACACACACTGAAACAATGTTAATGTCAGCTTTTGCCTTTTGGCCCTGCTCCCCCCGGCCAGAGCCCTGCTGCCGGAGCCCCGCAACCCCGCAGCCCCGCTCTCCTGGCCAGAGCACCGCAACCCCGCAGCACCGCTACCCCAGCCAGAGCCCCGCAGCCCCGCTCTCCCGACCGGAGCCCCGGCCCAGGGCCGTCTTTAGGATTTATGGTGCCCTAGGCGGGATTATTAAACTGGTGCCCCTGTGCCTGACTTGCTCTGAGCAACACACACATAAGCTTACGTACTGGGAAACTTGCCACATGCATGTTATTAAAACCAGTTTAACTTAATTAAGCACACTGTAATGCTGATGGACTAGCACTAAAGAAGTAGAAATATAGAAAAAATTCTGATTTGACAGAATGATGCAAATAATATATACATTTTTAATTTGTCAATATTTTATTGGAAATTTATATGAAAAGGTATTTGAAACAAGGATTTGTTTTTAATTAAAAGCAATCTTTCTGGCTTTTTTTGCTGCAAAATCAGTAATGTCATCGTATGACAAAGACAAAGTGATGTCTTGTTTGATTGCAAGAATAGCAAGACCAGTCAAGCATTCCTGACTCATTGTAGAGCGGAGATAGTTTTTAATGAGCTTTAGTTTTGAGAAACTCTGTTCTCCTGATGCTCCTGTTACAGGAATTGTCAGTAGAATATGAGTGGCAATGTACATATTAGGATATATATCAACAAGTTTGCTGGTATGAATAAACTGTACAATGTCCATCATTGATTTTGCATGTGGCAACATTGATGACAGTATCAAATCTTCGTACAGTTCAAGTCCATTTAAATCAAAACTATCAACGTGCTTCAGGAGGCTCTCTAGGTTCTTGCACTTTGTCATTAGTTGCTCTTGTTTTCCTATTTAGTTGAATTTAGTCCCGCTCAGCTTGCTGCCAACTGAATGAATGGAACCCCAGGCCGACAGTGGGTTGAGTGGCTCAGCCGGGGCCTCAGCTGCCGGCTTGCTTAGCCCGCTAACAGCTTGGGGTTCCTTGGGAGTCCCCAGATCAGCAGCGGGTGCTGAGTGGGGCCAGTGGCCAGGACCCCAGCTGGCAATGGGGCAGCAGCTGGAACACCAGAGCATCAAAAATCAGCTGGCATGCCACCTTTGGCACATGTGCCGTAGGTTGCCAACCCCTGCTCTATACCAGTGGTCCCAAACTGGGGTTCGTAACCCCTGGGGGATTGCAGAACATTAAAGGGCATTTGCCATAAAAATGTCACCAATGGCGGCCAGAGGACCTCGGGTATTGGAGATAGCAGGTGGGACCCAGTTGCAGGGCAGACACCCCGAGCCCAGGGAGAGTGGGGCTGGGCAGTTTGGGCTGGCAGCCCGAGTTCTGGCGGTCAGCACGGGAGCCGGCAGCCCAAACCCCAGCACTATGCACGGGGTTGGTAGCCCAAGCCCCAGGCAGAGTGGGGCCGGCAGTTGGGGCTGGCAGACCGAGTCCCAGTGGTCAGCAAGGGAGCCGGCAGCCTGAACCCCAGTGCTCTGTGCGGGGCTGACAGCCCAAGTAACAGGAAGAGTGGGGCTGGACAGTTGGGGCTGGCAGCCTGAGCCCTGCCCCTGTCAGTGGGGGAGCCGGCAGCCCAAACCTCAGCCTGAGCCCCAGGAAGAGCGGGGTGTGCAGTTGGGGCATCCATCACACTGAGGAAATTTAAACTTAAATCCCTGAAAATATTCATTTTTAGGAGGGGGTTCATGACATTTCACAATTTAGTGAAAGGGGTTCGCGGGCTGTTAAAGTTTGGGAACCCCTGCTCTATACACTAGTAAAGAGATGAGTATATTACAGTTGTTGGAGGGCTCTATTTAGCAGTAACAGGGTTACAGGAAAGTCAGTCAACATTTTTTGTTTCTCTGATGAAAACTGGCCCACACCCTTCCCCATACCAAACTTTTCACAAATAATTGTCAACAACTTAATTTTCTGTTTTTGGCTAAGTTATTGATTTTTTTTTAATTGAAATTGAATTTAGGATTGTAAGTAAGCATTTTTGGCAAACAAATTTGTTAAATGACAATCTAAATGGCACCACAGCACTGCTTTCATGCTTGGCTCACCCCCCCCCCCCAGCTTGCTGGTGCAACAGCTGCAGTAGAGGAGGAGATAGGTGGAAAACTGCAGGACCCCAAAATCCACCTCTTGGGGAGCAGAGTGGCAACAGCAGCAGCAAATCCTCAGGTCCGATCACACGCCAATGGGCACCACTGCTAGCCCAATGGACCATGGTGAAGTTAGCACAGCATCTGATCTAAGGGACGGGGCCCCCATGGAGCCACAGCAACTCATCCTGCCCTGTGCAGCTCCGCCCGGGGGAAAGACGCACTCCCCAGCTAGGGTGACCAGATCCAGATGTCCTGATATTATAGGCCAGTCCCGATATTTGGGGCTTTGCCTTATATAGGCACCAGGAGCCTATAAGAAAAAGACCCCAAAATTGGGACTGTCTCTATAAAAGTGGGACACCTGCTCACCCTACCCCAACTCCCTGTCCTAATTTTTTGCACATGCTATCTGGCTATCCCTAGCCCAGTCCTGTGCGACCATTCCAATCCTGGCTGCCTGCCAAGGAAGTGAGTTACTTTCACTTTAATTCCTCAGCAGGCAGCCAAGGAGGGGCGGGGGGAGAGAGGGGTGCTCTGTAGGGGGGAGGGAGAAAGGGGGAGTGCTCCATGGGGCAGGGGGGGAGAAGAATGGACATTATGGGAGACAACAAAGGATACTGCCAGAGCTGCCGAGCCTGCCTCACCTCACGCTGGGGGGAAAGAGTCACACTCACAGGTGAGTTCCTTCCCCCATCCCTTCCCAGAGACCCCCGCAGCCAATCCCCTCCCTCAGACTGTGCTGCATTCTGCTCTCTCTAGGACCCAGCAGCCCTGCTCTTACATGCTCCACTGCTTCCCATCTGTCCGGGCTCCCAGCAGAGCGGTGCCCCCAGACCTAGTGGTACCCTAGGCTGCTGCCTATTTTGCCTATGGCTAAGGACGGCCCTGCCCTGGCCCCGCTACCCCGGCCAGAGCCCCGCATCCCCGCGGTCGCGCTCCCCCGGCCGAGCGCGGCAACTCCCATGGCCCCGCTACCGCGGCCGGAGCCCTGCAACCCCGCAGCCCCGCTCTCCCAACCGGAGCCCCGCGGCCCCGCTACGCCGGTCAGAGCCCCGCATCCCCGCGGTCGCGCTCCCCCGGCCGAGCGCGGCAACTCCCATGGCCCCGCTACCGCGGCCGGAGCCCTGCAACCCCGCAGCCCCGCTCTCCCAACCGGAGCCCCGCGGCCCCGCTACGCCGGTCAGAGCCCCGCAGCCCCGCGGTCGCGCTCCCCCGGCCGAGCGCGGCAACTCCCGCGGCCCCGCTGCCCCGGCCGGAGCCTGGATGCCCCGCCACCCCGGCTAGAGTCCCACAGCCCCAGAGCCCCGCTCTCCCGGCAGGATCCCCGCAGCCCCGCGATCCCATTCCCCCAGCCGGAGCCCCGCAACCCCGCAGCCCCGCTCTCACGGCCAGAGCCCTGCGGCCCCGCTACTTCGGCCAGAGCCCGGCAACCCCGCTGTCCCGCTCCCACGGCCAGAACCCCTCAACCCCGCGGTCCCGCTCTCCCGGCTGGAGCACAAGTCCCACGGCCCCGCTACCCTGGCGAGAGCCCCGCAACCCCGTGGCCCCGGTCCCCTGGCCCAAGAGTGGCAAGTGCGGCTGCCCCGCTCCAGCAGCTGGAGCCCCGCAACCCCGTGGCCCCGCTACCACTGCCAGAGCGCGGATATCCAAAGTGCCGCCCGGAGAGTACATGCCCCACCAATCGGGTCCCTCACTGGCTAAAGCCGGCCCAGGGAATGTATACTCCATTCTTTGATCTTCTTTAGGAATGTTATCTTGGATGGTGAACTCTGGAAATACAGAGACTCAGCTGCCATGAAGATGGGTTTAGCTACATAGATAAATCTACATACTGGGATCTGATCCCAAGCCATCGTGTTATCATGCTGCTGGATGCAGCTACCTCACGAGCTCTATAAACCAACCAATATTGTACAGAGGGAAATCCAATCCCAACTTTGCCTAGTAAATGATAGCATCATTCTGCACCTCATGGCCCTGATTTTGCAAAGGAAATGCACAGGTCTGATGGACCGGACCCTTTGTATAGCCCTTTGGCATCTGAAACTTGTACCATGTGTGCTGTAATGGGCCACTGGGAATGGGGCTGGTGTGGTTCTAATGGCCAGGGCATGGGGCTGGCACTCAGGTGGAATTAGAAGCCAGGTCTCCTATGACACTGGGCATCTTGTTCACTGTGACCTAAATACACTGCTCTACAGCCAAAATGCTTCTGAAATAAGTTTTCAAAGATAATGGCCAATTGCTCTGCAATCACATCAGCCAATTCCCTCAGCACCCTCGGATGAATTAGATCTGGACTCATGGACTTTTTCTAAATAGTCCTTAATAATCTGCTTTGATCTACTATCCCTCATAATCACTTAAAATCTTTTGTAGATAATCAACTTGATTATGATGCCTCTAAAACCAGTTTGTGGAATTCATAACTGGCGGGCAAAAGGTTGTGCATATCTTCCTCTGCATTGAGGGAGGGGGTGAATTTCAATGAGCTTATGCTGTACAGTTCTCTGTGTTTTCCTTCAATTTTGGGTTTACACTTCGGTGGGAGGGGGTGCACTTGAGTGCTGGGCAATTCCCTAGCTGAAGCTTCCCATGCAGTTCTGATTGCAGTGTCTTTTTCGTTCCACAGCTGCAGGGGAGGCTCTAGGAATCCCGCCGCCCCAAGCAGGGGGGATAGCCCTTTGGCTCTGGCGGTCGCCGGTCCCGCGGCTCCGGGGGACCTCTTGCAGACGTGCCTGCGGAGGTTCCGCTGGTTCCGCGGCTCCGGTGGAGCATCCGCTGGCATGCCTGCGGGAGGTCCACCCGAGCTACGGCTCCGGTGGACCTCCCGCAGGCAGGACTGCGGAAGGTCCACCGGAGCCGCCTGCCGCCCTGCCGGCAAAATGCCACCCCAAGCGCGCGCTTGGCGCGCTGGGGTCTGGAGCCAGCCCTGCACAGCTGGGTGGGGCCCAACCTGTGTGTGTGCTGGAGGAGGCTTGAGGTCTCGGCTCAGCAGCACAGTGTAAGGGAGCCCAGGCTGGTGGAACAGGTGGGCTAAGTGTTACCCCAGTACATCAGGTGGCACCCCTGGGGTGGGGCAACCCATCACAATGTCCACTTTGACACCAGTGGAAATACAACTGATTTACAGCAGCTGGGGGTCTGATAAATTGACTCTAAAGGAGCTACATCAGTTCATACCAGCAATGGAGGCATACCAGTTTCCAGCATCAGGGGTTCTGTTCTTCCTCTTCAAAAACATTTCTGTCTACATGAATATTCAAAAGGGGATCAATGCTTTTCTTTCTTTCTTTCTTTCTATACATGGGCAGAGAATTTTAATGTGTGTCTGAGCACATGGGTTGTGTCCGTGTTCATATCTATCTATCTATCTATCTATCTATCTATCTATCTATTTATCTATCTATCTATTCATGTCTGAATCTATCATTATGAATACAACTAGTTTAATAATCATGGGTCAGGTTGTGAGCTTGACTTCAGTGGTGTTATGCTAATTTATACCAGGTGAAGTTCTGGTCCCATAATTCCATAGTGCCCACCAAAGTGATAAATAAGCACCAAACACGCTCATCATCATGCCATGATTGTATTTATTTTTGTTGTTGTTGTTCTGTTATCACTGGTGTTTCTTGCTTCTCCCTCCTCTCATCATTACTCCCCTCTATTCCTCAACTGTCATCATCACCCACTGAGTCTGAGTGGAAATGTTGTTTCCGGAAGTGGTTCTTGTGGTTGGATCTGAATACAGTTGGCTGGAAAGATTCAGTCTGATCTCATCTAATAAGAAAGTCCACTCCCAGAATCCGACCACGGCACATGATCTGCACCTGCTGCCCAAGAGTTAAATGGCGGTCTCTTTTAGCTGAATTTTTCTCAAATCTTCCTCCACATAATGTATGCTTCTTTCATTGCTTTCATGTCCTCCTGTATACAAATGGAGTGTCCAGATGCCTTGAAGAGCTCAGAAAATATCACTACCAGTGACAAGCATCTTTATAGACCTTATTCCTAATGGTGAGTAAATTTCTACATTTATTTAGAGCCGCTCCAAATGACAGCCATTAACTAAAGAAATAAATCCAAATTCCTTCTGAAAAAATAGTTTAATCAATATTGATGTTTTCCATGAGAAAACATCGATATTGATGGCAGTTTTCAATTTTCCATTTGATTTCATGTGGACTCTTTGAATCGAAATTAAGGTTTTCACTATTTCAACTTTTCGTATAGATTCAGGATGAAAATATATATTGGAATATTGGAATTTTCCATGAGATGGAAATTCCATTTTCCAGCCAGTTCTACATGTACTACAATGGTCGTACTGAGGAAAATATTCACAAACATCAATAAAGGTTCCCCAAAGTAGGTCTTAAGAGAGGCTGAAGAATTCCCACCTCTTCTCCAAGGCTCCCTATTTACAGAAAAACATTATGTTTTGTTTTAAATTGTGCACTCTGCATAGTGCGCACTATAGTGTGCTTTGGTTGTTGGATTATAGATAGATAGATAGATAGATAGATAGATAGATAGATAGATAGATAGATAGATATGAACACAGACACAACCCATGTGCTCAGACACACATTAAAATTCTCTGCCCATGTATAGAAAATTCAAATGAAGAAACCAATGACATGATCTTGCTCCAATTTCAGACTGGGGCACAACACCAATGGACTTCAGTGGGAGAATGGTTGGGGCCTTAAGTAATTCATTTATAACCTACCTTGTTTAAGAAAAATAGTTCTATCTCCTAGCTACAAGCACAATATATGTTGAAGGAAACAGAGGTGTTTTTATTTCATTCACTGGCTTCTGGGACCTAGTCCCTGAAGGAAATTTCTTGGAATATTCCTCAGAGGAAGAACAATTCTGCATCAACCTGCAACAAAATAAAATTCACTAGGGTAATTATTTCAGAGGGGGTGGTATCATCATCATCATCATCATGTATTTTCTAGATGAAAATTGTAATGGGATTTACTAAATGGGGTAAATTGTATGATACTATTTTGTCTGGAAAGAGGAATGATTTGTCCAAGGCAACACAACACAAAGAATCAGGGGCAGAGTCAGTAACAACATGCAAGGCTCATGACTCCAGTTCCCTGATGTTCAGTCTGTGCGCCGCACTTTCATCTCAGACACATGATTAGAACGCAGGAGATCTGATTCCCAATTCCCAGTACTCTAAACATTACACCCCACTCCCCTCCTAGAGCTGGGAACAGAACCCAGGAGTCCTCACTCTCAGACTCTACAGCTCTTACCAAAGGGTCTATTTCCTTTCTTGACGACCAGATAAAAAGTCTGTAGAAGTCACTGGGACTATTCCCTTTGATAAAGTTTGCAGTGGAACCAGAATCAGGACTAGTTCACAGGAGCAGTAAAATAAACTCTATGTGGAAGCTGAGAGGTGCTAGGGGGTAGTGTGCTTCAGGGAATGGGGTGATGGGCTGAGCTGGGAGCACTCTCATTTCTTAGAAAGTTCTGACCCCATTTCTCCAGCATGGCCGTAGGGGGCTGAGGCTGTGCTACTGCGAGTGGGGTGGGGTGCTCAGTTTGGGTCAATTTTCCCCCTTAGTCAGTGTTGTTAGCAATACCCCAGTGTAGCACTAGGGGGTGCTAAAATACAGGGATGGGCCTGGAGGATGTTCTCAGGTTGATGGATCTCAATGTCCCAGTTCAGCAGTAGGGGGCGCTGTACTGCAGGGAAGAGGGTGGATGACTCATTAAGGGACATTCTCCTCTGGGGGTCAGTACTAAACCCAGTGCTCCAGCACAGCTCCAAGTGACGACATGCTGCAAGGAGCTAGGTGGGGTCTCACTTGGGGGGCACTCTTGTCTCTTGGTCCATGCTGACCCCTTGTGCTTCAGCAGGGCACCATGTGGCCCTGTGCCACAAGGAGCAGAGGGAGGCGCTCAGCTGTGGACCTGCTCCCATCGGAATCACTGCTTACCACAGTGCTCCAGCATGGCGCTCGGGGGCCCTGTGCTGCAGGGGTGAGAAGGGTGGCTCAGTAGCGGGCACTCTCCCCTTGAAATTGGTGCTGACCTGTAGCGACCCATCACTGTGGAAGGGGACACTGTTTCTGGTGGATGTTATATCTTTTGGATGAGCTGTAAATGAAAGATCTTTCCCGAACACCCGTGGTCATTGAGAAGTCAGTGAGTCTATTAACAAGAAGAAGGGGCAGCAGTGGCACGTACACACGTGCACTGAACATAGCTCATTCCCTCCAGCAGGGGATGACAGTCACACAGACAGACAGGCACATACATATACACATACACACACACTGAGCAGGGCTCATTCCCTTGTGGTTACCTATCTGCTGTTTGCAACACTTGTGATTATGACAAAACAATTAACAGAGCCTTGTGTTGTTTTGTGACTTAAGGTCATTGCTACTTTACTTCCTTATGGCAACTCATTGAGCAACTGCTCCTGTTTAGACTAGAAAGCCTTCTACCTACTCTAATTGCTTAAGCTATTCTTGTATGCAATGCTGTTGTAGCCATCTTGGTCCCAGGATACTAGAGACACAAAGTGGGTGAGATAATATCTTTTGCTGGACCAACTTCTGTCTCTCTCACCAACAATAAAAGATATTACCTCAGCCATCTTGTCTTTCTAAGTAATTTTTATGAGTCTAACCCTATAGGTCTCTTGTGTTTCTGCTATAATTTCCTCAACCCTTCATCGTTTACTTACTATACAACTATTATTTAATGGCTATATAGTCATTACATGGGCTACACATCTCTCTCTCTCTCTCTATCACACACACACACACACAGAGTTTCTATTTTGCATAAGGGGTTCTTTCCTTCCTGCCTTAATTATCTGTTGAATAGTGTTGCTTGATGTTATACATTCTGCATCCGAGACATGCCTCTATTTCAGTGGTCCAGCACAGGGACCGCCATTTGATGCCTGACTAAAGTGCTCTGTGGGCCTATGTGATGAATCCCAACACAATGTGAGACAGAGGAGGTCAGATGAGATAATCTACAGGTCCCTTTTGTCCTTAAACTCTGTGACTCTCTGACAATATGAAATACACCAGTGATATGTGACCGTAAGTGTTTGGGATGAAGCAAGCGCAGATATGGTAAAAGTGAATCTTAAAAACAAACAAAAGGAATCTCTCACTGCCAAACAGCCCCAGAAGAGGAGAAGTGATTATCTCATGTTTTTTCAAAGACACAAACTACAGCACTAACTCTGTAGGCATATATTGTTAGGCAACAGCTACAGGCTGTTGCATCATCATTGTTGCTCTACATGAAATGTCCGTTCAGGGGCCTAGGGGAAAAAGGTTCTGATGCCGCAAGGGATTTATTTGTGTCCTTATTCTCCAGACTCTGATCAAAGCCTTGTTTCTAATTTACAGCAACATTGGAGACCTGCACCTCCCATTGAAGTCAATGAGACCTCAGCCCCTGTGCAAATCAAGCCCACTCTGAGCTGTGATGAGTGGAAAATGATCAAAGACAATGCAGGTCCAGGCACATCCTCTGCCCTGGTGACATTCACAGGTATAGGGCAAAAAGTCCTGCAAAACACACAGGGAAATTTTACATTAGCTGTAGCAAATAGTTACACTGTAGGACTAATGAATTCCTTTGGTAATTCCCTTGGTAATAATTCATTTTCCTGGCTGATCTGAGGCTATTTCAATGATCTTTAGATCTGGTCAAAAGGTTCTGACTATCAAAAATTTGACTAAAGTTTATTTATTTATTAATTTCATTATAAAAAGTTCCTCTTCCCATTTTGCCACCATGTTTAGAGGATGTAAATTTTCGCACATGGTAAAATTTTAATTGAAAATGTGAGGGTCATTGCGAGAGATTCAACAAAATGTTTATGAATTTCCCTTATTCCCCCATTTTGATTGCCTTTGTTTTTCATTCCCTAATTTCTCTGTTTGTGTGAAGAGATGCTCTTCTCTACTGTTTTTCTAAAGGCTCCCTTCACCTCTCTGTTCTTCAGCGTGTATATAATGGGGTTCAACACTGGGGCCACAATTGTGTTCATGAGGGAAATGATTAGATCACTCTCTGGGGTGGAACTAGACTTGGGCCTGAGATAGGTGATAAGGGCTGTTCCATAGAACAAAGTCACCACCATGAGGTGGGAGGAGCAGGTGGAGAAGGCTTTACGCCTTCCCTCCGCAGACTGGAGCTTAAGGGTGGTGGAAATAATGCAGATGTAGGACAGGATTATCATCAGGAAAGGGCTCATGATGAACAGCACTGACAGTGAAAACCATAATCTCATTTTTGGATGTGTCCTTACATGCCATCTTCACCACTGGTGGGATGTCGCAGAAGAAGTGGTGGATGCGGTTGGAGCCACAAAAGGGTAAGCGGAAGATCCACGTGGTCTGAGCTACTTCCACTGAGATGCCGATGGTCCATGAAGCACCTGCGAGCTGTGCACATACCCGACCACTCATGATGGTGCTGTAGTGCAAGGGGTTGCATATGGCTATGTAGCGATCGTACGCCATGACTGCTAGGAGGCAGCATTCCGTCAGGCCCATGATGGTGAAGACGTACATCTGGACTGCACAGCCCACAATAGAGATGGTCTTTTGCTCCACCAGGAGGTGAACCAGCAACTGAGGGACCACACTGCTGGTGTAGCAGATTTCCAAGAATGACAGGTTCACCAGGAAGAAATACATGGGGGTGTGAAGTGAGGGGTTTAGCTTTATAAGGAGGATAACAAGCAGGTTCCCTATCAGGGTGACCAGGTAGATGACCAGAAGCAACAGAAATAGAAGGATTTGCAGCTTGTTAAGGTATGAAAACCCCACCAGGATGAACACATCGGAGATGGTCTGGTTCTCTCCAGGGTCACTCGCAGAATAGGTCATCTGTAGGGGCAACATAGAAAGAGACTGAATCTGTGGAATACCAAACATGTGGATGTAAATCAAACAATTCATACTGGTTTCCTTTCAGTTGGGAGGCTTGAGAATAAAACCTGCTACGATTCTGTATATAAATATGTAACTGGGCCAAATCATCATCAGGTGTAAACTGGTGTAGTTGCATTGATGTCATTCAAGCTATGCCAATATAGATTAGCTGGAGATCCGACCACTTTGACACCGGTGGAAATAGAGCTGATTTACAACAGACAGGGATTTGATGAAATTGACTCTAAAGGAGCTACATCAGTTTATACCAGCAATGGTGGTATACCGGTTTCCAGCATCAGGGGTTCTATTCTTCCTCTTCAAACTCATCCTTCCTCTTCCTCAATCCTTCCTCTTCAAACCATTTTTTAGTCTACATGAAAATTCAAAAAGGAATCAATACTTTTCTTTCTTTCTTTCTTTTTCTCTTTCTTTCTTTCCCCTAAGACTGTTATGCTACAGCCACTTTTATCAAATACAATTTCTCAAATGAGGGCAAATTCTGCTCTCATTCAGCTCTTAATCATGAGAATTGTTATATGTAAGTATTCCCACTGCAGTTACAACTCACATAAGTGAGGACTACTCACATGAATAAACTGATGCTGCTGAGCCCAATATCTTTGAAGCACTTTGGAGAATGAGAAGCACAATAAATGTTGAAAACAATGGGGGATGTTGCGTGTTTTGTATACTATTAAATGTTATTGTTCCCTAAATATTAGAGAACAATTGAAATCATTCCTGGCTTTATCATCGCAGCATCCCAAATGTATTGGTTTCTCTCAATATACAAAAGAAGACCTAGGGCTGGTGTAAATCTTCCCAGCTCAGTGGGTATAAAAAGAGCTACACTGATTTACACCAGTTGAGGATCATCGTCCAATCACTTTGCTATAAAGAACTTTACAAGAAGGAACATCCTACGATGTAAGAAGAGATGTTTTCCACAGGTGTTTTACTTCAAGGTTACTTGTTGACAAGGAACTTCCTAATAACAGGCATGACAATGAAATAACAGAGATGGAATTAAAATGAGTAATAACAAATATTGTATTTTGCATACCCTTAGTACCTTCAATATGTAGCTCTCAAAGCAACACATCAAACAACAGTGAGCTATTAGGGGGAAACTGGAATGATAGGATGAATAGACTGGATTAACACAGCTAGTCAGCATTCTGAGAAATGGAACTGAGCTGTCCTGTTACCTGAAACTGTGCCATAACCACAGGACCATTCTCCTGGTAATTTAAGAGGAAGGGAGAGAGAGAGAGAGAGAGAGAGAGAGAGAGAGAGATTCAAAGGGAATCAGATAGAGAAAATTTAATTAAATAACCAAAGCAAACTTTGATGGCACATTATGCAAAGTGCACTACCTAGAACAATTTAAAACAAAAGGGAATGATGTTCTCTAAATACTGAGATCTGGTGGAGAGGTTGAAATTCTTCTGCCTCTCTTAAGATCTACTTTGGGGAACCTCTATTGATGTTTGTGAGTACTTTCCTCAGCACAGCCATTACAGTATATGAAAAGCTGGCTGGAAAATGGAATTTCCATCTCATGAGAAATTCCAATATTTGAATTTTCATTGAATTGATATGAAAAGTTGAAATAGTGAAAACCTTAATTTCGATTCAAAGAGTCCACATGAAATCGAATGGAAAATTGAAAACTGACATCAATATCGATGTTTTCTCTTGGAAAACATCAATATTGATGAAACTATTTTTTCAGAAGGAATTTGGATTTATTTCTTTATTTAATGGCTGACATTTGGAGCAGCTCTAAAAAATGTAGAAATTTACTCACCATTAGGAATAAGGTCTATAAAGATGCTTGTCACTGGCAGTTGGCTAATATTTTCTGAGCTCTTCAAGGCATCTGGACACTCCATTAGTATACAGGAGGACATGAAAGCAATGAAAGAAGCATACATTATGTGGAGGAAGGTTTGAGAAAAATTCAGTTAAAAGAGACCGCCATTTCACTCTTGGGCAGCATGTGCAGAGCATATGCCGTGGTCGGATTCCGGGAGTGGACTTTCTTATTAGAAGAGATCAGACTAAGTCCTCCCAGCCGACTGTATTCAGATCCAAATACAAGAACCACTTCAGGAAACAACATTTCCACTCAGACTCAGTGGATGATGATGACAGTTGAAAAACAGAGGAGAGTAAGGACAAGAGGAAGGAGAAGCAAGAAACACCAACAATAACACAACAACAACAAAAAAAATAAATATAATCATGGCATGATGATGAGCATGTTTGGTGCTTTCTTATCACTTTGGTGGGCCCTATGGAATTATAGGACCAGAACTTCACCTGGTATAAATTAGCACTGAAGTCAAGCTCACAACCTGACCCATGATTATTAAACTACTTGAATTCAGAATGATAGATTCAGAGACTAATAGATCAATTGCTATACTAACAGGTAGACTGCCAGATAGATAGATAGATAGATAGATATGAACACAGACACAACCCATGTGCTCAGATACACATTAAAATTCTCTGCCCATGTATAGAAAATTCAAATGAAGAAACCAATGACATGATCTTGCTGCCATTGCAGACTGGGGCACATCACCAATGGACCTCAGTGGGAGAATGGTTGGGGCCTTAAGTAATTCATTTATAACCTACCTTGTTTAAGAAGAATAGTTCTATCTCCTAGGTACAAGCACAATATGGGTTGAAGGAAACAGAGGTGTTTTTATTTCATTCACTGGCTTCTGGGACCTAGTCCCTGAAGGAAATTTCTTGTAATATTCCTCAGAGGAAGAACAATTCTGCATCAACCTGCAACAAAATAAAATTCACTAGGGTAATTATTTCAGAGGGGGTGGTATCATCATCATCATCATCATGTGTTTTCTAGATGAAAATCATAATGGGATTTACCAAAGTGGTGTAAATTGTGTGATAGTATTTTGTCTGGAAAGAAGAATGAATTGTCCAACGTAACACAACACAAAGAGTCAAGCGCAGAGTCAGTAACAACACCCAAGGCTCATGACTCCAGTTCCCTGATGTTCAGACTATGTGCCCCACTCCTGTCTCAGATCCATGATTAGAACACAGGAGATCTGAGTCCAAATTCCCACTATTCTAAACATTACACCCCACTCCTCTTACAGAGCTGGGAACAGAACCCAAAAGTCCTCACTCTACTGCCCTAATGAAAGGGCCCATTTCCCTCCTATAGAGCCAGATCCAAAGCCCATAGAAGTCAGTGGGACTATTCCCATTGACACCAGTAAGTTTGCAGCAGGACCAGAATCAGGACTAGTTCCCAGGAACATTAGAATAAACTCTGTGCAGAAACTGAGAGGTGCTAGGGGGTAGTGTGCTTCAGGGAATGGGGTGATGGGCTCAGCTGGGAGCACTTTCATTTCTTAGATAGTTCTGAGCCCCTTACTCTAGCATGGCCATTGGGGGCTAGAGGCTGTGCTACTGGGAGTGAGGTGGGGTGCTCAGTTTGGGGCAATCTTGTCCTAGTCAGTGTTGCTAGCATTACCCAATGTAGCACTAGGGGGTGCTAAAATACAAGGATGGGTCTGGAGGGCTCTGTGGGATGTTCTTGATTGATCCCAATGTCGCAGCTCTGCAGTAGGGGGCGCTGTACTGACAGAAACAGGATGGAGAACTTATTACAGGATGTTCTCCTCCGTGGGTCAGTTGTACTTCCCCCAGTGCTCCAGCACAGCTCCAAGGGATGACAATGGCATGCTGCGAGGAGCTGAGTGGGGTCTCACTTGGGGGGCACTGTTATCTCTTGGTCCATGCTGACCCCTTGTGCCTCAGCTGGGCACCATGTGGCCCTGTACTGCAAAGAGTTTGGTGAGATGCTCAGCAGTGGACCTGCTCCTATGAGAATGGCTGCTTACCACAGTGCCCCAGTATTGCACACGGGGGCCCTGTGCTGCAGGGGGTAGGTAGGGTGTTTTAATAGATGGCACTCTCCCTTTGGTATTTGTGCTGGTCCGCAGTGACCCCTCACCATGGAAGGGGGCATTGGTTCTGGTGAAAGTTATATCTTTCAGATGAGCTGTAAATGAAAGATCTTTCTGTACCACCCGTGATCATGAATGACTCCGTGGGGCATTCCCTCCAGCAGGGGGTGAGAGTCACACACACACACACACAAACACACACACACACACACACACAGCAGGTCTCATTCCCTTGTTGTTATCTATCTGCTCTTGTTATTATTACACTTGTTATTATGACAAAACAGTAAACTTACATTCATTGTTAGTTTACTTACTTATGCTAACTCTTTGAGCAACTCCTTCTGTTCAGGCTATAAGGCCTTCTACTTACGCTAATTGCTTAAGCTATTTTTGTATACAGTGCTGTTATAGCCATCTGGGTCCCAGGATACTAGAGACAAAGTACATGAGGTAATATATTTTGCTGGACCCACTGCTGTCTCTTTCACCAACAATAAAATATATTACTGCATCTACCTTGTCTTTCTAAGTAATATTTTATGTCTAGATCTATAGGTGTCTTGTGTTTCTGCTATCAGTTCTCACCCCTTTATCCTTTACTGACTATATAACTATCATTATTGACTGGCTATATAGTCATTGCATGAGTTTCCAGTCTCTCTCTCACTCTCTCTCTCTCTTTCACATGCAGACACACCCACACACAATTTCTATATTACATGAGATGTTCTTTCCTTCCTGCCTTAATCATCTGTTTATCAGTGTTGCATGACATTACAGATTCTCCTTCCCAGAGGTGCTCCCATTTCAGTGCACAGTTACAGGGACCACCAGGTACAGTTCTCTTTTATGTTCACTTTGATGCCTGACTAAAGTGCTCTGTGGGCCTGTGTGATGACACCCAAGTCAGCATGAGACAGAGTCGGTCAGACAAGATAATCTAGAGATCCCTTTTGTCCTTAAATGCTGTGACTCTCTGACAATATGAAATACATCAGTGATGTGTGACCAGAAGTGTTTGGGATGAAGCAAGCACAGATACAATGGAAGTTTATCTTAATGTAAGCAGAGTCAGGATGAGCTCTACCCTGACATGTGGTGGTGAATTATGGCAAGCGTGAAAAAGAATTTCAGGGGCCGATCGTGTTTGCATAGGCACACCCACCCCACTTGGCATAGCCCACGGCAGCCTGGGATGGTTGCTTTGGCAGCTGTGGGATCCCCAGTTTCTGTGTTGTTGGGGCAGGAGGAGTGGAGTGTTGTCACCTTGATTGTGTGGATGAGAAACTGTGAAACTGCTTTGTGACAGGGAGTCTCAACATCAATTGAGTGGCACTCGCTAGACAAGGGAGTGGGCTCCCTGTGTGAGCCAGAATGACCAATTACGTCTCCTCCTCTCTTCACTGTTGAATATCAGAGTTGATTTTTGATTCCCTTAAGATTCTAAGTTACAGGTTGCTGAGCTGAACTCACTTTAGGCTAATGGTGCACCAGCACTGGGGCTCCCCTACTATGAACTGAAATCACTAAGAGCTGAAATCACTAAAGAGCTGTGCTAACTAGTGGGGGAGCCTGAAGCTATATTGCGGAGCAGTTTGTGGGACAGTTGGAGTGCCCACAGAGCGAGCGGAGCCGAGCAGTTTGCGGGGACGGCTGGAGTGGATCACAGGTCGGCTGGTGTAGCAGAGCAGCTGGCAGAGCGGAGCGGAGCTGAGCAGTTCATGGGGAAGGGGGAAGCAGAATCCCATGGAAAGGCAGGGCAGTCGGCCCCGGACCCCATAAGGTGCCCCTTTCTACCCAGGCTGGCCGGGGGGCGGGGGGGGAAACCCCTGCAGATAGACTCTTGAACTCTGGGGCTGCACTGACCCAGGACAGAGACTTTTGGGTTGCAGGACTTTTGGGACTGTGGGTGATTTTTGGGTTGCTGGACTCTTGGGACATTTGAGGTATTGGACTTTGGAGTCTTGGGGTGATTTTGGGGTTGCTGGACTTAAGAGCCCAGGGAAAAGGACCTGGCCTAGTTGAGGTGTTTTCCCAATCTAATGCTATGTTGTTTATCTCATATTATTAAACATTTTCTGTACACCAAGACTGTGCTTGCGAGAGGAGAAATATTACCTCTTTGAGGCACCCAGGGATGTGTGTGTAAGATTTTTCCAGGTCACTGGGTGGGGGCTTCAGCTGGTTTGCATTACGTTGTAGGGAAGGGACCCGTATGTATTGAACTCAGCCCTTGCTGCTATCAATTCGGCCTGGCAGAAGGGTTACATTAAAAATAAACAAACAGAATCTCTAGCTGCCAAAAAGCCCCAGAAGAGTAGAAGTGATTATCTGCTGTCTTTCCAAAGACACAAACTACAGTGCCAACTTCGTACAGAAATGTTATGAGGCAATAGCTACAGGCCGTTGCATCATCCTTGTTGCTCTACATGAAATGTCCGTTCAGAGGCCTAGGTGGAAAAGGTTCTGCTCCCGAAGGTGAATTATTTGTCCTTATTCTCCAGACACTTATCAAACCTGTGGGGTTAATTTAAAGCAACATCTGACTCCTACATCTCCCACTGCAGTCAATGAGACCTCAGCCCCTTTGCAAATCAAGCCAACTCTGAACTGTGATGAATGGAAAATGATCAAGGACCATGCCAGGTCCAGGAATGTCTCCTGCCCTGGCCACACTCACAAGTAGAAGGGGAACAGCTCAGCAAAACACACAGGGAAATATTGCAGAAGCAAATAGCTACACTGTTGGAATAATGAATTCCCTTGCTATTAATTAATCTTCCTCACTGCTCTGAGGCTGGGGATTGGCTCTGACAACAGGGAAATACACTCTGTGCGAACATGAGAGCATAAAGCTGCAGGAGCTGAAAAAGCAAAGTCTTTGACATCATTATGGACCATCGCTTGACTCTTCTCCAACCCTCACCCTTTGCTGCCCCTGGTACCCTGTACACAGTATAGCCAACTTTTTTTCCGCCATGTCTCTCTGCTTCCTCTACTGCCCCTTTTACAGTATAGCCACCCCACCTCCACCCCTCACCCTCTGCTGCCCCTAGTGCCCATTATACAGTACAGCCGCCCCTTCCCCGCCCCCACCCTCTGCTGCCCCCTAGTGCCCATTATACAGTACAGCCGCCCCTTCTCCACCCCCACCCTCTACTGCCCCTAGTGCCCATTATATAGTATAGCCGCCCCTTCTCCACCCTCACTTTCTGTTGCCCCCTAGTGCCCATTATACAGTATAGCCACCTCTTCCCCACCCCCACGCTCTGCTGCCCCCTAGTGTCCTTTGTTCATTATAGCTGACCCTGAATGTTTTGGGAGATGTTTTGGCACCATCTAGGTGCACGAAATACACCAGAATGTTATCTGTACTCCTTTTGCCCAGAACAGAGCAGTATATTGGTGGATTGACAGAGAGAGAAAGGGAGGTATCACAGATGGATTGATAGAGAGATTTAGATGTGGAGATATCACAGATTGTAGGATCAGTAGATAACTAGAGATTTTGAAAATAGCTAGCTAGCTAGAGGGGCTGTATGGGGATAGATAGATAGATAGATAGATAGATAGATAGATAGATAGATAGATAGATAGATAGATAGATAGATATCCATGTAATATGTTATATGCCTAGTGTGGATGAAGTGTGCTGGATGTGTGTTGTATGTTGACAACCGAAGCAAGAATTTGAGGGTTTTCTGCAGTCAAGAGGTGTTTGCATTAAAAAAAACAAAAAGCAAAAAACTTTGTTATGAGAAAGATAAGGAATAACACTGGGGGCATTGCCATGACAATGTACCTGTTGCAATGTATCTGCTGCAGTTGTAAAAAAGAACTGGGGAAAGAGGAACATCTCAGGCCTGGACCTATTTCTAAACATCTTGGGTTTTGGCAATTTGACCAGAACTGTCTTTTGAAATTGCCCAGACAACTGATGATGTGATGGGGTGGATTATAAAAGATATTTGATACACTCGCAATTTGGAGTCGTTTGTGAATCCAGAGCCCTTTTTAGATTAAGATGTGGTAATGCTGGCTCTCTGCACCTTGTGATCAGACTGAACATCGACTTCAGTTCTGATCTTCAGACTCTGGTGTAGTATGCTTGGGTTATGAATGTGGACTGAGCAGTTTATTTTGTAAGCAATAAAGAATATTTGTGGATTATACACCAACACTGTGTCCGGTATCTGTCTGCTCCCCTATCTCATAGGGTGACTCCTGCTGCGGGTCTAACACCCCCACCATCTGCTACCCATAGTACCCATTATACAGTATAGCCACCACTTCCCCACCCCCACCATCTGCTGCCCCAGTGCCCATTCTGCAGTATAGCCCCCACTTTAAATTTTTTACCTCTGCAAGTGGCCCTTGTTAACTAAGTCACTCCTTTCTCACTGCTGTGATACAGTATAGCAGCCAGTTTCCTGTCATCCATCATTGGCTGCATTCTGCTGCCTGTTGCTGATAAATTGTACAGTCAATTGCTTGACAGTAGGGTTTATTGCTAAAAGCCAATCATAGTATAGTACTCGGAAAAGGTTCAATATGATACCAGTCTCCAGGAAGCCGTCTCGTGCATCATTGTTAAATGTACCTTGCACAGAAGCTGAGCTCCCAAATTCATACATTTCAACTAGGAATAACTCTAGTTACAAAACTCTTTCATGGATTGAGAACTGGCTAAAAGACAGGGAACAAAGGTAGGAATAAATGGTAAATTTTCAGAATGGAGAGGGGTAACTAGTGGTGTTCAGCAAGGTCAGTCCTAGGACCAATCTTATTCAATTTATTCATAAATGATCTGGAGAAAGGGATAAACAGTGAGGCGGCAAAGTTTGCAGATGATACTAAACTGCTCAAGATAGTTAAGACCAAAGCAGATTGTGAAGAACTTCAAAAAGATCTCACAAAACTAAGTGATTGGGCAACAAAATGGCAAATGAAATTTAATGTGGATAAATGTAAAGTAATGCTCATTGGAAAAAATAAGCCCAGCTATACATACAATATGATGGGGGCTAATTTAGCTACAACTAATCAAGAGAAAGATCTTGGAGTCATCATGAATATTCTCTGAAGACATCCACACAGTGTGCAGCAGCAGTCAAAAAAGCAAACAGGATGTTAGGAATCATTAAAAAAGGGATAGAGAATAAGACTGAGAATATCGTATTGCCCTTATATAAATCCATGATATGCCCACATCTTGAATACTGCGTACAGATGCGGTTCCCTCATCTCAAAAAAGATATATTGGCATTAGAAAAGGTTCAGAGAAGGGCAACTAAAATGTTTAGGGGTTTGGAACAGGTCCCGTATGAAGAGAGATTAAAGAGGCTAGGACTTTTCAGCTTGGAAAAAAGGAGACAAAGCTTTTGATACAGTCTCCCACAGTATTCTTGCCAGCAAGTTAAAGAAGTATGGGCTGGATGAATGGACGGTAAGGTGGATAGAAAACTGGCTAGATGGTCGGGCTCAACAGGTAGTGATCAATGGTTCCATGTCTAGTTGGCAGCCGGTATCAAGTGGGGTGCCCCAAGGGTCGGTGGTGGGGCCGGTTTTATTCAATATCTTCATTAACGATCTGGAGGATGGTGTGGACTGCACCCTTAGCAAGTTTGCAGATGACACTAAACTGGGAGGAGTGGTTGATACGCTGGAGGGTAGGGATAGGATACAGAGGGACCTAGACAAATTAGAGGATTGGGCCAAAAGAAATATGATGCGGTTCAACAAGGACAAGTGCAGAGTCCTGCACTTAGGATGGAAGAATCCCATGCACTGCTACAGACTAGGAACCGAATGGCTGGGCAGCAGTTCTGCAGAAAAGGACCTAGGGGTTACGGTGGATGAAAAGCTGAATATGAGTCAACAGTGTGCCCTTGTTGCCAAGAAGGCTAATGGCATTTTGGGTTGTATAAGTAGGGGCATTTCCAGCAGATCGAGGGATGTGATCATTCCCCTCTATTCAGCACTGGTGAGGCCTCATCTGGAGTACTGTGTCCAGTTTTGGGCCCCACACTACAAGAAGGATGTGGATAAATTGGAGAGAGTCCAGCAAAGGGCAACAAAAATGATTAGGGGGCTGGAACACATGACTTATGAGGAGAGGCTGAGGGAACTGGGATTGTTTAGTCTGCAGAAGAGAAGAATGAGGGGGGATTTGATAGCTGCTTTCAACTACCTGAAATGGGGTTCCAAAGAGGATGGATCTAGACTGTTCTCAGTGGTAGAAGATGACAGAACAAGGAGAAATGGTCTCAAGTTGCAGAGGGGGAGTTTTAGGTTGGATATTAGGAAAAACTTTTTCACTAGTAGGGTGGTGAAGAACTGGAATGGGTTACCTAAGGAGGTGGTGGAATCTCCTTCCTTAGAGGTTTTTAAGGTCAGGCTTGACAAAGCCCTGGCTGGGATGATTTAGTTGGGTTTGGTCCTGCTTTGAGCAGGGGGTTGGACTAGATACCTCCTGAGGTCCCTTCCAACCCTGAGATTCTATGATTCTATGAGACTAAGGGGGGATATGATAGAGGTATATAAAATCATGAGTGTTGTGGAGAAAGTGGATAAGGAAAAGTTATTTACTTATTCCCATAATATAAGAACTAGGGGCCACCAAACAAAATTAATCGGCAGCAAGTTTAAAACAAATAAAAGGAAGTTCTTCTTCACGGAGTGCATAGTCAACTTGTGGAACGCCTTGCCTGAGTAGGTTGTGAAAGCTAGGACTGTAACAGGGTTTAAAAGAGAACTGGATACATTCATGGAGGCTAAGTCCTTTAATGGCTATTAGCCCAGAGGGGTAAGGAGTGGTGTCTCTAGCCTCTATTTGCAGAGGTTGGAGATAGATGGCAGGAGAGAGATCAATGATCATTACATAAGAACATAAGAATGACCGTACCAGGTCAGACCAAAGGTCTATCTAGCCCAGTATCCTGTCTACCGACAGCGGCCAATGCCAGGTGCCCAAGAGGGAGTGAATCTAACAGGCAATGATCAAGTGATCTCTCTCCTGCCATCCATCTCCATCCTCTGAGAAACAGAGGCTAGGGACCTTTGGTCAGACCCAGTATGGCCATTCTTATGTCTTATGTCACAGAAATCCAGCCTGTCTATTCATCCCTGAACTTCGTTCCTTAACTTCTTGTTCTGAACCATGACCTTTCATATCTTGCTTTTGGACACAGCATTCCACGTCCTGGTCCATGAAGGTTCCCCACAATTTGTACTAAGCTGTTGAATTAATGTATCTTGACTTTTACAAGTTTCTTATCTGCTTATGTTAAATACTAAGTTATACTGTTGCTTGGTAGTGTGGGGTGTAGGTTAGCATGAGTGCACTGAATACTGGGAAGAACATACACTAATTCAGCTTGTAGAACTGACAGGTATTCACATAATGGGGTGTATACTAACTTAACACATATGTGTTCGCTGACAGGCCACGGCTTGTTGCTCCGATAATTATTGTATGAGGGTTACACCTTTGCTAAATTAATTTACAAAGCAGAGATGAGAGCATGTATGTGGGATTTACCTTTTTATCCAAATGTGTACGTTTTTGGGAGTGTAGAGTGGGAAACCGCATCACATGTCCATCCAATTTAGGCTTAATCAGTTTTGCCATTGTTTAATACAATTTAAGAGAGAATTAATCTTACTTATAGTGTTTGGACATACATTTCTGCCTCACAAGTAATAACAGACAAGATAGAATAGGTGAATGGGCCCAAGTTAACACATTCTGGGGCACTGAAAAGTCATTCCTTCCTCCATGATGTCAGTCCTCCTCACCTGCCTGGATCTCCTGTTCTCCAGCCCATTTTATATGTATTTTCTTATTTTATATGTATTTTACATATGTATTTTCATATATTTGCACATTTTCTATGGCTTAATTTTCCTCCATTCTTCAGTCAACACATTATCCATTTAATTTTAAATAACCTGCGCATTACTTAGGCACAATTATTAATCATCTAATGTCTACAACCTTCTTGATGAATTTGTAGTTTCTGGATCATGTTGCCCTGGGCCACTCTGCTTCTAAGTTTCCCAGAGAAAGGGATTTTTCTTTTGTTTATCGTTACATGTACTTACTTCCAGTGGTGAGCTCCAGTCGGTTCGCACCGGTTCGCAAGAACCGGTTGTTAAATTTAGAAGCCTTTTTAGAACCGGTTGTTCCAGGACAACCGGTTCTAAAAAGCTTTTAAATTTAACAAAGTCTCGGGCAGCTGTCCACCCAGCCCCCAGCCCCAGCTCACCTCCCCCTCTCCCCTGAATGCTCCGCCCTCCTTCTCCTCACCTTCCCCTTCTTCCCACAAATCAAACATTCGCGGGAAGCCTGAAAAAAGCAGCAGGCAGGTAAGCCGGGTGTGGGGGCGGGACAGCTCCCCCTGGCCCTGGCCGAACGCCCCCGCCCGGTCCCAGACAAGCACCCCTGGCTCGGGCTGGTCCTGGCTGCGTGGCTCGGATCCAGCCCAGCTCGGGCCCCATGGCTCCGGCCCCAGTCCGACCTGGGGAGTCGGGCCCTGCGGCTGAGGCTCCGGCCCCGGCGCCAGCCCGGCCTGGGGAGTCGGGCCCTGCGGCTGCGTCTCCAGCCCCGGCGCCGGCCCATCCCAGAGAGTCAGGCCTCTCGGCTGCAGCTGCGGCTACGGCCCCGGCACCAGCCCGGCCCGGGGAGTCAGGCCCCGCGGCTGCGTCTGTGGCTACGGCCCTGGTGCCGGCCTGGCCCGGGGAGTCGGGCCCTGTGGCTGCGGCTGCGGCCCCGGTGCCGGCCCGGCCCAGGGAGTCGGGCCCCGTGACTCCGGCCCCGGTGCCAGCCCGGAAGAGCGGACCCGGTCCCGACCCCAGGCAGTGTGGTAAGGGGGCAGGGAGCAGGGAGGAGGTGTTCGGTGGGTTGTGGAGGGGTGGATAGGGGTTAGGGCGGTCAGAGGGCAGAGAACAGGGGGATTGAATGGAGGCAAGGATCCCGGGGGGTAATCAGGAAGGAGCAGGGGTTGCATTAGGTGGTGGGGGCACTTAGGGACAGAGAGAAGGGGTGGTTGGATGTGGCAGGGGTCCCGGGGGGGCCATCAAGAATGAGGGAAGGGGTTGGATGGGGCTGCAAAGGGCAGTCAGGGGACAGGGAAGGGGGGGATGGGTCAGGGGTCCCGGGGGGAGGGTGTCAAAAAACATGGGGGGTTGGATGGGGCACGACCCCCCGGGGGGGGCACAACCCCCTCGTGAGGTGAGGAGGAGGGAACTGGTTGTTAATATTTTGGCAGCTCATCACTGCTTACTTCTTACTTACATCTTCCAACACGACAGGTTACTTATCTTGCCAACAATATCATTTTAAACAAATCAGCAAATTATATCAAAGAGATCCAACAAAACATCACATACTGCCAGCCAGTGCATCTCAGAGTCTCAATGTATTTTAAGCTTCGAATGAATGCATTATAGGGATGTTTACTGAAAGAAGGCATATAGTCATGGAAATGCTGAACTAGGTATAGAGGTTTTTCATTTGGTGTTTATTATAATGCTGCAACGATATAGGTAGAGAAGCAAACAGAATAGTATCTCTCATCATAAAAATATTGAAAGGAATTTTTATCATATAGTTATACAAAGATGTACCATATACACAGGCATTTGGTGCAATATTGTTATACATTGATATAACCACATGTAGTTTATGAGTTTATCACACAGCTATTATTTTACATATGTAATATAAACTATGTACAGTGCTTCTTTAACTCAGGAATCACCAGGTGAAACTCTCTGCCCTGTGTTAAGCAGAATGTCAGACTAGATGATCAAAATGATCCCTTATGACCTTTTAATCAATGAATCTATGATATACACAATGATCTGTTAGCCTAGACTTCTGAACCTGTGCAAAATGCCATGGAAATCAAAAGCCAGCTTCCAGAGTTGTTGTGTGATCTGCTCAGATTAGGCATTGAAAGATCCACCAGACTCTTGCATAGGAAACTGTTCATAAGTGCTGAGAAATATTATTTAAAATTAGGCAACAGGGAGCACTAGGGAAATCCATTAGACAGCCAAGGAAACCCAGCCCAACCCAACCTAAATCCTAAAATGCTTCAGTGGACTGACAGAGCAGGAAAAGGAGAAGCCTAAATGGAGTTCTCGGTAGAGCTGGTTGAAATTTTTCCATCATTAAAATTTTAGTGAAAATTGTTAAATTTGCAAAAACCAAGGTGAACATTTTATGAAAGGGTTTTTATTTTAAGCTTTTATTTAATTTGACATTCAAAATTTTGAAGATATTTAAAATTTGGGCGGGGAGTTTGGTAATAAAAGTTTGTCTTCCCATTCTCCTGATAGGTTTACAAGTCAAAGTTTTTCAAATGACAACAATTCGATTAAAAAAGTGAAGGTCATTGGGAGTAATTCAACAGAACATTTATGAATTTCCCTCATTCCCCATTTTAACTAACTCTATTTTTCATTCTCTGTTTTCTCCAATTGTGTGAAAAAATGCTCTTCTCAACTGTTTTTCTAAAGGCTCCCTTCACCTCTTTGTTCCTCAGAGTGTATATTATGGGGTTCAACACAGGTGCCACAACTGTGATCACGAGGGAAATCATTTGATCACTCTCTGGGGTGGAGATAGACTTGGGCCTCAGGTAGGTGATAAGGGCCGTTCCATAGAACAAAGTCACCATCATGAGGTGGGAGGAGCAGGTGGAGAAGGCTTTACGCCTTCCCTCTGCTGATGACAGCTTGAGGATGGTGGAGATAATGCAGATGTAGGACACAGTTATCAACAAAAAAGGGCCCATGATGAACAAAACTGACACGGTCAAGACCATAATCTCGTTTTTGGATGTGTCCGTACATGCCATCTTCACCACTGGTGGGATGTCGCAGAAGAAGTGGTGGATGCGGTTGGAGCCACAGAAGGGCAGGCTGAAGATCCAAGTGATCTGAGCTACTTCCACTGAGATGCCGATGATCCATGAAGCACCCACGAGCTGTGCACATGCCCAGCCACTCATGATAGTTCTGTAGTGCAGGGGGTGACATATGGCCACATAGCGGTCGTATGCCATGACTGCTAGGAGGCAGCATTGTGTCAGGCCCATGATGGTGATGACGTACATCTGGGCAGCACAGCCCGCAATGGTGATGGTCTTTTGCTCTGCCAGGAGGTGAATCAGCAGCTGAGGGACCACACTGCTGGTGTAGCAGATTTCCAAGAATGACAGGTTCACCAGGAAGAAATACATGGGGGTGTGGAGTGAGGGGTTTAGCTTTATAAGGAGGATAACAAGGAGGTTCCCCATCAGGGCGACTAGGTAGGTGACCAGAAGCACCAGAAACAGAAGGATTTGCAGCTTCTTAAGGTTTGAAAACCCCACCAGGATAAATACATCAGAGATGGTCTGGTTCTCTCCTGGGTTATTCTCAGAATAGATCATCTATAGGGGTGACAAAGAAAGATACTGAATCTGAGGTTCTATTTTTCCTCTTCAAACAAATTTTTTTCAGTGTACATAAAAATTCAAAAAGGGATCAATCTTTCTTTCTTTCTTTCTTTCTTTCTTTCTTTCTTTCTTTCTTTCTTTCTTTCTTTCTTTCTTTCTTTCCCCTCTGCGAATGTTATTCTGTAGCCACATTTATCAAATAAGATTTCTCAAATGAGGGCAAATTCTGATCTCATTTGGACCTTAATCACAGGAATTCTTATACGAATGCAAGTATTCCCACTGCAGTTACAACTCACAAAAGTGAGGACTAATCACATGAATAAACTGATGCTGCTGAACCCAATTTGTTTGAAGCCGTTTGAAGAATGAGAAGCACAATAAATGGTGAAAACAATGAGGGATTTTGGCCTTTTGTGTACTAAAATGTTATTCTTCCCTAAAAATTAGAGAACAATTAAAATCACTCCTGCCTTTATCATCACCACATTTGAAATGCATTGGTTTCTCTCAACATACAGAAGAGCTAGGGCCAGTTCCTTTGCTGGTGTAAATCTTAACAGCTCCATGGGTATAAAAAGTTCTATATTGATTTATGCCAGTTGAAGATCTTTGTCTTATCACCTTGCTATAAAGAATTTTACAAGAAGGAAGATCCTACAATGTTAGAAGAGATGTTTTCCACAGATGTTTTATTTCAAGGTTACTTGTTGACAAGGAACTTCCTAATAAGTGAAATGACAGAGTTGAAATAAAAATGAGCAATAACAAATATCACATTTTTCATACCCTTAGCACCTTCAATATGTGGCTCTCAAAGCAATGCATCAAAGCATAGTGAGATACTAAGGGGGAAACTGGGAACAATCAGGGGAATGATAGGGGTGAAGAGACTGGGTTTACACAGCGAGTCAGCATTCCTGATACCTAAAACTCTGCCATAACCACAGAACCATTCTCCTGGAAATTGAACACACACACACACACACACACACACAAAGGGAATGAAGTAGAGAAAATTAAGTCCAACAACTAAAGCACACTGTAGTGGTGCTCTATGCAGAGTGCACTACACATAAAAAATTATTACAAAAGGGAATGTTCTTCTCTAAATATCGAGATCTGGGGAAGAGGTGGGAATTCTTCTGCCTCTCTTAAGAGCTACTCTGGGGAACCTGTATTGACATTTGTGAGTACTTTCCTCAGCATGACCACTGCACTATTAAATGCAAAGCTGGCTGGAAAATGTGAAATTCCAATATTCCAATATTTGTTTTCACCCTGAATTTATATGAAAAGTTGAAATTGCGAAACTCCTAATTTCGATTCAGAAGAGTCTATATGAAATTGAATGGAAAATTGAAAACTGCCATCAACATCAACATTTTCTCATGGAAAACATCAGTATTGATGAAACCATATTTTCAGAAGGGATTTGGATTTATTTCTTTATTTGTTGGTTGACATTTGGATGGGCTCTAAATAAATGGAGAAATTTACTCACCATTAGGAATAAGGTCTGTATAGATGCTTTTCACTGGCAGTTGAGTGATATTTTCTGAGCTCTTCAAGGCATCTGGACACTCCATTAGTATACGGAGAACATGAAATCAACAAAAGAAACATACATTATGTGTAGAGCCTTACAAATGCACAGGTATCCACTTTATGTCCGCGGATATCTGTGGAGTATTTTTGCAGATGACAGTGCAGATGCAGATACAAATTTTGTACGCGTGCAGGGCTCTGACAGTAAGAGCCGGGCGGGCAGCTGTGAGGAGCCGTAGTGAGGTCCCTCTACCTGCACTAGGCAGAGGTCCTGGGGGGCAGGGACATGGGCCGGAGGCTGCTCTGGCCCCTCATCCAGGACAGGTGGATGGTCTACTGGGGATCCCCACAGCTGCCCACCCAGCTCTTACCATGTCTGGGCTTAGTCTCTGAGCAGGCCCCCCTGCCAGAGCCAGAGAGCCGTGATGGCATCTGTGGGGAGCCTGGCTTCCTCCACCTGCCGTGGGCGGGGGGACCAAGCAGCCTTTGGCCCATGTCCCTGCCCCGCCCAGACCCTGCCTAGGGCCAGTGTGGGACCCAGGCTCCCTGCAGCTGCTGGTGCGGCTCTCTGGCTCCAGAGGCAGGTGGGAGGGGTGGCTCAGAGCCATAGCCTGGCCATGGTAAGAGCCAGGCGGGCAACTGTGCATAGCTGCAGCGGTCGCTCCACCTGCCCCGTGTGGGGGGCCCGAGTAGCCTCCAGGCAGTTGCACAGAGCACCCTCCCCTCCTTCTCCAGCAAGGCTATCATGGAATCCATCTGGGGACTGCGGCGGACCCTCCACCTGTCCGTGGGGTGGGGGGCTGAGAGCAGCCCCAGGCCGTGTTCCCGCCGCACAGGATCCCTGCCTCGCTGAGGGCAGGTGGATGGTCCGCGACTCCCGCACACCTCTCCCCGACCAGGCTCAGGCAGAGGGGTGTCTCAGAGCCTCAGCCTGGCCACGGTAAGTAGAGCCCTGCAAATCCACAGATATCTGCAGATATCCGCATCCATGCATGTAGATATCTGCAGACACTTTTTGTGGATCATGTATCGGAAGCAGATTTACATTTTTTTGGAACTGCGCAAGGCTCTCATTATGTAGAGATTGGATAGAGGTACATTCAGCTAAAAGAGATGACCACTTAACTCTTGGACACCAGGTGTGGTGCATGCATCATGGTCGGACCCTAGGAGTGGACTCTCTTATTAAAAGAAATCAGACTGAGCTCTCCCAGCCAACTGTATTCAGCTCCAAATAAAAGACCCATGTCAAGAAACAACATTTCCACTTTGATTCAATGTATGATGATAAGGACTGAGGAACAGAGGGCAATAAGGACAAGAGGAGGGAGAAGCAGGAAACACCACCACCAACACAACAACAACAGCAACAAAAATAATAAATAGAGCCATGGTCTGATGATGAGTATGTCTAGTGCTTATCAATCATTCTGGTGGGCACTATGGAATTATGAGACCAGATTTTCAGCTCGGGGGAAATAGCTCAGTGGTTTGAACATCGGCTTACTAAACCCAGAGTTGTGAGTTCAATCCTTGAAGGGGTCATTTAGCGATCTGGGGCAAAAATCTGCCTGGGGATTGGTCCTGCTTTGAGCAGGGGGTTGCACTAGATGATCTTCTGAGGTCCCTTCCAACCCTGATATTCTAGGAAAACACCACTGAAGTCAAGCTTATGACCTGACCCATGATTGTTAATTAGTTCTGTTCAGAATGACAGATTTAGACACCAGTAGATCAACTGATATATTAATATCTAGATAGATAGATATGAATATAGACAAAAAAAACCATTTGCTCAGACAAACATTAAGATTCTCTGCCCATGTATGGAAAATTCAGATAAAGAAACCAGTGACATGATCTTGCTCCTGTTGCAGACTGGGGCACAATGTCCATGAACTTCAGAGGGAGGATGGTTGGGGGCTTAAGTTATTCATCTATAGCCTACCTTGTTTATGAAGAGTCGTTCTGTCTCCTAGCTACAAGTGCAAAATGTGTGGAAGGAAACAGAGTTGGTGTTATTTCATTCACTGGCTTCTGGGACCTACTCCCTGAAGGAAATTTCTTATAATATTTCTCAGAGGAAGAACAATTCTGTATCAACCTGCAACAAAACAAAATACACTAGGGCAATCATTTCAGAAGAGGTGGTATCATCATCATTATTATGTATGTTTGCTAGATGAAAATTGTAATGGGATTTACTAAGTGTGGTAAAGAATGTGACACTTTTTCTCTAGAGACATGATGAGGATGAATTACTGGTTAAAAAACAACACAGAGTCAGGAACAACACCCAAGGCTCATGACGCCAGTTCCCTGATGTTCAGACTGTGAGCCTCATTCCCGTCTGAGAGCCACGATTTGAACCCAGGAGCTCAGACTCGCAGTCCCAACTGCTCTAACTATTAGACCCCACTCCCCTTCCGGAGCTAGAAACAGAACCCAGGAGTCCTCAGTCTTAGACTCCGCTGCCCCAACCATAGGGCTCATTTCCCTCCTAGACAACCAGATCCAAAGCCCATTGAAGTCAGCGGGACTATTCCCTTTTACTCCAGTAAGTTTGCAGTGGGACCAGAATCAGGACTAGTTCCCAGGAACATTAGAAAAAACTCTCTGTGGAAGCTGAGCAGTGCTAGGCAGTAGTGTGCTTCTGGGAGTTGGGTGATGGGCTCAGCTGGGAGCACTCTCATTTCTTAGACAGTGCTGACCCCATTACTCCAGCATGACCATAGTGGGGGCTGTGGTACTGCGAGTGGGGTGGGATGCTCAATTTGAGACACTCTTCCCCCTTATTCAGTGCTTCTAGCAGTGCCCAGCGTGGCACAAGGGGGCATTGAGCTGCAGGGACAGACAATGTAGGATTTTCTCAGGTTGGTTGATCCTAATGTCCCAGTTCAGCAATAGGGGTCACTGTGCTGAGAGGAATAGGGTGGAGGACTCATTAAGGGACATTCTCCTCTGTGGGTCACTACTAACCCCAGTGCTCCAGCATAGATCCAAGGATGACACAATGCAAATTGCTCAGTGGGGTCTCACTTCGGGGGGGGCACTGTTTTCTCTTGGTCCATGCTGATCTCCTGAGCCTGAGCCAGACACCACGTGGCCCTGTGCTGCAAGGAGTTGGGTGAGATGGTCAGCACTGGACCTGCTCCCATAAGAATGGCTGCTTACCACAGTGCCCCAGAATGGTGCTCAGGGGCCCTATGCTGCAGGGAGGGAGTAGGGTGGATCAGCAGGGGGCGCTCTCCCCTTGGAGTTGGTGATGACCCACAAGGACCCATCCCAGTGAAAGGGGCGCTGTTTCTGGTGGAAGTTATATCTTTTGGATGATCTGTAAATTAAGGATCTTTCCTGACCACCTGTTGTCATCAACAAGTCCTTGGGGCTGTTCACAAGAGGAAGAGACAGCAGGGGCATGTGCACACACAAATTGAGCATGGCTCATTCCCTCCAGCAGGGGGTGGCAGACACACACACACACACACACACACACGCACACATTGAGCAGGGCTTCCCATTCCCTTGTGGTTACCTATCTGCTGTTTGCAACACTCATCATTATGACAAAACTATAAACAGAGCCTTGTGATGTTTTGTGACTTATAGCTGTTTTATGAAGGGAGACTCAAAGAGCTTGGCTTGTTTAGCCTAACCAAAAGAAGGCTGAGGGGAGATATGATTGCCCTCTATAAATATATCAGAGGGATAAATACTAGGGAGGAAGAGGAATTATTTAAGCTCAGTACCAATGCGGACACAAGAATAAATGGATATAAACTGGCCATCAGGAAGTTTAGACTTGAAATTAGACGAAGGTTTCTAACCATTAGAGGAGTGAAGTTCTGGAACAGCCTTCCAAGGGGAGTAGTGGAGGCAAAAGACATACTGGCTTCAAGACTAAGCTTGATAAGTGTATGGAGGGGATGGTATGATGGGATAGCCTAATTTTGGCATTTAATTCATCGTTGATTATTAGCAGGTAAATATGTCCAACGGTCTGTGATGGGATGTTAGATGGGGTGGGATCTGAGTTACTGAAGATAATTTTTTCCTGGGTGTCTGGCTGGTGAGTCTTGCCCACATGCTCAGGGTTTAGCTGATCACCATATTTGGGGTCGGGAAAGAATTTTCCTCCAGGGCAGATTGGCAGAGGCCCTGGAGTTTTTTGCCTGCCTCTGCAGCATGGGGCACGGGTCACTTGCTGGAAGATTCTCTGCACCTTGAAGTCTTCAAACCACAATTTGAGGACTTCAAAAACTCAGACATAGGTTAGGGGTTTATTACAGGAGTGGGTAGGTGGGATTCTGTGGCCTGCATTGTGCAGGAGGTCAGATTAGATGATCATAATGGTCCCTTCTGACCTTAAAGTCTATGAGGCCTTGTCTACACTACAAGACTATTTCGAATCAACTTAGTTCGAATTTGTGGATTCGACCTTATGAAGTCGAATTTGTGATCCATACTAAATACACTAATTCGAATTTCTGAGTCCACATTCACGGGGCCAGCGTCGACTTTGGAAGCGGTGCACTGTGGGAAGCTATCCCACAGTTCCCGCAGTCCCCGCTGCCCATTGGAATGCTGGGTAAAGCCCCCAATGCCTGCTTGGGGGAGAAATGTGTCGAGGGTGGTTTTGGGTAAGTGTCGTCATTGAACCATCAATCACAACCTCCCTCCCTCCCTCCTTGAAAGCGCCTGCGGGCAATCTGTTCGTGCACTTTTCTGGTCAGTGACAGCGCGGACGCCACAGCACTGCAAGCACGGAGCCCGCTGCGATCATCGCCGTTTTCTCCTCCTCGCACTTTATCGTCCACCTCTTCCACAGTCAGCTGCTGAGAAATTGGGCTACTTTTCAATGGTGCTGCAAGCACTGGGGGACCATAGGGGACGTTTTACAAACATCAACGTCGGGTGGCCGGGCAAGGTTCATGATGCGTGTGTTTTCAGGAACTGTGGGCTGCTCAGACGCCTGCAGGAAGGTAGTTTCTTCCCGGACCACGAAATAACTGTTGTGGATGTGCAGATGCCTATAGTCATCCTTGGGGACCCAGCCTGCCCGCTAATGCACTTGCTCATGAAGCCCTATACAGGCGCCTGGGACAGCGACAAGGAACTCTTCAAATACCAGCGAGCAGCGAGCAGCGTGACCTGTGACTGTTCAGTTTCTTTACAGAGAAGCTGAACCTGCCCCTGTTTCTTTATCCAGTTACTGTTGACTGCTCTTCGGTTACATACCCCGTTCACCCCGTTACCCCCACTTCCAGCACACGTGTAAAAATAAAATACATGTCCCATTATTACTTAACAAAGGTTTCTTTATTCATGACTTTTCGTGAAAGGGTTGAAACTGGGATGCAGGCTGTGCTGGGTAGGGTGTGCGGTGATGTAAAGACCGCCTCTAAACTCAAGGAATGACAGGCTCCTGCTCCTAGAGCGGTCCGCAGTGCCGGAATGCTTCTTTCAACGGAGCCTGCCATCCCTCTTTATGGAATTCTGTGTGCGGGCGGATATGTGACCTTGTGGTGGAGGAGGACGGATACAGATTCCTCAGCTGGATGACTCAGCGGTCCAGGACAAGGACCGCTGTATAAGATCTGTAACCGCCCTCCCCCGCTGCAAAGTCACATCTCCCCCGCCCACACAGATCCTGGAAACCACCTCCAAAAACCGACCAGGGTGCCTACTGACTGCACCATGAGTATGACCCGCTGCTGATCCTGCCCCCGTGTCTGTACCCTGGGAAAGGTGACTGTCCTATGCAATTAACCACCCCCTTCCCCACGCCCCCCATTCAAACACAGTCTTCTTTGAAAAAACATAACGGAAACAGTAATTAACAGCAAAGCATTTTTATTAATTAAGTAGACAGTTAGGGGATGGGACTGGGATTGGGACTACTGTGAGTCTGGAAGTGAAGGACTTTGGCAAATGTAGGGTATGAGAGCTTTTGGGTACTTGAGCACTGTGCTGTGGTGCAGTGACAGTATTCACGTCCCCGGCCGCCCCTCCTCCTGATTATTTTCGGTGAGGGGGGTATGGGACTTTGTGGCGGGGGAGTGCAGTTGCAGATACACTGCAGGGTGTCTCTGTCCTCCTGCGGTCCTGCAGAACATCCACAAGGCGCCTGAGCATGTCCGTTTGCTCCCTCACTAGTCCAAGCATTGTTTCAGTCGCCTGCTTGTCTTCCTCACGCCACCTCTCCTCCCATTCGCTGTGTGAGCGCTGGCACAGAGAGACGGTCTCCCTCCACTGGCTCTGCTGGTCTGCCTCTGCTAGGTAGCAGCCCATACGTTCCTCGAACATCTTGTCCCTTGTCTTTTTCTTTCGCCGCCTAATCTTTGCCAGCCTCTGCGAGGGGGATGCTGTGGCAGGTCTGGAGACAGTGGAAGCTGTGAGATGAGAAACAGGGAGTGAATTCCTTGCAAAGATACATTTTTGCGAACAATTAACTGAGTCTAGGCTGTCTCTGTGAATTCTGGGTTGAGACCCCTGTGCCTGCTGGGGCAGAAATCATTTTCGCGGTGGATTCTGGGTAAATGTCGCCAGTCATTCCTTCCTCCGGGAAAGCAACGGCAGACAATCATTTCAAGCCCGTTTTCCCAGAATTGCCCTGGCATACGCCATAGCGTGGCAACCATGGACACTGTTTTGCCTTTTGTGTATGTCACCGTATGTGTACTAGATGCTGCTGACAGAGGCGGGCCAGCAGCGCTACACAGCAGCATGCTTTTGCTTTTGCATGACAGCAGAGATGGTTACCAGCCATATTGTACCATCTACCATACCATAAATTGGTAATAAGATGGTAATAAGATGGGCATGGTTACCTGTCCTTTTGCACTGCCCCATTTGGTGCTGTCATAAGTGCTCCTGGCCGAGCAGCCAGGGGCGCAAAAGCAAAAATTGGGAATGACTCCCTGAGTCAATCCCTCCTTTTTGGTATCTAAAAATAGAATCAGTCATGCCTAGATTATGGGCAAGTGTACTAGAGAACCACTGTATCATAGAACCAGAGAGCACAGCTGCTCTGTGTCCGATCCTGCATAAATTATGAGCTGTATGCTATTCACAGGGGGTGCTCCTGCAACACCACCACCTGTTCATTCTGTTCTTACCTCAGCCTTCCTGGGCTACCATACCATTGTCCCCCCACTTGTGTGATGAAGTAATAAAGAATGCAGGAATAAGACACAGTGACTTGTTTGTGAGAAATGACTGGAAGGAAGCCTCCAGCTGCAATGATAGTCCAGGCAGGACATTAAGGAGTGTGGATGAAGGAGCCCATCATCCCTCTGCTAGTCCAGGGGCAATTGAATCTTTTATTTACAATGAAGGGTGGGGGCTGATGGAGCTCAGCCCCCTGTTTCAATGATGAGGACGGTTACCAGCCATATTGCACCATCTGCCATCAAAAATTAGGGACAGGCGCCCTTGATCGACCTTACTGATGCTAGTCGGCATGGTTACCAGCCCTTTTGCACTGCCCCATGTGCCAATAGGCTGATGATGAGGATGGATTTCCATCTTTTTGTACCATCAGCCATCCATAGCATGGGGGGAGCAAGGATGTTGGTGTTGAGTGCTGCACCATCGCGTCTATCTGCAGCATTCAGTAAAGATAGGGTGACATGTAAAAGAGTCAACAGAGGATTGTTTTCACTTCTGGTGGTGGGTGGGGTGTGTGCGCAAATTGCCGAACTATGCCCTGACCCACCGCAGACACTGTGTTTGACCCTAGAAGCATTTGGAGCTCATCCAAGAATGCAAATACTTTTCGGAGACAGCAGGAACTGTGGGATACCTTGCGTCCTCATTCCCCCCTCCCTCCATGAGCGTCCATTATATTCTTTGGCTTTCCGTTACGCTCGTCACGCAGCTGCGTGCTGAGTCTGTGCTATGCCGTCTGTCCGTAGATTTTTTAAAAATACTTTGGACCAGGCGTAAAATTACAGTAATTACCCTAATTAGATGCAGGAGTCTCCGAGTGAGATCACCCTGAGGAGGGACACTGAAGGAGATAGAGAGTGCATGCTGCGTGAAAGCTAGCACGAACCAGGGCCCGATGCAGCCGTGCTCGGGGAGGCAGTGCTCCCTGAGTACCTCATGAAAGCCTTGCGCGGAAAACTGTGCTACCACGGAGCACCCAATAAGGCAGCTCTCCCCAGGAACCTCCTGCTGATGCTTTTCGATTAACGCAAGGAGAGCTTCGTGGAGATCTCCAAGGATGATTTCTGTTCTATCCCCATATCTAGAGAGACCTCCTTTTCACACAGTTAAGATTCCTGTTATATTAAGAATAAAAGTTAACATGGTTAAAGCACTTACCGACTGCTCCTTCCCCTGATTCAGGGTCCGGGTTAATGGCCGGGGAGGGTTGTTGGGGGGATCTCCGTGACGGTGATGAATAGATCCTGGCTGTCGGGGAAACCAGCGTTGTAAGCGCTCTCGCCTGCCTCGTCCTCCACAAACCCTTCCTCATCTTCCCCGTCCGCGAACATCACCGAGGAACTAGCCGTCGACACTGTCCCATCGTCAGAGTCCACGGTCACTGGCGGGGCAGTGGTGGCAGGCTCCGTAGCGTCCGTTTGCCGCTTTGATTTTTTGGTAGCCTTGTCTGGGGTCCTTGATTTTCACGCGGCGCTGCGTTGCATCCCGCCTGTATCCTCTGTCTCTCATGGCTTTGGAGACCTTCTCGTAGGTCTTCGCATTCCCTGTTTTGGAGCGCAGCTCCGAAAGCACAGACTCCTCGCCCCACACACCGATCAGATCGAAGAGTTCCCAGTCAGTCTATGCTGGGTCCTTCTTTCTATTCACACATAACATGAACTCCTCTGCTGGAGAGCTCTGCATCGTTGCAGGTGCTGCGGCGCTCGCCCCGATGTCCAGCCAGGACATCAGATTCAAAGTGCCCAGACAGGAAAATGAATTCAAATTTTCCCGGGTCATTTCCTGTGTGGCTGGTCAGAGAATCCAAGCTCGGACTGCTGTCCAGAGCGTCAACAGAGTGGTGCACTGTGGGATAGCTCCCGGAGCTACTAAGTTCGATTTGCATCCACACCTAGCCTAACTCGAGCTAGCCATGTCGAATTTAGCGTTACTCCACCTGTCGGGGTGGAGTACCAAATTCGAACTAAAGAGCCCTCTAGTTCGAATTAAATGGCTTCCTGGTGTGGACGGTTGAGCGGTTACTTCGAATTAACGCTGCTAAATTCGAATTAAAGTCCTAGTGTAGACCAGGCCTGAGTCTACAGTTTACTTCCTTATGCCAACTCATTGAGCAACTGCTCCAGTTCAGGCTAGAAGGCCTTCTACTTAAGCTAATTGCTTAAGCTATTCTTGCATGCAATGCTGATGTAGCTGTCTGGGTCCCAGGATACTAGAGAGACAAAGTGGGTGAGGTAATATCTTTTCCTGGACCAACTTCTATTTCTCTCACCAACAATAATGGATATTACCTCACCCATCTTGTCTGTCTAAGTAATTTTTATAAGTCTAGACCTATAGATCTTTTGTGTTTCTGTTATCTGTTCCTCACCACTTTATCCTTTACATACTATATAACTATCATCATTGCATGGCTATATGCTCACTTCATGGGCTACAAGTCACACACACATACATGCATGCATAGAGTTTCTATTTTGCATAAGGTGTTTGTTCCTTCCTGCCTTAATCATCTGTTTAATACTGTTGCGTGGCATTATACATTCTGCATCCCAGAGGTGCCTCCATTTCAGTGGCCTGGTACAGGGACCACCAGGGACATTTTTCTTTTACGTTCAATTTGATGCCTGGCTAAAGTGCTCTCTGGGCCTGTGTGATGAAACCCAACACAATGTGAGACAGAGGAGGTCAGATGAGATAATCTAGAGGTCCCTTTTGTCCTTAAACTCTGTGACTCTCTGATGATATGAAATACACCAGTGATATGTGACCGTAAGCGTTTGGTATGAAGCAAGCACAGATATGGTAGAAGTGAATCTTAAAGACAAACAAATGGAATCTCTCACTGCCAAATAGGCCCAGAAGAGCAGAAGTGATTATCTCGTGTTTTTTCAAAGACACAAACGATTCGATCCCTCACCAGAAGAGGTGAAGTCAGACCCCTCAACTGCAGATGGGTCCTGAGGACTGGCATGACCTGGCAACAGCTGATCTACATGTCGCCGCCAGGTAAGATTCCCTGCAGTCCGGACTGTGTAGGAAACAGGTCCTGTTTGAGTGATGACTGTGGCCGGAACCCATTTAGCTCTGGAAGTATAATTCCGAGCCAAAACTGGCTGTCCCGGGCTAAAGGTTCGGTCTTTTGCTCTGGGTGCCCGTCTGATGACTTGATATTGCTGCTGATGTTGCACAATTTGTCGGGGTTCAGAAGGTTTCAGCAGATCAAAGCAAGTGCGCAGCTGTCGTCCCATCATTAGAAAGGCCGGAGATGCGTGGGTCGTAGCATGAGGTGTGTTTCTGTAGGAAAGTAAAAAGGTATCCAGACGCTTTTGAATGGAGTGTTGTCCCCTTGCTGATTTCAAAGCGTTTTTCATTGTCTGCAAAAATCTTTCAGCTAATCCGTTGGTGGACGGATGATATGGTGCTGACGTGATGTGGTGTATCCCATTTGCTTTCATAAAATTTTGAAACTCCTGAGAAACGAACTGCGGTCCGTTGTCGCTCACAAGTTGTTCTGGCAGACCAAAACGACTAAAGAGTCCTCGTAGTTTTTGGATAGTACTCTCTGCAGAAGTGGACTGCATTATAGAGACTTCTGGCCATTTAGAATGGGCATCTATTGCCACCAAGAACATGCTTCCTTCAAGGGGGCCAGCAAAGTCAACGTGAATACGTTGCCACGGGTTTTCAGGCCAGTCCCATGGGTGTAGGGGTGCCCACTGGGGTGCATTCCTCACACCCTGACATGACATACAAGCTTTTGCCTTCTCTTCAATAGCGCTGTCCAGTCCAGGCCACCAAAAATAGCTTCGTGCAATTTCCTTCATGCGCACTATTCCACAGTAACCGGAATGTAGCTGTTCTAACATCTGTGATCTCAGTGGTGGTGGAATAATGACACGTCTCCCCCACAACAAACAACCAGATTGGACCGATAACTCCGTCCGCTTGGACATGTAGGGAACAAGGTCGGATGAGACCGGAGAGGTTTGTCGAGATTTTCCATGCATCACCAGGTCCATAACGTGGGACAATACTGGGTCAACGCGAGTTGCCTTCTTTATCTGCGTAGCAGTGATGGGTGTATTCTCTACCTGTTCAAAGTAGAAGATTTCCTTGTGGGCACTATCTTGGTGTTTGACCGGCAAAGGCAACCTTGAGAGGCCATCTGCATTGCCGTGTAAAGTGGATTTCCGATATTTGATTTCATATGTGTGTGCTGAAAGTAACAATGCCCAACGTTGCATACGACTAGCAGCTAATGGGGGAATGCCTGTGTAAGGTCCAAAAATTGATGTCAGAGGTCGATGGTCTGTGAGAAGAGTAAATTTTCGCCCAAACAGGTACTGATGAAACTTCCGAATTCCAAAAACAATTCCTAATGCCTCACGTTCGATTTGGGCGTAGTTAGTTTCTGCTTTGCTTAGAGTGCGTGAAGCAAAAGCAATAGGTCTCTCTTCTCCTGAAGGCATAATATGTGACACGACTGCTCCCACTCCATAAGGGGAGGCATCGCAGGCCAATTGCAGTGGTAAGGATGGATCAAAGTGCGTTAGAACTTCAGAATTTAGCAATGCATCCTTAGCTTTGTTAAACGCAACCTCACAGGCTTCAGTCCACTTCCAGGCCTTGTTCTGCCCAAGGAGCTCATGAAGTGGTTTTAGCAGTGTGGCTAACTGTGAGATGAACTTTCCATAATAGTTCAGGAGTCCTAGAAACGAGCACAGCTGGCTTACATTTCGAGGTGGGGGAGCCTCCACAATAGCTTTAACTTTTGCAGGGGCCTTATGAAGACCTGCAGAATCAATGATATGTCCCAAATATTCAACAGAGGGCTTGAAGAATTCACACTTGTCTTTGCGAACTCGTAGCCCATACTCTTCCAGTCTTTGTAGGGTAGCCTCTAAATTCTTTAAGTGATCCTCTTCATTTCTTCCAGTGACCAGGATATCATCCAGATAGCACTGAACCCCTGACAAGCCACACAAGATCTGGTCCATAGCCCTCTGGAACAGGGCGGGAGCAGATGTTATTCCGAAGGGTAGACGACAGTATCGATAAAGCCCCTTATGAGTCACAATAGTCAACAGCTCTTGGGACTTTTCATCGACGTGCATCTGTAAATATGCTTGACTCAGATCAATCTTACTGAACTTTTGTCCCCCAGCCAGGCCTGCGAAGAGGTCATCGATGCGGGGAAGCGGGTATTGCTCTGCACACAACACTGGGTTGACAGTGACTTTAAAATCACCGCAAATCCGGAGAGAGCCATCTTTCTTCACGATTGGAACGATAGGAGTGGCCCATGAGCTATGGGTAACTGGTATTAGGACTCCATTGGTGACCAGGCGCTCCAGGTCTGCTTCAACTTTTGGCCTGATGGCATATGGCACAGTTCGGGCTTTCAGATATTTTGGTGGACTGCCAGGTTTAATGTTCAATGTCACAGTGATTCCCTTCATACTTCCCAAATCATCTCCAAAAACAGCAGCATGTTTCCTTAGTATAGGGGTTAGACTGGTTTCTTCTTTAGTCATCCGGTGCACTTCTGCCCAGTTCAGTTGAATCTTCCCAAGCCAAGACCTACCCATTAAGGCTGGGTAGTTACCTCTCACCACAAACAGTGGCAATTTAGCCACCTGTCCATTGAGCTCCACCTTAACATCAATAGTGCCCAGCATAGGCACAGCTTCTCCCGTATACGTCTTCAGAACAGTTTTTGTTGCCTTAAGCGGAAGATGCTGTAGCTTTTCTTTATACACAGTCTCGGAGATCAGTGAGACGGCTGCACCGGTGTCCAGTTCCATGCGTATACGTTTGCCATCCAATAACGGGGTTACCCAGTATTCATGTGAGCCCATTGCCAAAGACAAAACATGCAGTGGCACTTCCTCTTGCGATGAGGTGTCACCTTGATCATCCTGGGTCTGCTCTAGGGTATGCAGGGTTCCTCTTTTTGTCGGCCAGACCACAGGCCTCTTTTTCTTTTGTTTACAGGCACACTCAATGTGTCCCTTTTTGCCACAGTGTCGACATACCAGGTCCTTACACCAGCATTCTGATGCCTGGTGACCCGGCTTACCACAGCGGTAACATTTTTGACTCTGCACAGTTTTGTGGGTCGGTTCTTGTGACACTTTTTGCACCCTAGGGGGTGCACCGATGTATTGTGCCTCCCTTGTAGCCAGTTCCATGGAGACAGCAATATCAACAGCCTTCTGTAATGTAAGCTGAGCCTCTGTCAGTAGGCGCTTCCGTATAGCTTCACTGTACAGGCCACACACTAACCTGTCACGCAGGGCATCATGTAACATTTCTTTAAATTCACAGTGTTCTGCTAGCTTTTTAAAAATGGCTACAAATTGTACAACTGTTTCATCTTCCTTTTGGTCTCTTTTGTGGAACCTATATCTTTCAGCAATTACCAGTGGTTTTGGGGAGAAATGAGACCCCAGGATTTCCACAATGTCACTGTAAGATTTAGTCTCAGGCTTAACAGGGTGTAGTAAGCTGCGTAGCAGAGAGTAGGTTTTAGCCCCTACAACAGTTAAGAATATCGGCACCTTCTTTGCTTCTGTAATGTCATTTGCAATACCAAAAAGCTCAAAACGCTCAGTATACACATGCCACTGCTCTGTATTCTCATCAAAAGGCTCCAGGGGCCTGGTCAGAGTAGCCATGATTTTTAGTTTCACTTTCACAGTCAGTGCAACAAGCAGCTTTTTTGTTTGTTTGTTCTTTACCTTAACTTCTACTTCCTTCTGTTACTGGAGCAGCACCGGAGTCTCACCCTCGTCGCCAGTGTTATATCCTTGGGGCAGCCGGTGTAGGAAGCAATCACTTGAGGCCAGAGAGCAGGCAGCTAACCAAAACCTCCATTTTATTTACATATATACAGAGAGCACCTCAGCCGGTTGAAACCGGTTGAGCTAACCCATAATAATCTAACTCAGTTGCCATAGCAACAAAACCATGACAACCAAATACACAACACAAACTACAGCACTAACTCTGTAGGGAAATGTTCTTAGGCAACAGCTACAGGCCGTTGCATCATCCTTGTTGCTCTACATGAAATGTCCATTCAACAGCAGTGGGAACTGAGGTCTCCTGATACCTGTAACTGTGCCATATCCACAGAATCACTCTCCTGGAAATTCTGCACACACACGCACAAACACACACAGGAAAGGGCTCATCCCCTTCAATGGGGGCAGCAGACGCACACATGTGCACACACATACATACATTCAATGGGAATCAAAGACAGAAAATTAAATCAAAGAACTGAAGCAAACTCTAGTGGCGCACTATGCAGCAAGAACTACACAGAACAATTTAAAACAAAAGGGAATGGTGTTCTCTGAATAGGGAGACCTGGTGAAGAGGTGGGAATTTTTCTGCCTCTCTTAAGAGCTGCTTTAGAGAACCTATATTGACACGAAAGCTCATGCTCCAATACGCCTGTTAGTCTATAAGGTGCCACAGGACTCTTTGCTGCTAATATTGACATTTGTGAGTATTTTCCTCAACACAAGCACTGCAGTAAATATAGAGCTGGCTGGAAAATGGAGTTTTCATCTCATGGCATATTCCAATATTCCAATATTTGTTTTCACCCTGAATTGATATGAAAGTTGAAATATCAAAACCCCTACATTTTGATTCAGAAGCGTCAATATGAAATATAACAGAAAATTGATAACTGTCCTCAACGTCAGCATTTTCTCATGGAAAACTCATAGAAAGCAGGTCATGTGGGAGATGATTTTGTAGGGTGCTCAGTGGTTGCTTATGGGTTTGGGTCCCATTCAAAAGCCGGATGTGAGGGGTGGGGCATGTGGCCTATCATAGAATCATAGAAACATAGATTCTCACTTTATAGCTCACCTTGGCAGCATGCAATTTCTATTTTTTATATTTTTGACAGATAATATCAATGTTTATTTTTAAGCATTTCTCAGAATTTTTAATTTTTGTTTAAATTTGCAAAGAGAATTATGGGGACATCAGAAAATGGTGGATTCAGACAATAATTATTTAATGACAATAGATATTGAGATTCAAAAAGTTGAAGCAGTTATTCTCAAACGTTTGTAGTGGTGACCCCTTTCACACAACAAACCTCTGAGTGTGACTCCCCCCTTATAAATTAAAACACACTTATTAATATATTTAACACCATTATAAATGCTGGAGACAACACAGGGTTTGGGGTGGAGGCTGACAGCTCGCGACTCCCCACATAATAACCTCACGACTACTGGAGGGGTCCCGACTCCCAGTTTGAGAGCCCCTGAGTTAAATTTTTAGAATAGTTAAAATACAAATGGTCAACATCAGATGTCAACATATACATAGTAAATATCCTCAAATGAAACTCTATTAAGTTCTCAAGCAGCATTTTTCTTGCTTTGCCTATTTGTAGATTTTAATTGCCATTGATGGAAATACTGGTTCATCAGTTTGTGTCTTCCTATAACTTTTAGCCCAGTGGTCAAAGCATTGATCTGGAATGTGGAAGAGCTAGTTCATGTCCCTCCTCAGGCATAGAGGGAGAAACAATTCCAACAAGTCTCCCTTCTTTCAGGAAAATTCTCTAACTAGTGGGTTATGGAATATTCTGATGTGGGCCTTCCCTAGTCTTTCCTCTGGATGCTGTTGCACTCTGGATAAATAATTAGAACAGAGGCACACAGATGTATGCCCTAACTATGGCCCTACAGAGTCATTCTCACTCTCTATATCTCTGACCTACTAACTATTCCACTGTGGATAAATACTTAAATAGTCATTGGGCCAGAGAGAGTTAAAATTAATATCAGTGATTCAGATTCACCATTGGAACGCCTTGCAACAAGATATCAATGAGCCTAGAGAGATTCAGAAAGGTACTGGACAACTATATGAATAAGGGGCCAATAAGAATTAAAAAAATAAAAATATAAAAAAGCCCAATAAATACTTCACATCATAAGAGAACCTAGACTGGAAGATACAGAAACCTTTGTTCTTCAGAGTATATATAAACCTCTGACTGATGGAGACTAGCATTAAATTTTCCCAGTGTGCAAGTTCTTTCATAATTACACAATTCAAATTTTCTCCCACCTTCATCTGAGGCATCTATTATTGGCCTATATCACAGAGAGGAGATGATAGATAATTGGTCTGATCTATTCTGGCTGCCTAGAAATCTATTTCTTCATAATACCTTGTGGCTTTTCTCCAAAGCTGAGAAACTACAACTTATTTTTTAATTCTAATATATTTTTGCCGGCAGATCAGAATGCAGAATCCTCAGTGGAACAACCTTGAATCCCTTTTATTCTGCTATTGGCTAGAGCTCCAAGTGCTTTGGGGCCCCTGGCTCAAACTGATGCATGTTTAAAAAGGAAGGAATTTGGGGAAGTGGGCAAGGAGTCTGGGATTCCTTACAAAGCAGAAGGGAGATAGGTGCCCAACTCCCACTGAAGGTCAAAGGAAGTTCTGCGCCTAAAGCCTTTAGCACCCTTTGATAATCCCATCCATGACAACAGATCATTTCTCTTGATAATTAACTGATCTGTGCCAAAACAAGGAAATAGCACTATCAGATATCTTTATCTTAGCTCATGTTCCACTGCTTGGCTTCCTTCTTTCCAGCTCTCTGCATGTGTGACTCCGGGCAGAAACCTTCAGGGGAGCAGTAGCTCCAATCAGCTGCCAAGATAGTGTCATCGTTGGGTGTAGGTGACCTCTCATGTAAGGGAAAGCTAAGATTCTAGTTGGCTTGACCTCCAGCCTTTCTTACAAGGTACTAGATGCTGCAAATGTCTCCAAATCCTATTGAAATCAGGGGAGCCGACAGAGCTCTTTGCCTGGCAGTATAAAATAATTTCCTAGGGAGGGCTAGATAATGCGATACTAGGGTTGATCAGAGCTATTGAGTAATTCATTGATTCACATTTACTCAAGAACAACACCTATCCAAAGGCCTAAGGACCACATTTTTCAACACATTTAGGAGCCTAGTGGGATTTTCAAAAGCATGTAGTCACCCAACAGCCACCCTAAGGGATCATTAATTCTACAGTAAAACATAAGCAGCATGAAATGATCCTTTCAACAGGAAGTCAGCCAGCCAGCAACCTCTCTGCCTCTCCATATCTTCATCACATGTCAAACCAGTGTCTTCATGAACATGCCTGGAAGGTTTCAAAATTTGTGGTCTTTTGGTCCAAAGTGAGGAGCAAGTTCTAACGTCTTGGAGTTCTCGCAATGAACACCCTGCCAACACCGCATCTCTCTTTTAGACTGAGGGACTAGCATGGATGCCTCTTATGACCACAGCTGCCATTCATCTGGTGATCCCTGAGATGGGATATATGCACCTAAAAGTGGCAGATTGAGTGCAGGTAGTCTGGGAAACCACACAATAAGCAGAGATTTAGATATGCATGGACAAAATGTATTCCCAGTGCAGGGAGGTCCACTAGGGATCTATTAACCCAATGGAATTGGCCCAGATTTATAACTATTCACAAGTGCATGGTGCCCAGCTTGGTGTTCTGTGAGTCTGATTTCACAGCTGTACAGGCAAAATGCTTCTGAAATAAATGTAGTCAAACTTTACTAATTCTGGTTCACTGAGAACGAAAATGATGCTTAAAATTGTTGATTGGCTCTAGTTTTCAAGTTATGCTATTGGGTCAGTATATACAACTTGGGAATAGCGGAGGATAAGTGAGTTATAAAGGGAAGGGATCTCAATTTAAACCAGAAATGACTAAAATACATCTTTGACTGGATCTATGAATAAATCTATGACTGGGTTTGGACAGTACTTGCTTTTTAGGCAAAACAATGAATGATGCAATCTGAAGCTGGCATTGCATCAGACATGATAGGAATTGCATCATGTTATTCCTAGAAGTCATGGATGATGCAATCATAACAAAGCTTACATCACTCTGCTGAACAAATTGCCATATATCAGCTCTAGAAATCATACAGTGTCGTGCTCTCTTATTTGTCAGTGTTTGATTTTGCAAAGGGACACATTTCTGTTTAGCCAAAGTGAGCAGAGATGTCTCGTACTTGTGTGAACAGTGCAGATAACTTCTGCTATGTTTGTGGTGAAGTGACTTTTGCATCACAAAAGCGCAGTATAACCACTATGGTTAAGAAAGCCTATCACCTTTTGTCAGAGTCTACCCTCACTTGAAACTGGGCGGTTTCAAAGTGAGGACCCGCATGTCTTCCCCCCACCCCAAAATCCTAGGGTAGGTCTCCCCTTCGGCTGCCACCACCCGGTCAATTCCGTGGGCCGGGACACCCCTGTTTCCCCCCTTGGGAACACAGATCAATTCACAGAGGAGGAACCTCCCCCCTCTTCCCTCTCTCCAGCCTGCTCTGGAGACAGAGGTGCCTGGATTCAAACGCCTTGAATCTCACACACACAGGGAAGCAGCCCACTTCCCCCTCCCCTTCCCCTGAATTTCCCCAAGGGAAGGAATTAACCAAGTCCAAAGAAAAGAAAAGAATTTATTAAGAGAACAAAAGAAAATACAGAATCTCTATGAATCCAAGCTGGGCACTCATAGGGTATAACCTTGCTAAGTTCTGGAGAGAATCCCCTCTCTTTCTCAGTACAACCAGTACAAGCAGAATTAAGAATAATCAATAACAAACACACAGAATTGCAAACATAGGATTATTAGATAAGGACACAAAGTATCTTTCTAATACTCACTATCTTGACTAGAAGAAATTAGTTTAGAAAGGTGGAACTTGTAGGGACTTGATTAACTCGTCTGGTCTCTTGAACTCCAAACGGCCAAAAACAAAGACCCCCCCAAACAGAGGGAAAAGTTCCCTCCTAGGAGTTTCAAATTCTCTTCCCTGATTGGTTCTCAGGTCAGATGCCCACCAGGTACTATGCTTTAACCCTTTACTAACTATTCATGACACGCCCCCCAAATCGTCACAGTGGGATCCACTGGCGGCGATTTCCTCCTAGAACAGTAAAACAACCAGAGTAATAAAACACATGCACTATTACATCGACTACTAAGCATGAAAACATATTAAGAACAGTTTTTAGCCACTTGATTCTGGGAAACTTTCACGAGAGAGTGCATCAGCAACTTTGTTGGAAGCTCCTGAAATGTGTTGAATGTCAAAGTCAAAGTCTTGGAGAGCTAAGCTCCAGCGGAGAAGTTTCTTGTTGTTTCCCTTGTTGGTGTGAAGCCACTTTAGCGCAGTATGGTCAGTTTGTAGCTGGAACTGCCGGCCCCAAACGTATGGGCGTAGCTTTTCCAAGGCATACACAATGGCGTAACATTCTTTTTCACTGATGGACCAGTGGCTTTCCCTCTCAGACAGTTTCTTGCTGAGAAACACGACAGGATGGAAGTTGTGATCCGGTCCTTCCTGCATTAGTACCGCTCCTACCCCACGTTCAGATGCATCGGTGGTAACTAGGAAGGGTTTGTCAAAGTCTGGGGCCCTTAATACAGGGTCCGACATGAGCATCGCCTTAAGCTGGGTAAAGGCTTTCTGACACTCATCAGTCCACTTAACTGCATTTGGCTGGGTTTTCCTGGTCAGATCAGTTAGTGGGGCAGCGATTTGGCTGTAGTGTGGTACAAATCGCCTGTAATATCCGGCCAAACCTAAGAAGGATTGGACCTGTTTCTTTGACCTTGGGACAGGCCACTGTTGGATAGCCTCCACCTTGGCCTGTAGGGGGTTGATGGTTCCTTGACCCACCTGGTGTCCTAGGTAAGTCACTCTGTTGTGGCCTATTTGACACTTTTTGGCCTTAACCGTTAGTCCTGCCTGCCTGATGCGCTCTAAAACCATTTTCAAATGTTCTAGGTGTTCGGGCCATGAATCAGAAAAAATGGCCACATCATCGAGGTATGCAACTGCACAGTCTTCCAATCCTGCTAGTAGACCATCCACCAGCCTTTGGAAGGTGGCAGGTGCATTCCGCAGTCCGAACGGAAGCACAGTAAACTCATACACCCCTGCATGGGTGATGAAGGCAGATTTTTCCCTGGCGGGTTCATCTAGTGGTACCTGCCAGTATCCCTTGGTTAAATCAATGGTAGAGATGAACTGGGCACGTCCCAACTTTTCCAATAGCTCATCAGTGCGTGGCATTGGATAGTTGTCTGGACGAGTTACAGCATTTAGCTTACGGTAGTCCACACAAAAGCGTATTTCCCCATCTGGTTTGGGAACCAGAACCACTGGAGATGCCCATGCACTGGTAGAAGGGCGGATGATACCCATCTCCAACATGTTGTCAATCTCCTGTTTAATAGCAACTTTGGCATGAGGTGACACCCGGTAGGGTGGTGTTCTAATCGGGTGAGCATTACCTGTGTCAATGGAGTGGTAGGTTTGCTCAGTCCGTCCTGGGATGGCTGAGAACAAGGGGTCGAAGTCAGTGCACAGTCCCTTGATCTGTTGCCGCTGTAGACGTTGTAGGGTTGTGGAGAGGGTCACCTCTTCCACACCACCATTTCTTTTACCTTCGTAGTAGACACCTTCAGGCCACTCGGTGTCATCTCCTTCCTGAACTGTAAAGTGACAGACCTGTAATTCTCTGGGATAAAAGGGCTTTAGAGAGTTAACATGAAACACTTTAGGCTTTAAAGAGGAATCAGGGAATGTTATGAGGTAGTTAACAGCTCCCAGGCGCTCCTGGACCATGTATGGTCCTTCCCAGGACGCCTCCATCTTATGGGCCTGTTGCGCCTTCAAGACCATGACCTGGTCTCCTACCTTGAAGGACCGCTCCTTGGCATGTCGATCATACCAGACCTTTTGCTCCGCTTGAGCATCTCTTAAGTTCTCTCGAGCAAGGGCCCAAGAGTCTCGGAGGGTGTTTTGAAGGTTGCTTACAAAGTCCAGAATGTTAGTCCCTGGAGGAGGTGTAAACCCCTCCCATTGCTGCTTTACCAGCTGTAATGGCCCCTTAACCTCATGGCCATACACCAGCTCGAATGGTGAGAATCCTAAACTCGGATGTGGAACAGCCCTGTAGGCAAACAGCAACTGTTGTAACACTAGATCCCAATTATTGGAGTGTTCATTGACGAATTTGCGGATCATGGCCCCCAAAGTTCCATTGAACCTTTCCACTAGGCCATTAGTTTGGTGATGGTACGGGGTGGCAACCAAGTGATGCACCCCATGAGTTTCCCACAGGTCTTTCATGGTCCCTGATAGGAAATTTGTTCCCGAATCTGTAAGAATTTCAGAGGGCCAACCCACCCTGGTAAAAATGTCAGTTAAGGCCTGGCACACAGTGTTAGCCCTGGTGTTGCCTAGAGCTACTGCTTCCGGCCATCTGGTAGCAAAGTCCACAAAAGTCAGTATGTACTGTTTTCCTCTGGGGGTCTTTTTTGGGAAAGGACCCATAATATCCACAGCTACTCGCTGAAATGGGACCTCCATTATGGGAAGTGGTTGGAGAGGGGCCTTGATCTGGTCTTGGGGTTTTCCTACCGTTTGGCATACCTTACAAGACCGGACGTAAGTGGCTACCGCCTTGCCCATCCCCTCCCAGTCAAAGGACCTTCCCAACCTGTCTTTGCTTCGTTTCACCCCAGAATGGCCACTAGGGTGATCATGGGCTAAGCTTAAGAGCTTTTCCCGGTACTTGGTCGGAACGAGCAACCGTTTTTGAGGATGCCAGCCCTCCTGGTGTCCACCAGAAAGACATTCCTTGTATAAAAGTCCTTTCTCCACAACGAACCGGGATCGGGTAGTAGAGCTGAGAGGCGGTGGGTTGCTGCGTGCCGCCGCCCATGCTTTCTTGAGGCTGTCATCAGCTTCCTGCTCTGCTTGGAACTGTTCCCTTGAGGCGGGAGACACCAGTTCCTCTGGGAGCGATGTAGGTGATGAGGTTGTTTCCGTTGACTGTGAACCGCTCTCCGCTGGTGCACAAGGCGTCATTTCAGGCTCCGGCTGAGCCTCTTGGGTAGGGTTGTCTGCTGGTTTTTCCAGTTCAGGCCCGTTGTCGCCCTCTGGCGGTGGAGTTGTAATAGCTGGCGCCGGTGCTGGCGCTGGTTGCTCTTCCAGTTCCGGTTCTGGGACTGGATGTACTATGGCTGCTGTAGGTGTTGGCCTGGGATCCGGTTCCACCACCTCTGTCTGGGTCTCTGGTAACACAGACGGGGTCCCGGTGGATGGCTCAGGAACAGGGATGGGTCCGGCAGCTCGTCTGGCTTGGCTGCGTGTAACCACTCCCTCTGTTTTTTGCTGTTCAATGTGTCGGGCCAAGTCGTTCCCCAGTAGCATGGGAATCGGATGGTTGTCATAGACAGCAAAAGTCCACTTCCCTGACCAGCCCTTGTACTGGACAGGTAAACGCACTGTAGGTAATGTTACAGGTTTTGACATGAAGGGTCGAATTGTCACTTTGGTTTTCTGGTTGATGAATTTGGGGTCCACGAAGGTTCGGTGGATAGCTGACACATGTGCTGCAGTGTCTCTCCATGCGATGATCTCCTTTTCGTCCACTCTCAAAGTTTCCCTATGTTCTAAGGGTATTTGAGATACATCTATGTCCGGCTTTCCTTGGTGTGAAGGTGCAAGGAGTTGCACTCGGTTTAGGTTCTTTGGGCATTTGGCTTTGATATGCCCCAATTCATTGCATTGAAAACATCGCCCAGTTGATGGGTCACCGGTTTGTGTTGGTCTACTGGAGACTGGTGAGGTAGAAGGAAAGGTAGAGTGTGACTGTCCGTGGGTTGTAGGTGTGGGTTTGATTGGTCCGCGACGGTAGGGTTTAGTGTCGGTGTGTACCCTGTTGGATTCGCTCCCCTTGGCAGTAGCTTTCGTGTTGTCTACCGATGCCATCCATCTGGCTCCAATCTCTCCTGCCTCAGTGAGAGTTTTTGGTTTACCATCTTGGATGTAGCGTCTAATGTTCTCAGGAACACCATCTAGGAACTGTTCCATCAATATCAGGAGGTGTAGGTCGTCTAGCTCCTTAACCTTGGATCCTGATATCCAGGAGAAATAGTGTTTTTCCAGGTAAGCAGCGTGCTCTGGAAATGACATCTCTGGTTTCCATTTCTGGGCTCTGAAACGCTGACGGGCGTGATCAGGGGTGATGCCCATTCTGAGTCTGGCCTTGGTTAGGAACAGTGGAAAGTCGTCCATCAGGTCTCTAGGCATTTCAGCTGCCACCAGGGATAATTGTCCGCTGAGCTGTGACCTCAGCTCCAGCATGTATTGATCTTTAGGAAGATGGTATCCAATACAGGCCCTCTCAAAGTTTTCTAAAAAGGCCTCAACATCATCCCCTGCCCTGTAGGCGGGAAATTTTCTCCGAGAAGGTTGATCAGTAGGTTGAAAAGGGGTTGGATTGGTTGGCTCCTGCTGCTTAGTCTTTGCTAATTCCAGAGCCTGCTGGTGGGTCTCCCTCAGGATTTCCATTTGTCTCTTGTGCTCAGCCTCTTGTTTCTCCAGCTCCCTCTTGTGGTTAGCTTCTTCCCTGGCCCTTTCTGCAATAATTAGTTCCATCTGTCTTTGATGTTCTTTTTGTTTTTCTTCAGCCTGCAGCCTGGCCAGGTCAAGTTTGCTAATTGTTTCACCAGTACTCATGGTTGTGTGCCTTCTGGTGCTGGCCACACCCCTATGCAGTCAGTGAACTGTCTGTGGTGTTTGACAGTCCCTAACCCTGGCTATGATAACTTGAGTAAAGAAAGAGAAATCAATCCTTTGTATAGCAAATTGTGGTTTGTGTAATGTTACTGGTTTGTACTGAGAAAGAGGGAAAGAGTAAAAAAAAATTCCTCTGTCTCCCTCTGCTCTGAGTTGCTGTACCCAGCAGCCCAGCTGAAAGGCTGCTGCTAACAATACCCCTGAGAAAAATCTGGTCTATTCCTCAGGGATTTGTGTTCTCCTGTCTTCTGATCCTTTCAAAAGACACAGGGAGAAAAAAAAAAAAACCTGGCTGGAGGGTTTGTCTCTTCCCCCCCCAAACCTGTTTTTCCTGTTGGATGGGAATGTACTTTGGCGAGCACTTCCCCCCACCTTAGGAATCCTGAGTGATACCTGATATCACAAAGGAAGGACACACCTCTAGGGAAGAGTTTTTCCTCAGCATAGCCAGCAGAGAAAAAAAACTCCTCCCAACCCTGAAAACTGCTTGAAACTTGCCTTTTCCTCAAGCTGCCTCAAGCAAACAGAAGAAAACTGCTTCCAACAAAGCCTGCTGGAACTTAATTCTCTCCAGCCAACCTGGCTGAAACTGTAAACTCCCTCTTCTGTCAGGTTGCTTTCCTGCTCTAGAAGAAGAGAATAGCTCCCTTCAGCGTAGCCCAGCTGAAAAAAACTGCTTGTAACAATGGGTTCGAAACTCCGCTGCCACCATGTCAGAGTCTACCCTCACTTGAAACTGGGCGGTTTCAAAGTGAGGACCCGCATGTCTTCCCCCCACCCCAAAATCCTAGGGTAGGTCGCCCCTTCGGCTGCCACCACCCGGTCAATTCCGTGGGCCGGGACACCCCTGTTTCCCCCCTTGGGAACACAGATCAATTCACAGAGGAGGAACCTCCCCCCCTTCCCTCTCTCCAGCCTGCTCTGGAGACAGAGGTGCCTGGATTCAAACGCCTTGAATCTCACACACACAGGGAAGCAGCCCACTTCCCCCTCCCCTTCCCCTGAATTTCCCCAAGGGAAGGAATTAACCAAGTCCAAAGAAAAGAAAAGAATTTATTAAGAGAACAAAAGAAAATACAGAATCTCTATGAATCCAAGCTGGGCACTCATAGGGTATAACCTTGCTAAGTTCTGGAGAGAATCCCCTCTCTTTCTCAGTACAACCAGTACAAGCAGAATTAAGAATAATCAATAACAAACACACAGAATTGCAAACATAGGATTATTAGATAAGGACACAAAGTATCTTTCTAATACTCACTATCTTGACTAGAAGAAATTAGTTTAGAAAGGTGGAACTTGTAGGGACTTGATTAACTCGTCTGGTCTCTTGAACTCCAAACGGCCAAAAACAAAGACCCCCCCAAACAGAGGGAAAAGTTCCCTCCTAGGAGTTTCAAATTCTCTTCCCTGATTGGTCCTCAGGTCAGATGCCCACCAGGTACTATGCTTTAACCCTTTACTAACTATTCATGACACCTTTATTTTGGCTGCAAAATTGGAGATCAGGACAAGAGGTGGGCCCCACACATATGCTGCAACACTTGTGCAACAAATCTTCGCCAGTGGTTGAACAGGAAAAGGAAATCTATGCCTTTTGCAGTGCCAATGATTTGGAGAGAGCGAACAGATCATACCAGCAATTGTTACTTCTGCGCGGTGCCTCCAGTTGGGAAAGGTGTGTCAAAGAAGAAAAAGTGGACTGTGCATTATCCAAACATTCCATCAGCTATACGCCCAGTACCCCACGGAGAAGGACTGCCGGTTCCTGATGCACCAGAATCATTCTCACTTGAGTCAGACGAGGAAGAGGAAGAGGATGAAACTTCTGGTCCTGAACCATCAGTGTCACAGGACCAACATTTTCTCCCATCCTCCTCCTCTGAACCACACCTCATAACACAAGGTGAACTGAATGACCTTGTCAGGGATTTGGAACTACCCAAGAGTAAGGCAGAGCTGTTGGGCTCCAGACTACAGCAGAGGAATCTCCTGGCAGGTGATGTTAGGGTTTCCATGTTCCGTGACCGTCAAAAGGATCTTGTCCCATTCTTCTTCATGGAAGGTATTCTTGTAGCCTGCAACAATATCGATGGTGTGATGGCAGCCCTCAACATCGTTCACGATCCAGATGAGTGGAGACTGTTCATTGATTCATCGAAGATGAGTCTTAAAGCTGTTTTACTGCATAATGGCAATGTTTTGCCATCAATTCCAGTTGGTCATGCAGTCCATATGAAGGAAAACTATGACAACATGAAACAACTTTTGAGGTGCATAAACTATGACTGTAACGGGCCGGTGTGGCTCCCCTCCTCCCCTGGGAGGGTTGAGCCCCGGACACCGGAAGGAGCGGGGCTACAGAGCAGTGAGCCCGCCCCTCCGAGGGTCAGGCGGTGACCTGGAAGTATAAAAGCCGGCCATCCTAGCTCAGTCAGAGCCCAGCCACCGCCGGGAGCAGACCTGCCTGAGAGAGCTCGGAACTGGGAAGCCGCTGGAGCCCAGAGCAGTTGCCCGTACTGACCGGAGCTCCCTCTCGCTCGCTACTGGGAGGACCCACCGGAGCTTCCCCGTGCCACATACGAGGAGGAGCTGCCGGAGACTTCCCTGCTCCCTTGTTGTTACCCCGAGGAACCCCCGGAACAGAATTGGCTGGACTTCCCTGAGGAACTGCCGGATCTACCCCCCCAGCCCGGGCTGCGAGGAGCCCATGCAGTTAGACTTCCCGGGAGTGGACGCCGTGGACCAGGTAGGCCCCGAGGGGGAAATTGGAAGTGGCCCGGGGGCAGCTGACCTCAGTCAGGCTGCTGATCAACCAATGCCCATGTCAGTGTGTTGCGGTCAGGATCCCCACTGACCGTCAGCGGTCATAGCCGCTGCCTAGGGCCCCGGGCCGGGACGCAGTGGAGTGGGTGGGCCTGTGTCCCCCCTGCCACCCCACTTGCGGGTGGCAGTTTTCCCCCTCACCCCAGTGCTCAGCCCCTGCACCAAAAGGCCTGAGCCCCTCTGTACTGTTTACTGCTCAGCCCCTGCTACAAAGGGCCTGAGCTACTTTGTACTGTTTGCTGCTCAGCCCCTGCTACAAAGAGCCTGAGCTTCCTAACTGTGTGTTTGCTGCTCAGCCCCTGCTACAAAGAGCCTGAGCTTCCTAACTGTGTGTTTGCTGCTCAGCCCCTGCTACAAAGAGCCTGAGGTTCCTAACTGTGTGTTTGCTGCTCAGCCCCTGCTACAAAGGGCCTGAGCTCCCTGAACTATATACTTGCTCAGCCTTGAAGCTGAAGGCCTGAGCCCTGATTGACTCTTGTATTGTTGCTCAGCCTTTCAGCAGAAGGCCTGAGCCCTGACTGACTCTTGTATTGTTGCTCAGCCTTGCAGCAGAAGGCCTGAGCCCTGACTGACTCTTGTATTGTTGCTCAGCCTTGCAGCAGAAGGCCTGAGCCCTGACTGACTCTTGCATTGTTGCTCAGCCTTAAAGGAACAGGGCAGAACCCGCGTAAGAACCATGGGCCGGTGTGGCTCCCCTCCTCCCCGTGGAGGGTTGAGCCCTGGACCTACACGTTTACAATGACCAACATCAGTGGCAGCTTTGTGGCGATTTGAAGGTTGGTGCTCTCTTGCTTGGTCTGCAGACTGGATACACAAAGTACTGCTGTTTTCTCTGCGAATGGGATAGTCGTGCAAGAGATTCCCACTACATCAAGAAAGATTGGCCACTCCAACAGTCATTGGAGCCTGGGAGGAAAAGTGTTCAGCATCCACTACTTGTTGAATCAAGGAAGATTTTGTTACCACCCTTACACATCAAGCTGGGTCTGATGAAGAACTTTGTCAAGGCCATTGACAAAACACAAGCAGCTTTCAAGTACCTCTGTGGAAAATTTCCAAGGTTAAGTGAAGCTAAGATAAAGGAAGGTGTCTTTGTTGGTCCTCAGATTCGTGAACTTCTTCGAGATGATGCATTTGACCATGCACTGCGTGGCAAGGAAAAGACGGCATGGAAAGCCTTCCAGTTAGTGGCAATAAATTTTCTCGGAATCAACAAGGCAGACAACTACAGGTTGTTGGTGGAAAACCTCCTCAAGGCATACAAAAGCCTTGTTTGCAACATGTCACTAAAGATACATTTTTTCCACTCTCATCTAGATTTTTTTCCACTGAACTGCGCAGCAGTGAGCGACGAGCACGGCGAGCGATTTCACCAGGACATTGCAACAATGGAGAAACACTATCAGGGCAAATGGAGCCCATCAATGCTTGCAGACTATTGCTGGACAGTGACAAGAGATGCTCCATTTAATGAATACAAGAGACAAGCCAAGAAGCGCCAAGTAGACACCCAATAAGACTAAACTATGTACATAATAATTTTTTGCCTTTTGTTTCATAATAAATTTTAGTTAGATAACCCTTCTGCTGATTTTTAAAGTGTTACATAAACAGGACAGGTGAAATATTATCATGTAAAGCAAACATAAACACATGAAAAGACCTAGGTTTACAATTTATGATTAAAACTCTACTATCTACACAATATACATAGACATAAAATGTAAAAACTTAAATATCTTAGAAACAGTAGCCAATCAGTTGTTTTAATTGTCATATTTGAATTCATCACATCAAAATACATAATAAATAGAACATTTTATCTCTGAAGCAGACGATTTCTCAAAAATTGTATACCAGTGATATAAGCCTCTTAGGACAAGAACTGTGTCTGTACAGTGCTTGTCACACTGTGGCCTCTAGGTGGTGCTATTGTAATAATAAAGCCACCAAGAAGGCTGGAGACTTGCCTTGATAGTTTCTTACTGCACTATAAATCAATCAATCTGAGTTTGGGGGCAATGACACAGGTACAGCAGAACTAAACCAGTAGTGCTCCATTGGCTGCTGCGTTGCATGGACATTTAAATTGCATTGAGTTAGCTAGTGCTTTGGGACAGGTCCTCAGCTGGTGTAGATCAACAAGCCAATAGAGCTATGCTAATTGACACCACCCGAGGATCTGACCTCTTGCCTGAAAGACGTCTGACATCAGTACATAATTATATGTATTTTTATAGGTTAGTGACTCACCAATTTGCACAGCAGTAGAGGCGCCGGTGCTTTAGGAGGTGAGACTGATTTGTGAGATGCTATTGCTCATTTACTTATTAAGTTGCACTCAGGATAAAAATGCAGAGAACCACTAGGCTAACAGTGACAGAGCCACTCATCTGGATGCTTACATCCAGATCCTCAGCTGGTGTAAAGTTGTGTAACTGCACCGACTTAACCTGTGTCAATTTATATCTCTTGAGGATCGGACTCCAATGATATGAACAGAGCTATGCAGATTTACACCCTGCTCAAAATCTGGCCCATTAACATCAGTGTAGCTAGCCTGATTTACACCAGATGGGGACCTGAAACAGTGACTTCAGTGGAGTATTTCTGATTCACATCAGATGGAGATCTGGCTGTCTCTCTTTAGTGACACAGCAAACAGCTTATAGACTAACAGACGTATTGGAGCATGAACTTTCGTGGGTGAATACCCACTTCGTCGGATGCAACAAATATATATACATGTACATTATAATGAGCACAAGGGGCTAGGATGAGCAGACAGCAAGTGTGAAAAATTGGGACAGGAGGTGGGGGGTAACAGATGCCTATATCAGAAAAAGCCCCCCAAATTGGGACTGTCCCTATAAAATTGGACATCTGGTTACCGTACAAGGGGCAACAGAAGGTGTGGACCAGGGAACAGGGGACTATACTGTAGACACCGGGGCAGCAGCAGGTGGGGGTGGGGAAGAGGTGGCTATACTATATAATGAACACTAGGGGGCAGCAGCGGGTAGGGGTGGGGATGATGGGCACTAGGGGCAGCAGAGGGCGAGGAGCAGGGAACTGGGGACTATACTGTATAATGGGCACTAGGGGGCAGAGGGTGAGAGGTAGGCAAGTGTGGAAGTTTTTTTAGGTTTACAGCATGTGCCTTTATGTGCATTTGCTTTAGTTGGCATAATCAGGAGGAATAGGTTGGTGTGACAACTGCTACACTTTTGTAAACTAATCTGAATGGAGAATTAAATCATAAGACTACATATGCGAATTAATGTGAATGTGTGGGTGAGAAAATCAGCCTTTTTATATCTTACTGAAAGGACAGGTGTGTATTTGATGGTTTATGTATCAGAGTGATTTTCTATGTACATGTGCTTATGCCTTAGACAGAGAAATAGAGACAGTGTGTGTGCATTGTGTTTGTGTGGCTGTGTTTGAGCGCATGCATTTCAGGGTTTGAATCTGTATGTATGTACCTCCATATGTGTGTCTGCAGTGTATGTGTTGTGTGGATCTGCAGTGTGCCCATGTGTGTGTGCACACACACCTGTTTGTGTGTATATGCATAAATGAATGAATGCTTGGTTAATATCTGTGTGTGCATGAATATATTGCCTGCTCTGTGTGTGTGAACTGTGATCTGCTGCGTAGCATGGACAACTAAAGCCAGGTCCTCAGCTGGTGGATATGAATGTAGCTCTGAAGGCCAACTGAGTACCACCCATTTTCGCCAGCTGAAGCTGTGTCCTGAAGTTCCACATTTCTCCCTGGTTTATCCCGTGGAGCATTGATGTCCAGGCAGAACTGTGCTCCACAGTACCACCACTGCAAATCGCTGATGTTAAGTGCAGCATGGCCTGATATATCAGTGGGGCCATATGCATCCCTGGCAGCACCTAGATAGTGTCACTATCTATCTTACAGCTCTGTCCTGGCCTCTCTGTGAATTGCTTAGTGGTCCTGGTCTAATTCACAGCAGAACCAGGCTTCCGGGACTCCAGGATCTAAGAGGAAAACCTCCGATCTGAAGAATGCCAATAAATATGGTGAGTCCCAGGCCCCAGGACTGAATTTCACAGCTCGGATCAGTCTCTAGTTATGAGTTGACAGGAGGGGACATGGATCAGCATTCATGTTGCACTACCTGGCCTCAGGCTAGAGAAGCTAATGATCCAACCACTGGACCAAATTTGGTGAAGAATCTTGATCACATGCTCCCTAAGGTAGCATATGCTAAGAAGCAGAAGAACTTGACAGGAAGCTACATGAAAACTACAATATTGTGTATGATGCCAATTGGCCTATTTACTGGTAGGCTCAGAAGTCACATTAAGGGAAGACAGATGGGGCATGTGAACTAACTTCTGGGTTCTGGCCCATAGAAATGATCTCCTTTGGGTCACTTTTGAAACACATTGCCTGATGGGAGCATGAGTGTGTGTATGTGTGAGTAAGTGAGTTTGTATTCCCACTGCTCTCTCTAATTATCTATGGGTATGTCTACACTACAAGAGTAGTTCGATTCAACTTAATTCGAATTTGTGGAATCGACCTTACGAAGTCGAATTTGTGTATCCACACTAAGGACACTAATTCGACTTTGTGAGTCCACACTAATGGGGCCAGCATCGACTTTGGAAGTGGTGCACTGTGGGAAGCTATCCCACAGTTCCCGCAGTCCCCGCTGCCCATTGGAATGCTGGGTAGAGCCCCCAATGCCTGCTGGGGGAAAAAATGTGTCGAGGGTGGTTTTGGGTAACTGTCATCATTGAACCGTCAGTCACGCCCTCCCTCCCTCCCTCCCCGAAAGCGCCTGAGGGCAATCTGTTCGTGCATTTTTCTGGTCAGTGACAGCGCGGACGCCACAGCACTACGATCATGGAGCCCGCTGCAGTTATGGCCGTTTTCACCTCCTCGCACCTTATCGTCCACCTCTTCCACAGTCAGCTGCTGAGAAATCGGGCTACTTTTCAATGGTGCTGCAAGCACTGGTGGAGCATAGGGGACGTTTTACCAACATCAGCGTCGGGTGGCCAGGCAAGGTTCATGACGCGCATGTTTTCATGAACTGTGGTCTGTTTAGACGCCTGCAGGAACGTAGCTCCTTCCCGGACCACAAAATAACTGTTGGGGATGTGCAGATGCCTATAGTGATCCTCGGGGACCCAGCCTACCTGCTAATGCCCTGGCTCATGAAGCCCTATACAGGCGCCTTGGACAGCGACAAGGAACTCTTCAAGTACCAGTGAGCAGCGTGACCTGTGACTGTTCAGTTTCTTTACAGAGAAGCTGAACCTGCCTCTGTTTCTTTACCCAGTTACTGTTGACTATCCTCTGCAGTTACATAAACCCGTTCACCCCGTTTCCCCCACTTCCAACACACGTGTAAAAATAAAATACATGTTCCATTGTTACTTAACAAAGGTTTCTTTAATAATGACTTTGCATTAAAGGGTTGAAACTGGGACGCAGACTGTGCTGGGTAGGGTGTGCGGTGATGTAAAGACCGCCTCTAAACGTGAGGAATGACAGGCTCCTGCTCCTAGAGAGGTCCGCAGTGCCGGACTGGTTGTTTCAACGGAACCTGCCATCCCTCCTTTTTGGGATTCTGTGTGCGGGGGCTATGTGACCTTGTGGCGGAGGAGGACGGATACAGATTTCTCTGCTGCGTGACTCTGCGGTCCAGGACAAGGACCGCTGCATAAGATCTGTAACCGCCCTCCCCCGCTACAAAGTCATGTCCCCCCCACCCACACAGAACCTGGAAACCACCTCCCATACCGACCCGGGTGCCTACTGACTGCACTGTGTGTGTGACCTGCTGCTGTTCCTGCCCCCGTGTCTGTATCCTGGTAAAGGTGACCGTCCTATGCAATTACCAACCCCCTTTCCCCCCCCACCCTTCAAACACAGTCTTCTGTGAAAAAACATGACAGAAACAGTAATTAACAGCAAAGTATTTTTAATAATTAACTAGACAGTTAGGGGATGAAACTGGGATTGGGGCTTGGGTGAGTCTGGAAGGGAAGGACTTCTCAAAATTTAGGGTATGAGAGCTTTTGGGTACTTGAGCACTCTGCTGGGGTGCAGTGACAGTTTTAACGCCCCCTGGCGCCCCTCCTTTTGGTTATTTTGGGTGAGGGGGGTATGGGACTTTGTGGCGGGGGAGGGCGTTTCAGATACACTGCAGGGGGGCTCTGTCCTCCTGCCTGCGGTCCTGCAGAACATGCACAAGGTGCCGGAGCGTGTCCGTTTGCTCCCTCATTAGTCCAAGCAGTGTTTGAGTCGCCTGCTTGTCTTCCTCACGCCACCTCTCCTCCCCTTCGCTCTGTGAGCGCTGGTACAGAGAGAGGGTCTCCCTCCACTGGCTCTGCTGGTCCGCCTCGGCTCGGGAGCAGCCCATAAGTTCAGCGAACATCTCGTCCCGTGTCTTTTTCTTTCGCCGCCTAATCTTTGTCAGCCTCCGTGAGGGGGATGCTGTGGCAGGTCTGGAGACAGTCGAAGCTGTGTGATGGGAAAAAGGGAGTGAATTCCTTGCAAAGATACATTTTTGCGAACAATGAACACAGTCTAGTCTGTGTCTGTGAACAAGAGCATGCACAGCACCTATCTCATGCGCACTCCTGCTGCAGGCAATCCGGAAAGCATAAACTCTGCCCCTGTTCAACCCCATCGCAGTGTCCCTTGACCCTTGGAATTCCGGGTTGAGATCCCAGTGCCTGATGGGGCAAATTTCATTGTCGCTGGTGGTTCTGGGTACATGTAGTCACTCATTCCTTCCTCCGGGAAAGCAACGGCAGATAATCATTTCTAGCCCGTTTTCCCTGGATTACCCTGGCAGACGCCATAGCGTGGCAACCATGGAGCCTGTTTTGCCTTTTCTCACTGTCACCGTATGTGTACTAGATGCCGTGGACAGAGGCAATTCAGCAGCGCTACACAGCAGCATTCATTTGCTTTTGCATGACAGCAGAGATGGTTATCAGCCATATTGTACCATCTACCATGCCATTGTAAATTGGCAAGGTGAGGACGGTTAACAGTCCTACTGGACTATACCTTCTGCTGCTGTTATAGGTGCCCCTGGCCGAGATTAGCCGGGGGCGCAAAAGACAAAACTGGGAATGACTCCCTGAGTCAATCCCTCCTTTATGGTATCTAAAAATAGAATCAGTCCTGCCTAGAATATGGGGCAACTGTACTAGGGTTGCAGTGTATCAGAGAACTAGAGAGCACAGCCGCTCCGTGTCAGATCCCGCATGAATGACAAGCTGCATGCCATTCACAGGGGGTGCCCCTGCAACAACCCCACCTGTTGCTTCCCTCCTCCCCCAGCCTTCCTGGGTTACCATTGTAGTGTCCCCCCATTTGTATGCTGAAGTAATAAGGAATGCAGGAATAAGAAACAGTGACTTGTTAGTGAAATGAAATGAGGGGAAGGCAGCCTCCAGCTGCTATGATAGTCCAGGCAATACAGAATCTTTTCTTTACACATGAAGGGCGGGGGCTGATGGAGCTCAGCCCCCTGTTGCTATGATGAAGACGGTTAGCAGGCCGTCTACTTATGGGCTGATGACGAGGACGGGTAGCAGTCCTACTGCACTACACAATCTACCGCAAGGCTGATGATGAGGACGGGTACCAGTCGTATTGCACCGTCAGCCACCCATGAGGCGGGGGGGGGAAGAGGATGCTACAGTACAGGGCCGCAGCATCGCGTCTACCAGCAGCATTCAGTACACATAGGGTGACATTTAAAAGAGTCAAGAGACGATTTTTTTTCCTTTTCCTTCTGGGGGTGGGGGAGGGGGGTACATTGACGAGCTATGCCCTGAACCGCCGCGGACAATGTGTTTGACCGTACAGGTATTGGGAGCTCAGCCAAGAATGCAAATGCTTTTCGGAGACTGCAGTAACTGTGGGATAGCTTGCGTCCTCAGTCCCCCCTCCCTCCCTCCATGAGCGTCCATTTGATTCTTTGGCTTTCCGTTACGCTTGTCACGCAGCAGTGTGCTGAGTCTCTGCTATGCCGTCTGTCTGGAGATTTTTTAAAAATCCTTTGGACCAGGCGTAATATTACAGTAATTCCCCTAATTAGATGCAGGAGTCTCTGAGCGAGATCACCCTGAGGACGGTCACTGAAGGAGATAGAGAGCGCATGCTGCGTGAAAGCCAGCACAAACCAGGGGCCTATGCAGCCAGGCTCGGGGAGGCAATGCTCCCTGAGTACCTCATGAAAGCCTCGTGCGGAAAAGTGTGCTACCACGGAGCACCCAATAAGGCAGCTCTCCCCAGGAACCTCCTGCGGAGGCTTTTCGATTACCTCCAGGAGAGCTTCGTGGAGATCTCCCAGGAGGATTTCTGTTCTATCCCCATATATATAGACCTCCTTTTCACATAGTTCAGATTTCTGTTCCATTAATAATAAAAGTTTACATGTTTAAAGCACTTACCGACTGATCCTTCCCCTGATTCAGGGTCCGGATTAACGGCCAGGGAGGGTTGGTAGGGGATCTCCGTGAGGGTGATGAAGAGATCCTGGCTGTCGGGGAAACCAGCGTTGTAAGCGCTGTCGCCTGCCTCATCCTCCACAAACCCTTCCTCATCTTCCCCGTCCACGAACATCGCCGAGGAACTGGCCGTCGACACTATCCCATCATCAGAGTCCACGGTCACTAGTGGGGCAGTGGTGGCAGGCTCCGGAGCGTCCGTTTGCCGCTTTGGTCTTCTGGTCTCAGGTCCTCGATTTTCACGCGGCACTGCGTTGCATCCCGGCTGTATCCTCTGTCTGTCATGGCTCTGGAGACCTTCTCGTAGGTCTTTGCATTCCGTTTTTTGGAGCGCAGCTCCGAAAGCACAGACTCCTCGCCCCACACACCGATCAGATCCAAGACTTCCCGGTCAGTCTATGCTGGGGCCCTCTTTCTATTCTGAGATTGCATGAACTCCTCTGCTGGAGAGCCCTGCATCGTTGCTGGTGCTGCTGAGCTCGCCCCGATGTCCAACCAGGAAATGAGATTCAAACTGGCCAGACAGGAAAAGGAATTCAAATTTTCCCGGGGCTTTTCCTGTGTGCCTGATCAGAACATCCAAGCTCGGGCTGCTGTCCAGAGCTTCAACAGAGTGGTGCAGTGTGGGATAGCTCCTGGAGCTACTAAGGTCGATTTCCATCCACACCTAGCCTAATTCGACACGGCCATGTCGAATTTAGCGCTACTCCCCTCGTCGGGGAGGAGTACAGAAGTCGAACTAAAGAGCCCTCTATGTCGAATTAAATAGCTTCGTGGTGTGGACGGGTGCAGGGTTAATTCGAATTAACGCTGCTAAATTCGAATTAAAGTCCTAGTGTGGACCAGGCCTATCTGTCCGTCTAACTATCTGTCTAATTATTCATCTGTATAATCATTTGCCAATCCACCTAATTGTCTGTCTTGTTTTCCATCTGTCCATCAAGATATCTGTCCGTTTTTCCTCCTTCTGCTTTTTGTCCACCCAATTATCTATCCATCTGTCTAACTGCCCATCTATACAGGGCAAGGTAATATTTTTAACTGGTACAATTTATGTTGGGGTAAGAGACAAGCTTTCGAGGTTACAGAGAGTTCTGCTTCAGTGGAGGGTAGCTAATGTGATGCCAATTTTTAAAAAGCAGCTCCAGAGTCAATCCTGGTAATTACAGGCTAGTAAGTCTAACTTCAACACCAGGCAAATTGGTTGAAACAGTAAAGAACAGAATTATCAGACACAGAGATGAACTTGATTTATTGAGAAAGACTCAACGTGGCTTTTGTACATGGAAATTATGCCTCACCAATCTGTTAGAATTCTTTGAGGGTGTCAGCAAATGTGGACAAGGGTGATCCTGTGGATATAGTGTGCTTGTATTTTCAGAAACCCTTTGACAAGTTCCCTCACCAAAGTCTCTTAAGCAAAGTAAGCTGTCATGGGATAAGAGGGAAGGTCTGTAGTAGAAAGGGAGCCTAAGATATATGCCCTTATATCAGAGGCCTGGTATAAGGCCTGAGTTAAAGTAGTGAGCAAGATTTTCTAATATAAAGCAAAGTTAGCAAAAATCAGGCTGAGAGCAAACGTCAGGCTCTGCCTGCTTGCAAGTTTACAGAATTTGTCAAGAACAGTGCTGATATTGCAGAAATACACATTCCTAAGAAGTGATAGTTACAGAGTACTTACGCAAACACATATACAAGGTGATGAGTAATAAATAGCCACACCCACGCCAGGGGGCAGTAACTAACTATGTCAGAGGGGCAGTACTAACTTGTTTGCATCGGGTATAAAAATGTACCTCAGAGGGATTATCACTGTCTGGCCTAGGGAGGAATGGAAAGTCCTGCCGTTCACTGAGCTGGTCCATTGTTATGTGTATACATGTGTTAGTGGTCTGGTAGAGTCTGCGGGATACTAGTACCGTGCTTCATTGACAATAAACCTGGCTGGGCGCCTTCATCCCTTAATGGATCTTGTGGTCATTGGGCAGTTCGCTCAAGGTCTCCTGTGCCAGCTATCTGCACAGGTCTGGGGTGGCAAAAAGAGGGAACACACACCACAGCCAAACATCTATCAACATCTAACCACATTCTCAGAATCGGTAACTGGCTAAAAAACAGGAAACAAAGGGTAGGAATAAGTGGCCAGTTTTCACAATGGAGAGAGTTAAGTAGCAGGGTCTGTACTGGGACTAGTGATGTTCAACATATTCATAAACAATTTGGTAAAAAGAGTAAACAGTAAGATGGCAAAGTTTGCAAATGATACAAAATTATTCAAGGTAGTTAAGTCCAAAGCTGACTGCTTACAAAGGGATCTCACTAAATTGGGTGATTGGGCAACAAAATGGCAGATGGAACTCAAAGTTGATAAATGCAAAGTAATGCACATTTGAAAACATAATCCCAACTATACATTTAAAATGATGGGGTCTCAATTAGTTGTTTCCACTCAAGAAAGAGATCTTGGAGTCATTGTGGATAGTTCTTTGAAAACATCAACTCAATGTGCAGCAGCAGTCAAAAAAGTGAACGATACCTTTACAGTTCTAGTTGCCCCATCTCCAGAAAGAGATATTAGAATTGGCAAAGATACAGAGAAGGTCAAAATAATTAGGGGTCTGGATCAGCTTCAGTAGGAGGAGAAAGAAAAAATACTGGGACTATTCAGCTAGGAAAAGAGTCTAAGAGGGCACATGATAGAGGTTTATAAAATCATGAATGGTGTAGAGAAAGTGAACAGGGAAGTCTTATTTTTCCCTTCACATAAAACAAGAACCAGGGGTCACCCAATAAAATTAATAGGCAGCAGGTTTACAATTAACAAAAGGAAGTATTTCTTCACACAACACACACTCAATCAGTGGTACTCATTGCCAGGGGACTTTGTGAAGGCCAAAAGTATAACCGGGTTAAAAAATATTAGAGCAGTGCATGGGGATAGGGCCATCAGTGGCTATTAGCCAAGATGGCCAAGGATGCAAACCCGTGCTCTGGGTGTCCCTAAGCTTCTGATTTGCAGAAGCTGGGACTGGATGACAGATCATTCAATAATTCCATGTTCTGTTCAATCCCTCTGATCCATCTGGCACTGGCCATTGTCAGAAGACAGGATGCTGGGCTAGATGGACCATTTGCCTGGCCCTGTATGGCCGTTCTTATGTTCTTACGTAGGCAGGGGTTGCTGTGTGGGTACATTTCACAGTCATGGACATTAAATTTAATTTAAAAATATATCATGATTTTTGGTAGCTAAAGGACATTCCTTCTGACTCTGAGGGCAGCTAATGTAACAGGCAAAGCAGGTGGGAATTGGAGCTGGAAAGGGGCTTGCAGTGGGACTGTAACACTCTGCTAAGGTCAGCAGTGGCAAGGGGGGATAGGCTGTAACAAGAGCTATCTCAGTCCCTGGTGGCTGACCAGACAAGTGGCAATGAACAAACTGTCCATAGGGTATAAAGTGTTTGACCTTAAGGATGCAGCTGTTTCTATAGGTCTGATAGCAGATCTGCACTGACAGATCCCCAGCATGAAGGAATCCTGGGCAGTGTCATCTGAAACATGTTAATTTCATCGACTCTTGTTTAGGATAAAAATAATAATTAAATAAAAAAATCCTCGCTTTGTTATGTGCTCATTAAAGTCATCCCCATTAGCAACACAGCTACTAAAGAGAAATCTCCCCAACTAGCCATGCAGCACCTGTGGTTCTATATGGATTTGCAGGAGGACACTGAGGTCATTATAACTCTTCATGTCTTAATCAGCTCTCTGAGAAATGTTATGCCCAGCTGAGACCTGGGCAAGTCCTGGAGATCTGACAAACCCCTCAAAGAATTAAGGGCCAGTGGCAGAAACAAAGTTACTCGTCATTATAATGGGTCCCAGGGAGGCCATTAGAATGGAAACACTGTTGGGAAATGCAAGTCACAGCAGCAGTCCCATTGGGGCTGATTAGAAAGGAAAGTCAGAGCCACTGATTAATGTTAGACAAAGGAAGGGGAAGGTTTGTTCCTATGCAAGGAGCCCCCTGATGTGTAAAGTGAAAGGGGTCAGGCCAGTTTGACCAGCTCCTGTGAAGGGTGATCCCTTCATTCATAAATTCCTCCAGAGTCTCACCTAGCTAGGGGATGTAGTGGGTGGGTGTGTGGGTGGTGGTTGTGGTGGATTGCAGTGAAACTGACATGTAAACAAACCAGAGAGTCCCACTGGGTTAGCTGAGGCAGCAGGGCCCAGGTACAGTGAATGAAAGGCAATTCCAGGTGTCTAGGCCTCAATGACAGAGATCAGCCAAAGTACCTGGATTGTGACAGGCTTTGCTGTCCTGCCCATGACAACCAGTGCTGCCAGTGCCCCTCAGTCCTAGCCCACAGCCCCTACCCACAATGCTATTCCATTTCTGGGCCCACATGCACACACAGCTCTGTGCACAAACCTAAAAGTGGCAATTCTTCAACAAAAACCTTCTAAAACAGACTCCAATATGCAACTACAGAATTTGAATTAATCAGCATACTGGACATCATCAGATTAGTCCTGAATAAAGACTGGGAGTGGTTGGGTCGTTACAAAACCTAAACCTAATTTCCTCAATACTAATTTCCCCCTACTGTTACTCATACCTTCTTGTCAACTGTCTGAAATGGGCCACTCTCATTATCACTTCAAAAGTTATTTTTCCTCCCTTGGTATCCTGCTGTCAATTGAATTGTCTTGTTAGACTGACCTCACAGTTTGTAAGGCAACTCCCATCTTTTCATGCATTTATACTTGCTCCTGTATTTTCACTCCATGCATCCGATGAAGTAGGTTCTAGCCCACGAAAGTTTATGCCCAAATAAATTTATTAGTCTCAAGGTGCCACAAAGACTCCTTATTGTTTTTGCTGATACAGACTAACATGACTACCACTCTGAGAGCTCTGCCAGTGCCCCTCAGTCCTGACCCACAGCCCCTACCCACAATGCTATTCCGTCTCTGGGCCTACACGCACACACACCTCAATCCTGATCCTATAGTCCCCTGGTTGTCACAGCCCTGCACTGTCCCCACCCCACGGCTCTGCCAGTGCCCCTCAGTCCCAATCTGCAGCTTCCTGCTATCCCAGCCCTGGGCTCCTCCATGTCCCCATAAGCTCTGTTGATGCCCATTAACGCTGATTGCAGCCCCCGCCTTCTATCCCATTTCTGAGCTAACACACACAACACACACAGCTCTGCTGCTGCTGCACCTCAATCCCGACCCACAGACACTCTTCAGTCCCAGCCCTGCCCCCGTCCCCTCCCTCCAGCTCTGCCAGTGCCTGGGAATAAACTGTGCGGTCAGTTGCTTGATCACACTTTGGTTCAGTACGAAATAGATTCAAGAGTCCAACTCATCAACAAGCGAGGTTGATTGCTATAAACCAGTGGCGCTGCAACGGGGTAGGAGGGCCAGAGACCCCACCCCCTTCCCCTCCTTTTCCCCTCAAGGCCCCACCCACCGGCCAGGCAGCAGTTGGTGGAGCCTGACCGGGGAGCCCAGGCAGTTGTGGGAGCTGTGGGGACCCCCCGTCCAGCCCGGGATGGGGTGAGGCCGAAAAAAGTCCCCCTGCCCGTGTCATCACCCCGTGGGCTCCCCGCCCAGCCCAGGGCACGTGGAGGGTCTGTGACTCTGTGCCAGCTCCCCACAGCTGCCCACATGGCTCTGTCCCCAACCCAGCTCTCTCCAGTTGAGTGGGGGCCTCGGAGCCGTAACCCTGCCACGATAAGAGCTGTGAGGGCAGTTGTAGAGAGATGATGCAGACCCTCCACCTGCCCTCAGCGGGGGGCCCAGCGGCCAGGGACATGGGCAGGGGGATGCTTTAGCCCTGGCCCAGCTCTGGCTTCAGGCTTGGCCGGGGTGGGGCCTCGCGGGGAAGAGGAGGAGTGGGAGTGGAGCTGGGGAGTCCCTGACTCCCCCCACTTTTGAGAAGTCGCCGACACCCTTGTCATAAACTAATAATCATATAGTACAGGGCAAAGGTTCAATATGATACCAATCTCTGGGAAGCCATCTTGTGCAGAGTTGTTACATTCACCTTCTGCAGAGGCTGTGCTCTCAAAGTTATACCCCTAAAACCATCTTTTTATACCCACCCTGTTTGCAAGTACAAGGTACTGTGTATGCCATCTGAAGCTACGTTTAACCAATCAGCTTTCTATCTTGTTCTTCTGGTACCGCAGTGTATCCCTGTCTCCTTGTTCTGACATCATGTATTTCAGGTACCAAAGGGCACGAAGGTTTCTACTAGGCCTAGAGAACAACCATATGTCTTGTCCTCTTCCTTTGTGACATTTCAGGCCAGGGCTGTGGAGAGCAAATCCCAGTCTGCTGCTGTGATAAAGCACTCATCTGTCTGGATCTTGATAGGGAGCAGGGCCAGGCTGTTTGAGGAGGCACAGCCTTCCCTACCCTAAAGCTCTTTCAGCAGTTTGAGGCTTGCAGACAGCTATTTAACACAAAGAGCCAAGCTGTTATCTTTTCCATGGGGGAGGGATCACATGAGAGGAGCAATATCCTACACCACCTACCTCCTTCCCAACCCTACCAAGGGAGTCCCACCTCCCCTGAATTTCCCGAGGCTCCAGAGCGGTTAATTCAGTGGTTCTCAAACTTTTGTACTGGTGACCCCTTTCACATAGCAAACCTCTGAGTGTGACCCCACCCCCTTAAAATTAAAAACACTTTTAAAAATATATTTAACACTATTATAAATGCTGGAGGCAAAGCGGGGTTTGAGGTGGAAGCTGACAGCTTGTGACCCTCAGTAATAACCTCATGACCCCCTGAGGGGTCCTGACCCCCAGTTTGAGAACCCCAGGGTTAATTTAATTTTATCACCTGTGTCCATTCACATGCATGTGCTGTTTTGAGCATTTCAGTTTTCGCAACATAGGCTCATCCCAGATTCTGGAACAAGCTCAAATGCTCAGTTCGTGGAGTATGTACATAAGCTATACTAAAGACAAACCCACAGTAACCGTCTCCAGTTTGTGAGGGACCCCATGGAGCTAGTCTCTAGGAAACAGATAAATTCATGGAGGTTAAGTCCATTAATGGCTACTAGCCAGGATGGGTAAGGAATAGTGTCCCTAGCCTCTGTTTGTCAGAGTGTGGAGATGGATGGCAGGAGAGAGATCACTTGATCATTACCTGTTAGGTTCACTCCCTCTGGAGCACTTGGCATTCGCCACTGTTGGTAGACAGGATACTGGGCTGGATGGATGGACCTTTGGTCTGACCCAGTATGGCCATTCTTATGTTCTAAGGCTAAGCTAAATGAACCCAAAGTTATGAAGACAGATATGAGTCAAGGAAGTCAGCAGAGTATCAGAAACCTGGAAAAATCTTTGACTGGATGAGCTCAGATGTTTGGTCACAAGCTGAGGTGGTTCCAAAGTTTGGGATTTTTTTAAGCAGAATTTTTTTATTGTTCCTTTAAACAAACACAGCAAGCAGCAAATATCTGGCCACACACTTCTGAAACCCCAAACCATGTTCATGTTTTGGCAGACTAAAATTTCAGCTTTTCAATTAAAAAAACACAACAAATTTTGAAGGAAAGCAGATATTGTCCGTGATTTTTTTCTGCTTTTTAAAAACCCTTAGTTTTCAATCCAAAAAAACTTTTGACGGAAAATATTTGTCCAATCCTTTTAATGATCTTTAGTGCCTTTTAGCACTAGCTGATGCTGAGAAGCAGTGATACCTTGTAAAAGTGACTTGAAAAGAAATTTTCTCAAAACTGGATTTGTGTTGAGATGCGGAAGGTTTTTAAATGTTTATTCTTCCCAGGGCTGCCCGGGGGTGGGGTGGGGAGGGGCAAGTGGGGCAAATTGCCTTGGGCCCCACAGAGGCCCCCACAAGAATATAGTATTCTATAGTATTGCAACTTTTTTTTTATGGAAGGGGCCCCCAAAATTGCTTTGCCCCAGACCCCCTGAATCCTCTGGACGGCCCTGGTCCTAACCCACAACACCACTACTATTCCTTACCCCAAACTACTTCCCCACTCTGCCAATACACCACAATCATGACTTACCACCCCCTCTGTCCTGGCTGTCCTGCCCCAAACACACAATGCTGATAGTTTCCCTGGATCCTGACCCTATGCTAGTCATATTCACCCCATCACACACACAGGTCTCTCAATGCATCACTGAGACCTGCAGCTCCCCCTGGTGTTCCAGTCCTGGGACTGCACACAGCCTTAGTAGGGTATGTCTACACTGCAATTAGACACTCGTGACTGTCTCGTGAAACCAACTCGGGATGTGTGGAGCTGTTCAGTGGCAGTGTAGATGTTCTGGTTTGAGCTGCAGCCCAAGCTCTGGGACCCTCTCGCCTCGTAGGGTCCTAGATCCTGGGCGTCAGCCCTAACTCGGACATCTACACTCTAGTTAAACACCCCCACAGCCTTAGCCTCGTGAGCCCGAGTCAGCTGTCACAGATTTTTAATTGCTGTGTAGATATACTCAGCGAGCCCTTGCTGGCCCAGGCCTGGCATCCTCAGAGCTCGGGTATTTCTGCTTAATTCTGATATGCCGCATGACCTGCCAGCCTAGTACTGGGCCAAATCTGAGCTGTCTCAATGCATCAACAACAGCTTGCACCCCCACAGCTCCCCCAACACACTAATGAGGTGTCATTCCTTCCATAAGGGGACAGCAAAAACACACCCACAAGGATTCCTTCCTTCCATAAGGGGAGGGCATGCATGCACGTGTGCACGTGCACACACACACACAGAGTTTCACTCCTTCCAGAATGGGGTAGCAGGGATGTATGCACACACACATACACACAAAAGAAGCAGGTCTCATTTTCTATAGAAGCGGATAGCAATGACAAACACATACACACAGCCTTACTCTCTCCTGAAGGAGGGACAATCATATACATACACAAACACACATACACACTGAACAGGGTTCCTTTTTTTTTCTCCTGGCAGCAGCAATCACACACAGACATGTGTTTTACACACACACACACACAATTAATATGGCTAAATGTAAATGTATACATCTAGGCACAAAAAAGTAGGTCATGCTTACACAATGGGGGATGGTATCCTAGGAATTAGTGACTCTGGGAAATATTGGTGGAGAATCAGCTGAACATGAGCTCTCAGGGTGATGCTGTGGCCCAAAAGATCTAATGTGATCCTTGGATGCATATATGGGAATCCCAAGTAGGCAATGGTGCGTCTGCTACTGGAATACTGTGTTCAGTTCTGATGGACACAACTCAAGAAGGATGTTGATAAATTGGAGAGGGTTCAAAGAAGAGCTATGAGAATGAATTAAAGGATTAGAAAACATGTGATAGACTCCAGAAGTTAATCTATTTAGCTTAAGAAAGAGAAAGTTTAATGGTGACTTGATCATAGTCTATAGGTATCTACATGGGGAACAAATCTTTAATAGTGGGCTTTTCAATCTAGCAGAGAAAGGTCTAACATGATCCAATGACTGGAAGTTAAAGTTAGACAAATTCAGATTGGAAATCAGGTGTACATAACTATGAGAGTAATTAATCATTATAATAGTTTACCATGGGTTGTGGTGGATTCTCCATCACTGGCAATTTTTTCAGTCAATATTGGATATTTTTCTACAAGATCTTCTCTAGGAATTATTGGGGGTGGGGAGTGGGCATTATCTCACCTGTGCTGCTATACACAAGGTCAGATTAGATGATCACAATGGTTCCTTCAAGCCGTGGAAGTGATGAAAACATGCACAACAATCAGGTCCCCTTCCCTCCAGCAGCGGAAAAAAGCAACACATACACACTAACATGGAGACGGAGCAGACCTCACTCAGTCTAGCAGACGGCCAAAGCTCACCCTCTTGTTCTCTCTTTTTCTCTCTCACATGCACACACACCATCAGGGCTCATGTCCTCCAGCAAGAGGTAGCCAGGACACACAAACTCATACAGAAACACACATATTCATCACAAGCCATTGCCTTCAACAAGGGACAGCCAAATAAGTTTATTATCAAACATTCAAGATTCAAGTGATAGTGAGTAAGAGGACTGGAAACAAATGTTTACATGTAAACAAAATCATAACACATTTTCTAGAGACTAATCTTAACTTAAAGGAGGAGGGGGTTAAAATGACTGTATTTTGTCATGTGCAAATTGGGGATACTCTTCATCAATCTCACTTTCGAGACAGCACTTTTCATCAATAGACCTCAAAATGCCTGAAGAAACTAAGTAAATATCACTGTCCTCAAATTTAGATACAGGGAATGTGAGGTAGAGAGAGGGTAAAATGATTCATCCGGCCAGTGGCAGAGCTGGGAGGGGATCCCCCAGACCCGGACTCCAGTGATGCATTAGTAAAATATCATTGCAAAAATGAAAAGATTACAACAGATTAAAAAGACTCAGACACATCTGGGTGCCATATACTAATGAAAAGTTTTCACCCTTTCTTATAGCTTTCGGACACATACAAATGAAAACACTTGTCTCACTAACCCACTGCAAAAAGACATTCTTATGCACTGGGATGTAGGCTCTGGCTTAGTAGCTAGAGGAGGAGTCAGGTCTAGTGGACAGAGCAGGCATCCGGGTTGGGGAACCCCAAAGTTCATTGTACTCAGAGACAGTGTAACCGCCCATGCCTTGTTTTCCCCCTGTGATACTTCTTCCTTGCTGACTTCACATCTCTTTGATAACTTCATATGTAAACAGGCATCCATTGTGTAAGCTTACAATGCTTAATTTACATCAGTCAGCAAGAGACGTCAATACACATCTTTTACCTGACCAAAAACCTGTTTTCTTCACTTCTGCTGGTGAGTCAGACTGTGGTACAGGCTCAAAGAACGTGTTTTCATGATATTTACATAACTCATTACATACTGTCTGTACATACATTTCACAGTAATATTAATGACAAGTGTGATCCCAGCTTTTATATAAGGAATCACTTATGTTCTTTGGTGAATCGGAATGTGCATACCAGAATAAGAACATTCCTATAATCTTCTTGTCAATTGGTAAAGAGTTTTTGGGTCATAACCTTATTGAATTAAGTTAGACTTTATTGAACTACATTTGATATCTTTGGGGTCCATTGTATTACAAATGCAATTGTGTATGCATTTGTGACGGGTTGGATCACAGAACGCCCTTGGGAACTGCCAACTGATGTGCCAAGACTACTTCTGCCCCTGCTTTCCCTGCCAGCTCTGGACCTCAGCACCCTGTCTTGCTGAGCCAGACATACCCATCTGCTCCAACACAGACTTAGGGTCTGAACCAAGTGTCCAAAAGCTGCAGGCTTAACTGAAAGCAACTTACTGAAGTGAAACCCCCTTGGGAACTGCCAACTGATGTGCCAAGACTACTTCTGCCCCTGCTTCCCTGCCCTGCCAGCTTGGGACTTCAGTGCCCTGCCTGGTCTGAGCCAGACCCGCTAGCCTGCTGCAAACCCCAACCCAGCTGTAGGCTTGACTGAAAGCAGCTTACAGAAGTGTTCTTATTTTTAACACTCAGATGCCTGTCTCCCAGTGGGCTCTAAACCCAAATAAATACGTTTGACCCTGTGTAAAGCTTATGCAGGGTAAACTCATAAATTGTTCACCCTCTATAACACTGATAGAGAGATATGCACAGCTGTTTGCTCCCCCCCCCAGGGATTAATATATACTCTGGGTTAATTACTAAGTAAAAAGTGATTTTATTAAATAGAGAAAGTAGGATTTAAGTGGTTCCAAGTAGTAACAGACAGAACAAACTGAATTACCAAGTAAAATAAAATAAAACACGCCAGTCTATGTCTAATCCAACTGAATACAAATAAAATTCTCACCAGTTCCAATATGGTCTCTTTTACAGACTAATCTCCTTCTAGTCTGGGTCCAGCAATCACTCACACCCCTTGCAGTTACTGTCCTTTGTTCCAGTTTCTTTCAGTATCTTTGGGGGTGGAGAGGCTTTCTCTTTAGCCAGCTGAAGACCAAATGAAGGGGTCACCCATGGGCTTAAATAGACTTTCTTTTGTGGGTGGAGACCCTGTCCTCTCTCCTATGCAAAGTCCAGCTCCAAGATGGAGTTTTGGAGTCACCTGGGCAAGTCACATGCCCATGCATGACTGAGTTCCTTACCTGCCAAGCCACATTCCTGGGAAAGCCCAGATGTGGACTGGTGTCTCTAAGTTCATTGTTGGCTTTTACTGAAGTTTTCATCCTTTCAGTAATGGCTTACAATCAATATTCTGCCATATGTGATCCATTGCACTACATGGGGATTATGAACAAACAATTCTGAAGTCAGTTAGTGGTCAGTTCATGGATAATGGGTGTCTTGTATGCACAGTTAAACACTATTCCCATACTAACATTAAACTTCTGAATCAGCCATTTCAGCTGTCAGCTCCCTTCTCTATTGGTCTTGTCCTGCAATGATAAGAAGCATGGTGCTTCTTACAACCTTTGTAATATTTGGAATGAGCTCTTTCTTTCTCACCCTGGTCTCCTACATTTGCATCATCTCCATTATACTGAGGATATGCCCCATGGATGACAGACATAAAGCCTAGAAGCGCAGGACCCACAGGAGCAAGGTCAGAGCTCTGCCACAATAGACAGATAGATACATAGATAATCTCCTTTTGTTATAAATATGTTGACATCTATCTGGCAAAAATCTGTTCTCATTTTTGCCATTGTAAATCTGGAATACCCAATTAACATCAGTAGAATTACTTTGATTTTCAATCTTTCAAAGATAGCAAAGTTTGGACCACCAGAAAAAAAGAAGCAACAATATTATTGGCACTGACCAACTGGCTGACTTGCCTGTAAAAGAAAGCCAAATATACTGATGTTCCTTTCTAATAAGAAAAACAAGAGTAAGAGAGAAATAAATCCGGCCCATGTAGCATTCTTGGTTCCACAATTAGAAGCTTTTGGAGTATGGCTCACAAAAACGTCAATGCTCCTAAGAGCAGCACTCCCCTGGGTATCATCAAAGAGCAATAATAACCACACACAGGAGATTGTTGTTCAGAGCAGGAAAAACCATCACCAACCCCTAAGATAAAATCTCATCAAATTAATTATGATGAACTATTGAAAACCAAGTATTTAAAACATTTTTTCTTATTTTAACCAATTTCTATAATAAATGTATGTCTCTACCCTGATATAATGTGACCTGATATAACACGAATTTGGATATAATGTGGTAAAGCAGCGCTCCGGGGAGGTGGGACTGCGCACTCTGGTAGATCAAAGCAAGTTCGATATAACACGGTTTCACCTATAACACGGTAAGATTTTTTGGCTCCCAAGGACAGTGTTATATCAAGGTACAGGTGTATTTAAAATGTATGTAAAAATTCTAGCACCCTCCACTTCATTGACGAACAGGATTCTGACAATAAAGTTGGTAGCAAGTTTATTTCGGTCACTCATTTGATTTCTGAAGAGTTCTATCGTGAGTAATTTTACACACTTCCTTCTTCTATGACTCTTGGTTTCTTTTTATTTTTCTATATAAATATGAGACTATTTGATTTTAAGTAGTATTCAATTTCAGTAGAGAATTATACTCCCAGACTGATGGCAAACTATGATCCATAGTTACTTATATTACAAGGCTCTTATAATGATGCTATCATAGGAGGTGTATTAGTTAGAAAACAGGATACAAAGATCACTTTTAGAAATGCTAGACAGACATAAATGCTACACCGTATGCATGTATACAGTAATATGGACTCACAGAAGTAATGTTATATCAAAAACAGAGCAGGTATCTCCATAGCATTCATCCGAAGGACATTTGAAATGTGTGATAGATAGATAGATAGATAGATAGATAGATAGATAGATAGATAGATAGATAGATAGATAGATAGGCTGACGACCTGGTCAGAAAATATTTCATTTCCTAGTAAAATTTTTGATGGAAACAAGCAATTTTTTCTTTCCTCAAAATATTTCATCTTGAGTTAGAAAGAAAGAAAGAAAGAAAGAAAGAAAGAAAGAAAGAAAGAAAGAAAGAAAGAATCTGAGAACAGATTTTTGTTCTAGTTATGGGTTTTGCGGTTTTTGATGCAAACCTGAAACATTTAATAAAAATTTCCCACAGAAATTTCATTTCAAAAAAGCAATTTTTATGTAAAAATATTTTGAATGAAATATAATGACCATCTTAGATAAATAGATATTTTTGAATGCATGTACAACCTTGGTATGGGGCAGAAGTAATAAACCTGGAGACTGAAGACTTTTATTTGTCTCAAGATAAATATTGGCAGTAAATCAGAACCCCATTCACCTCCTGCTCTGAATCTCTTCTACTGACACACAACCACACTCTTCCATGCCACTACATCACAGCCCAGATCTCAGGATGACAAGACCATTCAGCCTATGCACTGTATCCTAATATTGATGGCACAATGGCTTATCAGTGACCATAGTGATGGTGATGTTTTGTAAACACATAGCCAGTGAAGACTCAGTACCAAATTCTAATCTTAGTTGTAACTCAGTAGAAGTTAATATATTTATCTGGATTTACACTAATGTAACTTAGATCAGAATCTGATTCTGAAATGCTTTAACCTAAACTCACTTTTTTGGGGTAGATTAATACTCATCAATTCACTTTACTTAGGTTACTGAATAGTATTACTAGATTCATTGTACCTATCAAATTCTCCTTTCATTTGTACCATTGTAATCCTTATCCAGCTAGACTGGTATAACTCAAAGCAGAACTTGTTCCCATGTCTTCCAGCACCTTCCCATTTTTCTAGGCGACCTGGAAGTTAAAAAATATCCAAGAAAAATTCTGGCCTCAGTTACACTGCTTTAAATCCATAGTATTGTTTATAATTGCAAGGGTCAATCATGAGACTCTGTACCTTACTCCACAACTACTACTGAAAGTGAGGAAAATGACGTGGATTTGAATGGGGAATTCAAGTGGAAAGGCGGGAGGATTGATGTATTGGGTTATAAATTTCACTGGAGGTTTAGGAATCAATATGAAAAAAAGAAAGGCCCTATTAAAAGTCAAGATATTTAAAGGTATTTAGGTACCAAACTCTCATTGAAATCAGTTAGGTGCCTAAATACCTTTACAAATCTGGTCCTAATTCCTGTTGGTAATCAAATAATGTTCCAATGAACAGATGACATGCAAACAGACAGATAGACAGAGAGAGAGAGAGAGAGAGAGAGAGAAGCTCCTAATAATTCATTAATCCAAGATGTAACTGGTGTTTTTTGGGCCAGTTGTGTTTATGCAAAAGATGAGGTGCCTCTTAATTTACAGATTTATCCGGCCAATCCCATGGAGAGAGAGAACCGGACAGTGGTCATTGAGTTCATCTTCCAGAGGTTCACCAGCTTGCCACAGTTCCAGCTCCTGCTCTGTGTGCTGTTCCTAATCATTTACCTCCTCTCACTCATGGGCAATCTGCTTATCATCCTCGTCGTCCTGGTGGACTCCCACCTCCACACTGCCATGTACTTCTTCCTCTGTAACCTCTCTTTTGTGGAGGTCTGGTACACCACCGTCACAGTGCCCAAGATGTTGGCCAGCTTCCTGGTGGAGCAGAGCACCATCTCTGCCTCCGGCTGCATTGCCCAGTATTACTTCTTCTTCTCCTTTGCTGCCACTGAGCTGTTCCTCCTGACAGTCATGGCTTATGACCGGTACTTGGCAATCTGCAACCCACTGCATTACTCCACCATCATGAGCCCTAGCACCTGCCAGTACTTAGCTATGTTATGCTGGCTCACGGGGTTTGTCTGTCCCACATTTGCATCTTTCATGCTTGCCAGGATTTCCTTCTGCACCCCCAACAGGATTAACCATTTCTTCTGTGATGCTGATCAGCTCTTTAGGCTCTCATGCAATGACACCTACTCCATACAGGCAGTAGGCTATGCCTTCAGCACTGTCGTCATCATGTCTGCTGTCCTCTTCACCATGGCCTCTTACTTCCAAATCATAGTCACCATACTGAGGATGTCATCAGCTGCCGTCCGCAAGAAGACCTTTTCCACCTGTGCTTCGCACCTCTCTGTGGTCACCATCTATTTTGGGACCCTCATTTTCATGTACGTCCGCCCTGCAGTGAAGTATGAGTCTAACATCAATAAAGTGGTGTCAGTTTTCTACTCGGTGATAACGCCACTGCTGAATCCGATCATATACACACTGAGGAATAAGGATGTGAAAACAGCCCTGAGAAAAACATTCTTGAGGAACAAGGGTTAAGTTTCAGAGCACCTAACCTTGCTTCCTCACTCCTTCTCTCAATGTCCTATGTCTCTCCATTCCACCATTTATTCCTATCGTCCTATACATCTTCCCCTCCAAAATGACTCCTTCCACTGATGTGACAGAAAGACATAAGACATTTTCAGATGTAACCAGTGATTTTCAATACCTCAATTTTGGGGTGTTCTTCTTGAAACACCTTAAAAAAGCCTAGTATTCAGAAGGTAGATGATAAGTTGGGCACCCCCAAAATGGAGGCAGCTGCAATCAATTAGAAAATGTAGCACATAGTATCATATAGTGAAACGACAGCTTTGCTATAGTTAAGGTTGACACTCACTTCCTGTTTAACAGATGATGTTTCTAGTGTTTTAATACCTACATGCTTACTTGGATTGTCCTGAAAATTGCTGAGCCTCATAGGGTCCATGGTAGGGTTAGTGGTGAAAATATGGGGTTGTTAGACCAAGGGAATTTTTAGCTTGGAAAAGAGACAACCAAGGGAGGATATGATTGAGGTCTATAAAATCATGACGGGTGTGGAGAAAGTAAATAAGGAAGTGTTATTTACTCCTTCTAGAACTAGGAGTCATCACATGAAATTAATAGGCAGCAGGTATAAAACAAACAAAAGGAAGTATTTCTTCATGCAATGCACAGTCAACCTGTGAAACTCTTTGTCAGAGGATGTTGTGAAGGCCAAGACTATAACAAGGTTCAGAAAAGAACTAGATAAATTAATGTAGGATAGGTCCATCAATGATTACTAGCCAGGATGTGAAGGGATGGTATTGCTATCCTCTGTTCACCAGAAGCTGGGAATGGGAGAGAGGAGATGGATCACTTGATGATCGTCTGTTCTGTTCATTCCCTTTGAAACATCTTGCCTTGGCCATTGTCAGAAGACAGGATACTAGGTTAGATGGACCTTTGGTCTGATTCAGTGTCATAAACATACAGCTAAGAGTAGCATAAAATCCCTCCTTTACCTGTAAGGGATTAGTCAGTTCCATTAACCTAGTTGGCACCTGACCAGAAGGACCAATGGGGAAAGAAGATACTTTCAAATCGTGGGGGTTGTTTGTGCTTGTGGTGCGGTGAGTGCCCCACCCCCCTGTGAGAGTGGGCTAAGACAGGCCAGAGAGGCTGCACAAAGTGGAAGCTAATCAGGGAGGGCCTGTTAGAGAGCCAATCAGGGCTGGGCAGAAGGCGGCCAATCAGGGCCGGGCTCAGCCCTAGATAAAGGCTGCCCAGGAGAGCAGCAGGCAGTCTCTCCCAAACTTTCAGAGGGGAAGGTCTGTCTCCTGAGTGAGGAGACCAGCACCTGGGACAGCGCAGTGCTGGGCAGACTCCTCGGGGGAGCAGAAAGGAACTCCAGCCTGGTACCTGCCAGGCTGCAGGCCCTGATAGAAGGCCCTGCAAGGTGCAAAGGGGCCAAGGGGAAGAGGCCCAGGGAAGAGAGATGGACAAGGGAGTGAAGGAGGGCAGGGAGACTGTTGCCAGAGGGTCCATGGGCCGGACCCAGTGTAGAGAGCAGGCCTGAGTCCCCCCTTTTCCCCTTGTATTACACCTGGCTGTTGGAAGTGGCCATAGCGGACTGCATCAGACCCCTAATGGAAGGGGGTAGACTTTGGGGTATGGTTGGCCACTGCGGCTGGGGTGAAGTGAAAGACCGCTGTTGCCCCCCCCACCCCCAGAAGGGAGTGAGAATGGACTAGGGGGCACTGCTGGAGGGCAGTGTCCTGAAGGGGATGCCGTGAGCAGAAGGGAGCAATGCAGATCCAAGCGCCAACAGAGGGTGAGAGATGGATGGCACACCTCCAGGAGAGGGCACTCACCATGGACTGAGTTAATTCCCAGCAGGAGGTACCAGCGGAGGTGAGTCCCAGCCCCATCACAATGCTCTTTGTTGTTCTCTCTGAGACAAAGAGAGAGACCAAGCGAGTAATCCAGTTTCTACTGAAATGATACATCTAAAATTACAGAAATTGTAAGTAATAGCAAGGGAATGCATTAGAGTATCTTTTCTTTTAGCTTGTGAATTTTCCCTATGCTAAGAGGGAGGTTTAGTTCTGTTTTTTTGTAACTTTGAAGTTTTGCCTAGAGAGAAATCCTCTGTGTTTTAAATCTTATTACCCTGTAAAATTATCTTTCATCCTGATTTTACAGAGGTGCTTCTTTTACTTTTTTCTTTATAATAAAGTTATGTTTTTAAAAACCTGATTGATTTTTAGTGTCCTAAAAATCCAAGGGTCTGGTCTGTGCTCACCTTGTTTACCTATTTGGTTGGTATATTATTGTCAAGCCTCCCCAGGAAAGGGGGTGAAGGGGTTTGGGGGGATATTTTGGGGAAATGGGAACTCCAAGTGTTCCTTTTCCTGAATCTTTGTCTAATCACTTGGTGGTGGCAGCAATCCCATCCAAGGGCAAGGAAGAGTTTGTGCCTTGGGGAATTTTTAACCTAAGCTGGTAGAAATAAGCATAGGGTGTCTTTCATGTGGGTCCCCACATCTGTACCCTAGAGTTCAGAGTGGGGAGGGAACCCTGACACCCAGTATGGCTGTTCTTATGTTTCTTATGAGATAAAAGCCCTTGAAAAGTCAAGAAATAGAATATTTTTTGTTGATTCTTCCAATATTTTTGCTACACCTGGCGATCAAATCTTCGAAACGCTAATTTTGTATTTCCTGGTTTTCAGAATTTTAAGTTTAGCCACTTTCCATATTCTGGAAGGGCAAGAGGCAGCACTGAGAAACCTTAACTCTATGTTAATGAAGTTTTTGGCATTTAATAAATAAAACTGGGGAAAAGGAGCTATGGGTAAATAAACAGAGCCACACCCTAGGCTGGTGTAAAATGGTGTCCCTGTATTGCAGTCCATTGAGCTACACTGCTTTACACAAGCTGAAGATCTGGTCCATAATGTAACTAATAAATGCACAAAATAGCAACTATCATGCAGTTTGTCCAATATCACTCTGATCCTTTGGGTTGTGTGTGTGCATGTGAGGTGGCATGCTTTGTGATTAAGGGTATTACAATCTAGTCTTACAATTAACAGGGTCAGGATTGGCCCCAACATTCAAATCCGTACCTAGATTCCAAAAGTGTGGATATTCAGATCAGATGCTGGAGCTAGGAAATAGTCACAAAATGAGATATAATTTGGGTGAATTTCTTTTGGACAACACTTTTTTTTCACCAAAATATTCTGGTTTGGGTTGATGGAAACATTTTGTGAATTCACAATGAATTCGCCCAACAATTTCTGTAGACAAAAATATTGGGGGAAAAAAAGAATTTTCATGTTTAAGATGAAATATTCTGATTTTTTAAATTCAAAATAACATTTGGTTGCAAGTCCTACTTAAATTTTATTCTTAAAAAGGTATAAAAAAGCTCACAATAAAATACAATATTTTGTTGAATCCAAAATGATTTTTTTTTACTTTCTCATCTTGCCAAAAATTTCAAAAGGTTTTTGTTTTAGTTTGACTCAATTCTTTTCGCCTTGTTTTCTTTCAGTTGAGTCCATGATCCGGAAAATCAGTTATTCACACAGCTGTAGATGTAGAGCAGGTGGTAAAAATCCTTCAGATAGTAGCTACACCTGGTCCCTCATCAGGAAATACATGGCAGTAGAACCAGAAGGAGGGACTTAAATTACTGACATGCACCAAAAGGGCTTCATTCTGCAGAATATGCAGCCAGTGATAGAGCTCCTCTTGACTTCAGTGGGGCAGGATCCAGCACAGGAAGAACAAGTATTAACTATTTTTATAGGAACATTTCTAAAATTCTCTCCTTTCTGAAAATTTCTGACGACATGATTTAAGACTATTCTTGTAACACCAACAGACCCTGGTCAAACCTTGGACCTCTCTCTCTCTCTCTGGTCTCAGGGCCACTAGATGGGACAGAACACCATACCCAGGTGGCATGAGGGTTACACTGTCAATAAATCATTGACCTAAATTACCACTGGATTCCGGCCCTTTGACAAGCTGCCTAGGGCCATTAAATCAAGATCCACTAACTAGGTGAAATTTTGCATGCCTGATGAGAAACCAAATGTTTAAAATACAGTATGGTGCACATTAACAGAGTATGAATACACATTCATTTTTAGAGATGTTCAACATTTATTGATTTCAAAATTTCACTGAAAATTAGCCCCCCGCCAAATCATTGTTTTCTGTCTTTTCCTATGTTTCTGGACCAAAATCTGAATTTCAACTAAACTAGCAAAACATTATAAATTTTTTTACAAATTTTTCTCCTCACCCCCAGTTTTCCAATTCATTATTTTTGTCGAGGAAGCTGGAGAAAAAAATTGTGCTTCTGGACTGCAATGCAACTTGAATCAAGGGAGTGGGCAGGGGATGGCCATGGGAGGAAACCTCTATTGTTGATTTTTTTTACATATAAAAGATTTTGTCAGTGGGTGCTGAAGTTTTCACCTTTTCATCTTGGATTTATGACTGATACGCTGCCATATGTGGCTCACTGCATTACACAGAGGCTATAAAGACACAGTTTTGAAGACAGCTTGTGGTTGGTGTATGGACAAAGGTGTTTATATATTCCTTAAAAAAACAACAAGGAGTCCAGTGGCACCTTAAAGACTAACAGATTGATTTGGGCATAAGCTTTCACGGGTAAAAAACCTCACTTCTTCAGATGCATGGAGTGAAAGTTACAGATGCAGGCATTATTTAATGACACATGAAGAGAAGGGAGTAACAAAGAGAAACAGCAGAACTAAAATTCATTTGCAAATTTAACACCATTAATCTGGGCTTGAATAGGGACTGGGAGTGGCTGGCTCATTACAGAAGCAGCTTTGCCTCTCCTAGAATTGACACCTCCTCATCTATTACTGGGAGTGGACCACATCCACCCTGATTGAATTGGCCCTGTCAACACTGGTTCTCCACTGGTGAGCCACTCACTTAGAAAAAACATCCAATCTTGATTTAAAAATTGTCAGTGATGGAAAATCCACCACAACCCTTGCTAAATTGTTCTAGGGGTTAATTACTCTCACTGTTAAAAAATCATGCATTATTTCCCATCTGAATTTGTCTATCTTCAACTTCCAGACATTGGATCGTGTGATACTTTTCTCTGCGACATTGAAGAGTCTTTTGTCAAGCTGTCTGGAGTGATTCACAACCATGAGAGGTTCATCAATGTCAGGACAGATTGTCATACACCCCAAATGGGTGGTTTGTTCTATAATTACATTTCACCAACCCAGTAACAAATGTGAATGCCTGTGAATCAAAGTAACAGTCTTACTATGGAGTCACACACAGACAGTCTCGTTGGGACCTCCTGTCTATCTTGCCACCCAGGTACGCTGGACTTAGTGATAAATGGTTAATTACACACACACAAAAAAACCAAAATATTCAGGTTGAGCCCAGTCCCAAGAGACCAGTCACTTACCCCAGATCAATTTGTACCTTAGATCTCATGCCAAAGTCAACACTAGTAGCTAATCCAATAATAAACTAAGGATTTATTAACTAGAGGAAAAAAAGGAGAGATTTATTTACAAGTTAAAGCAGGCAACATATAGGCACAGATGAATAACAGGTGGTTCCAAAAGGTGACTGAAGTGTAGCAATCTGTTCACTGAATGACTTTTAGGGATAACCCAGGTTGACCCTCGGGATCTCTGCTTTTTGTTCCTTAACACCAGCCCTTGTAAGAGTTCAAACAGCAAAGAGAGAACCATTTCTTTACATGCCCTTCCCCCAGAGTTCAAACTGATGGGATGACAGCTCCTGCATGTAACTTCTTCATGGATAGATGGGGCAGCCAACAAAGCTTTGTCCTACAATGGACCATTTAGTCTTGAGAGTCCTTCTTGATGGATGGGAAAACCACTCTTCCTGCCTGGGTTCACAAGCTCATAGCAGGCATTTTTACAATTATAAAACAAAACTTACAGATTACCTTATAGCACGGGATATAGGCGTCACAAATATGAATCACCCATGCAGCAACTTAAACATTAAACACATCTTTACAAGTCTAACACCTGTCTTGAAGAATATTAACATACAGGTGAGCTGGTCTCATATGTGTGGGAACTAGCGGTGCCTGGGTGCTGCAGCACCTCCAGGTTTTACTGTGAAAAGTTTGCTGGTGCTGTCAGAATGAAGCTACCATTATTTTGCGATGCTGGAGAATCCCAGAGCTGTGCTGCTCTCATGTGGTGTAAGCGGGAATTGCGCTCACAATTTTGAACACGCAGTGTTTGCAGCAGGGTTTGGCAACCTACGGCACGCATGCCACCTTTGGCACACAAGCCGATTTTGCCTGGCACGCGGCTGCTCAGCGCATGCAGCCGGCTGAGTGAAACCGGCTGAGTGAAGCGGGGCCGCTGGCCAGGACCCCAGACCGGCAGCAGGCGTGTCCCCCTGACTCCCCACTCACCACGCTCGTTCTGTGGCTCCCGGGAGTGTGAGCCACCAGGGCGTGGGGCCCTGAGCCTGCTGCTGGAGGGGCGGTGGCAGTTCACACTGCTGGGAGCTGCAGGGCCTGAGCTCAGCGAGGGAGGAGCTGGGGGGCGCACGGGGCCCGCCACCAGCATGCATCCACTTCAGGAGCCCCCCTGGGGGGGGCACCGGGCCGCAGCCCGGGCAGGTGCACCCCCCAGCTCCCCCATTACCTCACTCAAGTTCTGCAGCTCCTGGAAGTGTGAGCCTCCCACAGCTCCCCCTCCCGCTGCCTCAGCGCTCCACATGGAGGCAAAACTCCACGTGGAGCCAGCATCTGATTGGCATGGGCATGGTAAGGGGAGTCTCGGGGGGCAGTCAGGGAGCAGGGGGAGGGTTGGATGGGTCAGGAGTTCTGGGGGGTCCTGTCAGGGGTGAGGAGTGGTTGGATGGGGCATGGGAGTCTCCGGGTGTCTGTCTGGGGGCAGAGGTGTTCATAAGGGTTGGGGCAGTCAGGGGACAGGTAGGGGGTAGAGTCCTAGGGGGCAGTTAGGGTGGGGAGGGTCTCAGGAGGGGACACTCAGGGAACAAGGAGCAGGGAGGCTTAGGTAGGGGGTGGGGTTCTGGGGGGGCAGTTAGGGACAGGGGTTCCAGGAGGGGGCAGTCAGGGGACAAGGAGCGGAGGGTTGGGGCTTCTGACTGGGGCAATCGGGGTGGGAAGTGGGAGGGAGTGGATGGGGGCTAGGGCAGGGCTCTCCCCTCTTTTTTGATTGTTGAAATATGGTAACCCTAGGTGAGGGGGGAGCCAGGGGGCGCATGGGGGCTGGTGCCCACAGACATCCACTGCAGCCTGCAGGAGCCCCTGGGGCCGGGGGGGGGCACCGGGTCACAGCCTGAGCAGGAGGGGCGGAGGGGCTCATCTGCTCCCCAGTAGCGGTGCTGCCACCGCCTTTGCAGGGCTGCTGCCCCCCTGCACCGCACCGGCTCCTCCATGGCTGGGGCTCACTGCTGCTGCAAGTGGGATGCTCTGGCTCTCCGGTGCCTCCGGAAGGCGGCTCCTCCCTGCCGAGCTGCTGCAGTGGCCCAAGCTTGGCAAAGCCAGTGAGTGTACCTGGGGCGGGGGCCACCTGGGTTGGGTTGGGAGGGCTCTTGGAGGGGGCTGTACATCCTCCAGGGGAGTTCAGGGGGCGCGAGGGGGGAACCTGGTCTGGGGAGCAGCCCCTGGGCATGGCTGGCCCCTGGGCAGGCTGGCCCCTGGGGTCTATAAAGGCTCGTTGGTGATTTTCCAATCAATGAACTGATGTGCAAGGTGGAAGTTTCACCTAGGGCGCAAAATATCCTTGCACCGGCCCTGCCCCAGGGGGTGTGTGCACTCCAGGTTAAGAATCACTGCACTAAACTGATAAGATCTGCATTTTAATTTAATTTTAAATGAAGCTTCTTAAACATTTTAAAAAACTTGTTTACTTTACATACAATAATAGTTTAGACTTATAGAGAGAGATCTTCTAAAAATGTTAAAATATGTGACCGGCACGTGAAACCTTAAATTAGAGTGAATAAATGAAGACACGGCTCAAAACTTCTGAAAGGTTGCTGACCCCTGGTTTACAGCTTTCAGCACCCCCACTATAAAAAGTGCTCCCGCGCCACTAGCTGGTCTGGATTCCACCTATGAATTTGTCAGTGCTCAGCTAACGCCTACAGACTTGGCAAGATATGGCACCTGGTTTGTTGGCGTCACACCCATTATTCAATATTTGTTTCCTACCGACATGCTATAGACTGTAATCAGCTTACCCCCATAACTTTCTCTTTGTTAAGATAAATAGACTGAGTTCCTTGAGTCATTCACTATAAAGCATGTTTTCTAATCCTTTAATTATTCTCCTAGTTCTTTTCTCACCCCTCTCCAACTTTTCAACATCCTTTTCTAGTTGTGGGCACCAGAACTGGACACACTATTCCAGCAGGGGTCTCACCAGTACCAAAGTGAGAAGTAAAATAACCTCTACCCAAGATTCTCCATTTTCTGAAACCTGGAATCGCATTAGCTTTGCTGGCCACAATATCACATTGGGAGCTCATGTTCAGCTGATTATCCTCCATGACCCCAAATCTCCCTCTGTATATGGAAATAATAGCACTGCCCTGCCTCACAATCACTGTCCATTACCCAGAGCAGATTCACTGGGATAATGTATAATTGTTATTAGAAACCTGGGCCAATGACTCAGCTGGTATAATGCGGTGCAGTGCCATTGTTTTCACTGTAGAGGCAGTGATTCACATTACTAAGGATCTAGTCCAGTATCTAGAAATGAATCAATAAATAAAATAAATCAAAGTATATAGCGCTTTCTGGGTCTGTCATATTACCCATTGCAAAATACTCATTCATTACTGATGCAGAACACTGTTAGCTTTCTACACAAGAGATTCTTGTCCCAGAGGAAACCAGAAAGTATTCAGACTCCCCAGAAGTAATTAACTCTTGCTCTTAGAGTCAGATGAATAAAGGATTTTATTTTCCAAGAGGAGAGGGATTTATTTTTCCAAGAGAAGAGAAGTATATAAATTTGATCAACACCCACATATAGCCCCCTAACCCTGCAGGAGCTGACTTTGCAGGGTAAAGTATAGCTGATGGTGTTACATGTTGTATTTGTGAGACACAGAGAGAAAGAGAGAGAAGGAGACAGAGAGAAGGAAGGGAGGGAGATATTAACTAGATAGACAGATAGATAATGTGTATGGGGATAGAGAGAGAGAAAGATTTATCTTTCAAGGCTATATGGTGATAACAAAGTCACTACAACTAGTACTTTACTCCCAATTCCATTATATGTTATATACATTATTTACATAAACATTATATATAGTTCCATTAACTTCAGTGGCATCATTAAGTAAAGCACTTTTCAACTTCAGTAAGGGTGTCACAATCAATCTGTCTCTTTATCTATCTATGGCGGGGAGTATGCATTACAAGTCTGAAGGTCCATGATCTCTTTCTGGAAGCTAGGTGAGTTTGCTTTTATTTTACTCCTCTTTAGCCTGTTACATCTATAGAGGTATGCTCCCTTTCAAAAAAACCTCTTATATGCGAACACTGAACCTTATCCTCAGAATCTATATCTCCCTGTGGAAATTAGCAGGTCAGCCCTCTTCAGGGACCAGCCAGGATTGCAAAGCCAATGTTGGCTAATATAACCCATCAGAGCCAGGGGAGGTGGCAGCCTGAAGATTCTTGCTCAAAAATCCTTGGCTTTATTGGCAGAGGGCTTGTCATTCTGAGAGAGACCTCAGTCTCCTAGGAAGGTGGGTCTTGTGCTGAAGTTGACCTCGCTATGTATCAGAGTTCCATGGCTGTGAAATAACATTTTCTTTCTCTGTTTATTGGGGCAGGTGCAGACAAGCTTTCTAGGGCAAGTCCTGCATGTCAGGCAATGCCTAAATGTATAGCAGCATGTAGAGTACAGTACACATGAAGTTACATGCCAGAGTGAAAGACAGGCTGTGCTCATGTGTAATTGTGATGCTGCAAAGAAAGTCTCCAGCATTGGGAAGGCAAATGGGAAAGGTTCCTACGGGAGGGGTGGGGGGCAATGGGGCCATTATCTCAGTTGGGGTCCCTTGGTGCTAATGGGGTAATAAAAATAACAATAATATGAAGATTCATAAGATATCAGGAGGAGGAGGATGACAACTAGTGTCCAAAATATGGCTCTTGAAAATCAATGCACATTTGTATAATACAGGCCCTGATTTTCAGGAAGATTAAAGGCCAAAGACTAGAAGCCAGACAAAAAATAGACAAGTTATTTTATATAATCACATAGCTATGGAAAGGTTATTATCCCAGAGGAGTAGAACATTACAGAAAGCTAGAACAAACTTCTATAGAACACTTTGGATCAGGTAGTTTCACTGCCTGTCTATTTGATTCAGTTTGGTTAAGAAAATGTAGCCAAAACACAAAGCCTTGGTTGATTTTTCATGTCTTTGTAGGAAAGTTATCTTTCTGCTAACCAATTCATTCAGGCTTTCTAGCACTAGTCACCCATATTGAGGACACAGGGATAACTTCACAGAAGGGTGATAACAAGCCTAGAGAAATCATAAGGAGACTATCAACTTGTCTTGGTGAGTAGACTTTTTCCACACCACTCATTTCGGTAAATACATTGGGAAGATTATTACACTAGTATAAACTGGTGCAGTTCCACTGAACTGAGAATCTGAATCACTGGGTTTGCCCTGTCTTGAAGCTTCTGCCACATGGCAGAATTTATACCTCTCCATACAAAGTGGATGAAAAATGATAACATTCAGCTTGGTTTCAATTTATACACAGTTTATGTAGGTGTTGGTCACTACACAAGATGCAAGACAGTATAGAAACAGGAAGAAGCTAGACAAAGACTGGTAATACCTAGATCACATCTAGAACTTGCCCCCAGCAGATCTGAAAGCACTTTACAAGAAGGCAGCTTCATGTGAACACACGGGGTCAAATTTACCTCTAGTGAATCCATGAGAATTTTGCCATGGAAGTCAATAGAATAAGGATTTAGGCCTTCTTCCCCAAAAGTCTCTATTCTAGGGCAACTCAAAATGCATATTTAAAAAAGTCAGCTGCCAAATTACCACCACCAAAACTAGTAATAATAGTCAGAGCTGGTCAAAAATTGCCCATAGTTTTTCAAGGGAAATTTAAAGAATGTAAGGACAGCCATACTGGATCAGAGCAAAGGTCCATCTAGCCCAGTATCATGTCTTCTGACAGTGGCCAATGCTAGGTGACCCAGAGGGAATGAACAGAACAGGTAATCATCAAGTGATCCATCCCCTGTCAACCATTCCCAGCTTCTGGCAAAAAAAAACGTATTAAAAAAATCTGTTGAGGATTTGAATATTTGCTTTGTTTTCTGTTTTTCATTTGTTTGTTTTAATTTTTCATTATTATTATTATTATTTTGGCTGAAAGCTAAAATCAAACTTTAGAAAACATTTCTATGGAAAGCTGATTTTCTTTTGAAATCCTTTTGTTGTTCTTTTCTGTGTTTGAAAGGATGAATAAAAAACATATTTGGGCTTTTGAACCAGATTTTTTTGTTCATGTTTTGGAGGGTCAGATTTTCACTGTAAAAATGGGAAATTTTGAATAAAAATATTTTTTACACAAAAATACAATACATCCTCACTCCAGATACCTTGCCTGCTTATCAGAGATGCTGAGCACTTTGAGCTCCCATTGATATCCATGGGGATTTGTCGGTGCTTTACATCTCTAAGCATCAGGTCAGTTACTGAGTTGCCTAAATGCAGATTTCAATGCCTAACTGTAGGCACCTAAGTTTAAAAGTATTAGTCAATCATTTATAAGACATGTTAAATATTTGTGCCATTTCCTTGGTATGGCTCTAGAGACTATTCAAAAGGCAAAGACTCTGTCCTGAAGAACTTATAGTCCAAATTAGGACAGGATGAGAACTGGTGTCCTCAGCTGGGAATGGAAGGGAAGACAATGGCTGTAATAAGAAGAACACATGATTGCTTTTGTTAGTAACATGTGCATGCTGAGGATTTCATAATCAATCAGCTAAACAGAAAGAGAGCTCTGACAGGCATCGATAACTGGTCGCAGAACAACAGATTTTGGCCCTGGTGCGGTAATTGGATCTGTACGAATGGACTCCTGTGCCGGTCCGGAACCCCATTTACCTCAGTGGGACTCCACACATGGGTGCAGGGGTCCATCCAGCAAATCCAGCTCAATGAAATGGGCTGTGAAGTGCTGTTCTATTCTGCCATTTGCTTATGTATCAATGACACCTACTTTTCAACCAATCCCATCTTTCAGCTCATGTCATCTCCACTCTCTTCAGCATCTGTTGAAGTTACTAACCAAAAACGAGATGGAGAGACAGTGATGCTAAGGAAGTTTGAGAGAGATTCTCCTCCCTCTTGTGTGTCATCAACCAAAATGTCAATTGGGATTGATTTTTTATGTCAATGGGATTACACAGATTTGGTTGACGGCAGAATGTGTGTAGACAATGGAGTCAAATATGTGTCAGAATTTCAGACCAGCAATTTCTAAATATCAAGCCCCTTTATGATTTCTCAAGTCAACCAGCCAAATTTGAGAAAATCAAAATCACCATGTACTTTGGCAAATCTTGGCCAATAACATTACACTAGAAAGAGAGAACACATACTGATGTCAATTTGCAAACCTATCACTTATGGGGCTCAATTCTCCACTGCCCATTCCACTCAAGTCATTGTAGTTGTGCTGGGGAAAAGCTAGAGTAACACAGGAGTTAAGGAGACTTGTATATACCAATCACTGACATGGATATTCACTATGCCGCTTTTACAAAGTTATCTGACAAAAAACAGCACTGGTTGGAAGGTTATTTTCAGTTTAGATACTTTTTGTCTACCTGTAAGCCAACACAGTGCACTGGATAGATGATATGGGATCTGATTTAGAAAAAAGGGTTTACATGAGGTTTCTAAAAGCAGATCTCTCTTGTATGGCTCACAACATGAGAAATGGGGTCAAATAGGAGAATTAATTGGACACGGTGTTGACACCAGTGTAATCAAAGAAATGATTTGTGTAAATCCATATGGAATAGGACCCTCTTTATTTTTATCCAACTTAGAGTGTTGAATTAGAAATGTGAATTTGTCCATCTGAGTCCCCCTGGCTTTCAAAATCTCACTTGGGTTTTATCTATCTATCTATCTCTCTCTCTCTCTATCTATCTATCTATCTATCTATCTATTGCATTGAATTTCCATAACCTGTTATGTTGGTTAATTTCATTTCTTTTTCTCTTCATACAGATCACTAAATGTGAATGGAAAACCAAACCAATGTGAATGAATTTATTCTTGTGGGACTTTCTAATTACCCGGAACTTCAATTTTTCCTCTTCCTGGTGTTTTTAATTATTTACCTAATCACTCTGGTAGGGAACATGATAATTATGCTGGTGATAAGGGCTGATCCTCACCTCCACACCCCCATGTACTTCTTTCTGTCTCATTTGTCCTTTGTTGATATCTGTTATTCCTCAGCCATTGTCCCTAAGATGTTGGTGAATTTCCTAGCAAAGCACAAAACCATTTCTGTCAATGGCTGCCTTGCCCAGATGTTCTTCATCCTCCTCTCAGCTGGTACTGAAGTTTTTGTGCTCTCGGCAATGGCTTATGACCGATACACTGCCATATGTCACCCATTGCATTATGTGGGGACCATGAACAAACGAGTGAGCAGACAGTTGGTGGGTAGTTCCTGGATAATGGGGCTCTTGTATTCACTGGTTAACACTGTCCCTGTGTTAAAGTTACACTTCTGTGGGCCCAATGAAATCAGGCATTTCAGCTGTGAGCTCCCTCCGCTATTACAACTGTCTTGTACTGGGACCTTCATCAATAAAATAGCTCTTCTTTCTTCTGCTGTGATATTTGGTTTCAGCTCCTTCCTCTTCACCCTGGTCTCCTACATTCACATAATCTCTACTATACTCCGAATACGCTCCACAGAGGGAAGACGTAAAGCCTTCTCTACATGCAGTTCCCACCTCATTGTGGTGGTTTTATTGTTTGTGACAGCTCTTTGCCAGTACATGAAACCCAGCTCAGTTGCTTCCCTGTTTCTAGATGAACTCTTCTCTATCCAGTACAGCATCTTGACCCCGATGTTGAACCCCATCATCTACAGCTTGAAAAGTAAAGATGTGAAAACTGCTCTGACAAGAACACTAGGGAAAATTCAAGTTTCTCATGCAATGTAACCATTTCTAGGTTTTATCTTTTTTCAATAAAATTATAATATAAATCGAAGAATTGTGGGGACTGCACTATCTAGATATTTTGAGTTCTTTCAACTGGTTGATACTGATACACAATTGGCAATCAATTTAGTCTAGATCAGGGATCAGCAACCTTTGGCACACGGCCCATCAGGAAAATCTGCTGGCAGCCTGGGATGGTTTGTTTACCTGCAGCATCCACAGGTTCAGCCAATTGCAGATCCCACTGGCCACGGTTCGCCTTTCAAGGCAAATGGGGGCTGTGGGAAGTGGCACGGGCCCAGGGATGTGCTGGCCGCCGCTTCCCGCAGCCCCCGTTGGCCTGGAACAGTGAACTACAGCCAGTGGGAGCTGCGATCGGCAGAATCTGTGGCCGCGGCAGATAAACAAACCATCCCAGCCCACCAGTGAATGTCCCTGATGGGCCATATGCCAAAGGTTGCTTATCCCTGGTCTAGATAAAAGCACTCATGCAAACAGTTTATAGGGCCAAAATGTTAGGTGCCATAAACAGGTGTATCTCAGTTGGCTTCAACTGCACTATTTCAATTGACACCAGCTGAGGACCTGGCTCATTATGTTGATATCCATCCTTGATTTATTTCTACTTAAAGCAATGTAAGCTTTCAGGTTTGAGTAGCATTAAATTTGAAAATCAACGTGCAAAGAATCCCAACACTAGGGATTTAGACTGAACTTGAATTCGCATTGAGTATAGTTCGAGCTAATGCATGCTAGGTAAACCCAAATTTTCACTTGATTTTTAGCCTAACAACTCCATGAGATAAATCAAACTACATGATTTTGCTGTGTATCTACATTAGGAAAAAAGTGTCAAAGTTAGATCAGTTATAATGATTATGTTTTACTCTAGGGTCTTAACCTTAAGACATCCTTCCTAAAGGGTTTAAGGGAATTAGGTGCTGAAATGGGACCCTGGATGTTACGTGAAGAAAGCAGGTGTTAGGAGTATTAGCAATGATAATGTAGTATTCAGGCCTGTATGTCTGCTTATATTTTGGGTCTTTTTTACCCATTTGACATTTGATATTTTTATATCCTTAAAGCACTTATATCCTGGTGAACAAAGAATAAAGACACCGTGTGTTACATCTGCCCACAAAAAGATGGGGTGAAAAGAGATAAGAGATAGAGCTGCAGTGTTGCTGGGTAGAGTGGGAGTTCAATATATGAGTATACACTAGAAGGACAGTCCTGCCTCAACTCCTCTTCCTAGATAAGATCAAGCAACCAGTCAGAACGGGTGAGGGAGGTAGGATGGGGGTGGGGAAAGGTATAAGAAACACTAAAAGCCAAAGAAATGCCTGTCCCTGACTGAAGCACAACCTCACTCCTTAACCCCGCATGGGATACAAAAGAGGTGCCATATACATTAATGGATTCAGAGATTCCGAGGTCAGAAGGGACCATTGTGATCACCTAATCATCCTGGAGAGCATAAGCCATAGAACTTCTTCACAATAATTCCTAGAACAGATCTTTTAGAAAAAAAAATCCCATCTTGATTTAAAAATTCCCCCTGATGGAGAATCCACCATGACCTTTTGTAATTGCTACAGTGGTTAATTACTTTATTAAATCTTACACCTTATTTCCAGTCTGAATTTGTCTAGCTTCAACTTCCAGCCACTGGATCATGTTAGACCTTTCTCTGCTAGATGGAATAGCCCATTATTAAATATCTGTTCTCCATGTAGATACTTATAGATTGTAACCAACTCATCTCTTAACTTTCTCTTTCTTAAACTGAATAGACTGACTTCCTCAAGTCTATCTCTATAAGGCATATTTTACGATCCTTTAATCATTTTCAGGGATCTTCTCTGAACTTTCTCCAATTTATCAACATCCTTCTTGAATTGTGAACACCAGCAACGGACACAGTTTTCCAGCAGCATACTTAGATACATTCTTATGCTTTGTCCAGTTAGGGCCTGATCCAACTCTCAGAAAAGTTAATGAAATTATTTCCTTTGAGCTATGAATGGCCTGTTGTATGACAGGCTTGAAGCATAGTTTATTGAGATAGAGTTTAGTCTAGTAAGTAGAATCCGGAAGACCTAGGTTATACAAGGCGTTGGTGAGACCTCATTTGGAGTACTGTGTGCAGTTTTGGTCTCCCATGTTTAAGAAGGATGAATTCAAACTGGAACGGGTACAAAGAAGGGCCACTAGAATGATCCGAGGAATGGAAAGCCTGTCGTATGAAAGGAGACTTGAGGAGCTCGGTTTGTTTTCCTTAACCAAAAGAAGATATGATTGCTCTCTTTAAATATATCAGAGGGATAAATACCAGGGAGGGAGAGGAATTATTTCAGCTCAGTACTAATGTGGACACGAGAACAAATGGATATAAATTGGCAGTCGGGAAGTTTAGGCTTGAAATTAGACGAAGGTTTCTAACCATCAGGGGAATGAAATTCTGGAACAGCCTACCGAGGGAAACAGTGGGGGCGAAGGACCTCTCTGGCTTTAATATTAAGCTAGATAAGTTTATGGAGGGAATGGTTTGATAGGATAACGTGGTTTAGTCAATAGGTCAATAACGTGCCACCACTGGTAATTAGTACCGAGGGTCAATGTTGGGATATTGAAAGTCTTTTTCCTGAGTGTCTGGCTGGAGAGTCTTGCCCGCATGCTCGGGGTTCAGCTGATCGCCATATTTGGGGTCGGGAAGGAATTTTCCTCCAGGGTAGATTGGCAGTGGCCCTGGAGGTTTTTCGCCTTCCTCCGCAGCATGGGGCAGGGGTCGCTTGCTGGAGGATTATCTGCTACTTGAAGTCTTTAAATCAGGATCTGGGGACTTCAACAGCTGAGTCAAGGGGAGAATTATTTCAGGAGGGGGTGGGTCAGCTTTTGTGGCCTGCATCTTGCGGGAGGTCAGACTAGATGATCATAATGGTCCCTTCTGAGCTTAAGTTCTATGATTCTATGATTCTATGATACTCCTGGGTTCTGGTTCTGCCACAGACCTGCTGACCAGCCACTTCCTCTCTCTGCATCTGTTTCCCCTCTCAATCTTTGTCTATCTTGTCTATCTAGATTGACAAAAGCGTGGGATAGAGATTGTCTTTTCCTATGTGTTTGTCCAACACAATAGGGTCCTGTTCTCAACTGGGGCTTCTAGACACGACTGTAATGCATGTAATTATGGACTGTAGTGAGGTGGCCTGGCTCCCAGCCGCACCTGATAGGGCGGAGCCAGAACAGCCGCCGAAGTGGGCGGAGTCACCACCACCTGTCTCCGCCCTCCGGAAGTCAAGGGGTGGGACAGGAAGTATAAAGGCCCGGCCCCAGCGCTCAGTTGACCGCCGGCTGCTGGCGAGGACAGACGCTGGTGCCCGAGCTCCTGCTGGTCTGAGCCTTCCCCGAGCCCAGTACCCTGAGGAGGACTGGCCGAGCCTTCCCCGAGCCCGGTACCCTGAGGAGGACTGGCCGAGCCTTCCCCGAGCCCGGTACCCTGAGGACGACTGGCCGAGCCTTCCCCGAGCCTGGTACCCTGAGGACGACTGGCCGGGCCTTCCCCGAGCCCGGTATCCTGAGGAGCTGCCTGAGTTTCCCCTCGCCCAGTGTCCTGAGGAGCAGCCCAACCTACCCAGCGCTCAGTACCCTGAGGAGCCCATGGTGTGGGACACGGCGGAAGACGCTGGGGATGTACAAGTACCAATGGAGGGGGAGATTGGAAGTGGCCAGGGGGTAGCCGACCCCAGTCTGGCTGCAGCAGACCCTGAGCCAATGTCAGTGTGTTGCGGCCAGGATCCCCATTGACCCAGCAGCAGACTGACTGCCGCTGTTAGGGCCCCGGGCTGGGACACAGTGGAGTGGGTGGGCCTGTGTCCCCCCTGCCACCCCACTTACGGGTGGCAGTCTCCCCCCTCACACCAATGCTCAGACGTAGGAGCCTGGACTTACCTTAGTACGGTTTGTTGCCCCGCCCTAACCTAGGGCTTGGGCTTAAAATACTGTTTGTTTTGCTCAGCCCCTGCCTGAGGATCTGAGCCCCTGAATACAACGGACCCTTACATGGACCATGTCCTATTATATATTTGTATAGTGCCTAGCACAATGAGAGCCTGATTCTTATGAAGATTTTTTGGCAATCTCATAATGCAAAGAATAAGAGTTGAAGGAAGAGAGAGGAGAACCAGTCTCTCCATATACAGACTTCAAGGCTTTCAGGATTGGGCCCAAATGTTGGTCTCTTTTCTCAGTTACTTGGATTGAAGTCCAGCTTAGACTCTGATTTGTATCAATGAAAGTAAGCGTGAGTGCAGACAAAAATGTTGTTGTTTAAAATTTTGCCCCTAGATATTAATAAAGGAAGAATCGCTAAGGGAAGGACTCTGCAGTTCAGAAGATAATTGTTAGGCTGAACTGTTCACTGGGGACTAAGTGAGTTAGCCACCTTCAAGAATCCCATCCTGTATGTCCCTTCAGGGCACCAATGGTAGCAGTGTTCTCTAGCAATTATCTTGGGGGCACATGCACCCAGATTCACAAAGGGACTTAGGTGCCAATATCCTAGTTTTAGGCACTACTGCAAGCCATGAAACCCCACATGGCTGCTGCTCCACTTTGTAGGTGCCTAAACTAACTCAGCACCTACATTTTTGCTGTGAAAGTCCTCTAGGTACCTTAGTTTCTGCTTCTGAGCATGTACACTGCTGCATCAAGCAGACACCTGGACTCCAATCTCATGCTTAAGCCCCAGCATGCTGCACACGCCTATCTGCCCTGTGGGTCCCAGTCTGGTAACACACCTAACTCCACACAAAATAGCTGGGGAGTCAGGAAAGACATAATCATAACCTCCTTCATACCCTTTAGTCCAGTGATTAGGCAACTCACCCAAGATGTTGGCTATTCCAGTTGAATTCCCCATTTGGCCTGAGGAGAAGACATTTGAATAAGGGTTCCCTGCCTCTCGGCTGAGCGTTCTACCCACTGGGCTCTGGAATACCTGGATGTGGATATCTTTGAATTTCTCTTGTTAAAACTCTTCCACATTGGAGATATTATTAAATATGCATTGAGCCAGAGAGATGGTGGGAATGATCCTATGGTCCGGTGCTGTATAGCCAACATGAATGTCGTTGCCCTGCTGATCTTAATCTACTCAGCAATCTAACCTATTGACACTGAACACTCATCTTTATGTTAGGAGTCCCAGATCCCATTTTATATTGTATATGGTAAAGAGTTTAGGCTAGGGTTTTCAGAGGAGCCTAAGGGAGTTAGGCACCCAACAGCCATTGAATTCCAATCAGAATTGAGCCTTTGGCTTCATTAGTTACTTTGGAAAACCACAGCCTAAATAATTAATGTAAATAACAGGAAGCAAAGGTCAGAAATTTATTTAGGATCTTCCTCAATTAACTTTGTATATTCATAGATTTAAAGCCAGAAAGAACCATTATGATCATCTCCTCTTATCTGCAGCATAACAGGGACCCAGTCATTCCTGTCCCAATCTTAATAACGTCTGCATGATAAAAGTGACCTCTTAACCTTCTCTTTAGTAAAATAAATAGATTAGGTTCCTTTAGTCTCTTGTTATAAGACTAATTTTCCAGACCTCAGTTCATTCTGGTAGCTCTTTTCTGAAGCTGGTTGACACCCAAGGAAGATCTGTCCCTTATTGTACACAAACATATGTGGCATTAAGTGTTGGTGAATTAGTGACACAGATTGTTAGGCAGAGTAAAATTCAGGGATCAAATCCTAAAGGTAACAGAATGCTACACCATCCATTCTCCTGGTATAAGTGAGTCCTCTTTGATTAAAATAAAAGAAGGCTCTTATTCATCTCGATAAAGATTAGGTCTCTCTGTCAGATCTACATCCATTCATATCTCTCCGTATTTACCAGGATTTGCCTATTCAGAGTTAGGCTAATTTGATGTGCTTTTTTTAGGGATAGAAGGTCTTGTCACCTGCCTGTGTACAAAAACTGCACGTCAGTTTGAAATCTTCACATGACCTGCACTCGGCAAAAAGACCTCAGGTGAGTTTAGTTTCTTTAACATCTGTGTAATCTATTGCTTCTGTTTTTTTGTTTGTTTGTTTTTTTAAGAGATGTGAATGTTCCTGCCTTGTGTTTTCTCTGTCATTCATGCCTGTGCAATGTGAGGGCAAATTGTGTGAGAGGTTACTCCATTCGGATCCAGCAGCATTATACACTCACTCTGCACTCATGCTCTGCTGATATTGGGCACCTCAGGCTCCGAAAACCTAGCTTCATACACAGGTCTCACTCACTTCTGCTAGATTCACCAGTGCTCAGCTACTCTGAAAATCAGACTCACAGAACACCAAGCTGGGCACCATGAATTTGTGAATAGTTATAAATCTGGGGCAATGCCATTGAGTTAATAGATCCCTAGTGGACCTCCCTGCACTGGGAATACATTTTGTCCATGCATATCTAAATCTCTGCTTATTGTGTGGTTTCCCAGACTTCTTGCACTCAGCTAGCCACTTTTAGGTGCATATATCTCATCTCAGGGATGAATGGCAGCTGTGGTCATAAGAGGCATCCATGCTAGTCCCTCAGTCTAAAAGAGAGATGGGGTGTTGGTAGGGTGTTTGTTATATCCTTGGGGGGGAGCCGGTGTAGGAAGCAATCACTTGAGGCCAGAGAGCAGACAGTTAACCAAAACCTCCATTTTATTTACAGACACAGAGAGCTCACTCAGCCGGTTGAAACCGGCTGAGCTATCCCTTAATAGTCTAACTCAGTTGCCATAGTAACAAAACCCATGACAACCAAATACACAACATATTCCTCCCCCCCTAATAAGAACATCCCCAAAATAAAACACACACTAAACTAGAGAAGGAGGGTAGACTGCCTCCATTCCCGGCTAAACCCTGGGGATTATTTTGCCCCATAACCGTGGGTTCGCCCTAACTAAAGATCCAGCCGATGAGGAGGCCTTCTGTCTCTAGGTGGATTACAGCGAACTTCTGGTGTTGTTGCACTCGAAAGTACTAGGGGCTCAGGGTCCGCAGCACGAATAGGTGAGGAGGTGGTATCAGCTCGTGCTGGGCAAAGGGGTATCTCAGCTGCCGGCGGTAATGGAGGAGAACAGTCAGGAACAGGTGACTCATGATTCGGTGTCTCACCAGGAGGGGTCTCACCAGGAGGGGTGAAGTCAGACCCCTCAACTGCAGATGGGTCCTGAGGACTGGCATGACCTGGCAACAGCTGATCTACATGTCGCCGCCAGGTAAGATTCTCTGCAGTCCGGACTGTATAGGAAACAGGTCCTGTTTGAGTGATGACTGTGGCCGGGACCCATTTAGCTCTGGAAGTATAATTCCGAGCCAAAACTGGCTGCCCTGGGCTAAAGGTTCGGTCTTTTGCTCTGGGTGCCCGTCTGATTACTTGATATTGCTGCTGATGTTGCACAGTTTGTCTGGGTTCAGAAGGTTTCAGCAGATCAAAGCAAGTGCGCAGCTGTCGTCCCATCATTAGAAAGGCTGCGGAAGCCTGGGTCGTAGCATGAGGTGTGTTTCTATAGGAAAGTAAGAAGGTATCCAGACGCTTTTGAATGGAGTGTTGTCCCTTTGCTGATTTCAAAGCGTTTTTCATTGTCTGCACAAATCTTTCAGCTAATCCGTTGGTGGACGGATGATATGGTGCTGACGTGATGTGGTGTATCCCATTTGCCTTCATAAAATTTTGAAACTCCTGGGAGACGAACTGCGGTCCGTTGTCGCTCACAAGTTGTTCTGGCAGACCAAAACAACTAAAGAGTCCTCGTAGTTTTTGAATAGTACTCTCTGCAGTAGTGGACTGCATTATAGAGACTTCTGGCCATTTAGAATGGGCATCTACTGCCACCAAGAACATGCTTCCTTCAAGGGGGCCAGCAAAGTCAACGTGAATACGTTGCCACGGGTTTTCAGGCCAGTCCCATGGGTGTAGGGGTGCCAACTGGGGTGCATTTCTTACACCCTGACATGACATACAAGCTTTTGCCTTCTCTTCAATAGCACTGTCCAATCTAGGCCACCAAAAATAGCTTCGTGCAATTTCCTTCATGCGCACTATTCCACAGTGCCCGGAATGTAGCTGTTCTAACATCTGTGATCTCAGGGGTGGTGGAATAATGACACGCTTCCCCCACAACAAACAACCAGATTGGACCGATAACTCCGTCCTCCTGGACATGTAGGGAACAAGGTTGGGTGAGACCGGAGAGGTTTGTCGAGAGTTTCCATGCATCACCAGGTCCATAACTTGGGATAATACTGGGTCAACGCGGGTTGCCTTCTTTATCTGAGTAGCAGTGATGGGTGTATTCTCTACCTGTTCAAAGTAGAAGATTTCCTTTTGGGCACTATCTTGATGTTTGACCGGTAAAGGCAACCTTGAGAGGCCATCTGCATTGCCGTGCAGAGTGGATTTCCGATATTTGATTTCATATGTGTGTGCAGAAAGTATCAATGCCCAACGTTGCATACGACTAGCAGCTAATGGGGGAATGCCTGTGTAGGGTCCAAAAATTGATGTCAGAGGTCGATGGTCTGTAAGAAGAGTAAACTTTCGCCCAAACAGGTACTGATGAAACTTCCTAATTCCAAAAACAATTCCTAATGCCTCACGTTCAATTTGGGCGTAGTTAGTTTCTGCTTTGCTTAGAGTGCGTGAAGCAAAAGCAATAGGTCTTTCTTCTCCCGAGGGCATAATGTGTGACACGACCGCTCCCACTCCATAAGGGGAAGCATCGCAGGCCAGTTGCAGGGGTAACGATGGATCAAAGTGCGTTAGAACTTCAGAATTTAACAATGCATCCTTAGCTTTGTTAAATGCAACATCAAAGGCTTCAGTCCACTTCCAGGCCTTGTTCTGCCCAAGGAGCTCATGAAGTGGTTTTAGCAGTGTGGCTAACTGTGAGATGAACTTTCCATAATAGTTCAGTAGTCCTAGAAATGAGCACAGCTGGCTTACATTTCGAGGTGGGGGAGCCTCCACAATAGCTTTAACTTTTGCAGGGGCCTTATGAAGACCTGCAGAATCGATGATGTGTCCCAAATATTCAACAGAGGGCTTGAAGAATTCACACTTGTCTTTGCGAACTCGTAGGCCATACTCTTCCAGTCTTTGTAGGGTAGCCTCTAAATTCTTTAAGTGATCCTCTTCATTTCTTCCAGTGACCAGGATATCATCCAGATAGCACTGAACTCCTGACAAGCCACACAAGATGTGGTCCATAGCCCTCTGGAACAGGGCGGGAGCCGATGTGATTCCGAAGGGTAGGCGACAGTATCGATAAAGCCCCTTATGAGTCACAATAGTCAACAGCTCTTGGGACTTTTCATCGACGTGCATCTGTAAATATGCTTGACTCAGATCAATCTTACTGAACTTTTGTCCCCCAGCCAGGCCTGCGAAGAGGTCATCGATGCGGGGAAGCGGGTATTGCTCTGCACACAACACTGGGTTGACAGTGACTTTAAAATCACCTCAAATCCGGAGAGAGCCATCTTTCTTCACTATTGGAACGATAGGAGTGGCCCATGAGCTATGGGTAACTGGTATTAGGACTCCATTGGTGACCAGGCGCTCCAGGTCTGCTTCAACTTTTGGCCTGATGGCATATGGCACAGTTCGGGCTTTCAGATATTTTGGTGGACTGCCAGGTTTAATGTTCAATGTCACAGTGATTCCCTTCATACTTCCCAAATCATCTCCAAAAACAGCAGCATGTTTCCTTAGTATAGGGGTTAGACTGGTTTCTTCTTTAGTCATCCGGTGCACTTCTGCCCAGTTCAGCTGAATCTTCCCAAGCCAAGACCTACCCATTAAGGCTGGGTAGTTACCTCTCACCACAAACAGTGGCAATTTAGCCGCCCGTCCATTGAGCTCCACCTTAACATCAATAGTGCCCAACATGGGCACAGCTTCACCTGTATACGTCTTCAGAACAGTTTTTGTTGCCTTAAGCGGAAGATGCTGTAGCTTTTCCTTATACACAGTCTCAGGAACCAGCGAGACAGCTGCACCGGTGTCTAGTTCCATGCGTATAGGTTTGCCCTCCAATAAGGGGGTTACCCAGTATTCATGTGAGCCCGCTGCCAAAGACAAAACATGCAGTGGCACTTCCTCTTGTGAGGCGGTGTCACCTTGATCATCCTGGGTCTGCTCTAGGGTATGCAAGGTTCCTCTTTTTGTCGGCCAGACCACAGGCCTCTTTTTCTTTTGTTTACAGGCACACTCAATGTGTCCCTTTTTGCCACAGTGTCGACACACCAGGTCCTTACACCAGAATTCTGATGCCTGGTGTCCTGGCTTACCACAGCGGTAACATTCTTGACTCTGCACAGTTTTGTGGGTCGGTTCTTGTGACACTTTTTGCACCCTAGGGGGTGCACCGATGTATTGTGCCTCCCTTGTAGCCAGTTCCATGGAGACAGCAATATCAACAGCCTTCTGTAATGTAAGCTGAACCTCTGTCAGTAGGCGCTTCCGTATAGCTTCACTGCAGCGGCCACACACTAACCTGTCATGCAGGGCATCATTTAACATCTCTTTAAATTCACAGTGTTCTGCTAGCTTTTTTAAAATGGCTACAAATTGTACAACTGTTTCATCTTCCTTTTGGTCTCTTTTGTGGAACCTATATCTTTCAGCAATTACCAGTGGTTTTGGGGAGAAATGAGACCCCAGGATTTCCACAATGTCACTGTAAGATTTAGTCTCAGGCTTAACAGGGTGTAATGTCATTTGCAATACCAAAAAGCTCAAAACGCTCAGTATACACATGCCACTGCTCTGTATTCTCATCAAAAGGCTCCAGGGGCCTGGTCAGAGTAGCCATGATTTTTAGTTTCACTTTCACAGTCAGTGCAAACAAGCAGCTTTTTTTCTTTGTTTGGTCTTTACCTTGACTTCTACTTCCTTCTGTTACTGGAGCAGCACCGGAATCTCACCCTCATCGCCACTTGTTATATCCTTCGGGGGGGAGCCGGTGTAGGAAGCAATCACTTGAGGCCAGACAGCAGACAGCTAACCAAAACCTCCATTTTATTTACAGACACAGAGAGCTCACTCAGCCGGTTGAAACCGGCTGAGCTATCCCTTAATAGTCTAACTCAGTTGCCATAGTAACAAAACCCATGACAACCCAATACACAACAGTGTTCGCTGCGAGAACTCTAAGACGTTAGAACTTGCTCCTCACTTTGGACCAAAAGACCACAAATTTTGAGACCTTCCAGGCATGTTCATGAAGACACTGGTTTGACATGTGATGAAGATATGGAGAGGCAGAGAGGTTGCTGGCTGGCTGACTTCCTGTTGAAAGGATCATTTCATGCTGCTTATGTTTTACTGTAGAATTAATGATCCTTTAGGGTGGCTGTTGGGTGACTACATGCTTTTGAAAATCCCACTAGGCTCCTAAATGTGTTGAAAAATGTGGTCCTTAGGCCCTTGGATAGGTGTTGTTGTTGTGTAACTCTGAATCAATGAATTACTCAATAGCTCTGATGAACCCTAGTATCCCATTATCTAGCCCTCCCTGGGAAATTATTTTATACTGCCAGGCAAAGAGCTCTGTCGGCTCCCCTGATTTCAATAGGATTTGGAGACATTTGCAGCATCTAGTACCTTGTAAGAAAGGCTGGAGGTCAAGCCAACTAGAATCTTAGCTTTCCCTTATATGAGAGGTCACCTACACCCAACGATGACACTATCTTGGCAGCTGATTGGAGCTACTGCTCCCCTGAAGGTTTCTGCCCGGAGTCACACATGCAGAGAGCTGGCAAGAAGGAAGCCAAGCAGTGGAACATGAGCTAAGATAAAGATATTTGATAGTGCTATTTCCTTGCTTTGGCACAGATCAGTTAATTATCAAGAGAAATGATCTGGAGTCATGGATGGGATTATCAAAGGGTGCTAAAGGCTTTAGGTGCACAACTTCCTTTGACCTTCAGTGGGAGTTGCGCACCTATCTCCCTTCTGCTTTGTAAGGAATCCCAGACTCCTTGCCCACTTCCCCAAATTCCTTCCTTTTTAGACATGCATCAGTTTCAGCCAGGGGCCCCAAAGCACTTGGAGCTCTAGCCAATAGCAGAATAATAGAGATTCAAGGTTGTTCTACTGAGGATTCTGCATTCTGATCTGCTGGCAAAAATATATTAGGATTAAAAAATAAGTTGTAGTTTCTCAGCTTTGGAGAAAAGCCACAAGGTATTATGAAGAAATAGATTTCTAGGTAGCCAGAATAGATTTCCAGAATAGATCAGACCAATAATCTATCATCTCCTCTCTGTGATATAGGCCTATAATAGATGCCTCAGATGAAGGTGGGAGAAAATTTGAATTGTGTAATTATGAAAGAACTTGCACACTGGGAAAATGTAATGCTAATCTCCATCAGTCAGAGGTTTATATATACTCTGAAGAACAAAGGTTTCTGTATCTTCCAGTCTAGGTTCACTTATGATGTGAAGTATTTATTGGGCTTTTTTATATTTTTATTTTTTTAATTCTTATTGGCCCCTTATTCATGTAGTTGTCCAGTACCTTTCTGAATCTCTCTAGGCTCATTGATATCTTGTTGCAAGGCGTTCCAATGGTGAATCTGAATCACTGATATTAATTTTAACTCTCTCTGGCCCAATGACTATTTAAGTATTTATCCACAGTGGAATAGTTAGCAGAGATATAGAGATTGAGAATGACTCTGTAGTTCCATAGTTAGGGCATACATCCGTGTGCCTCTGTTCTAATTATTTATCCAGAGTGCAACAGCATCCAGAGGAGAGACTAGGGAAGGCCCACATCAGTATATTCCATAACCCACTGGTTAGAGAATTTTCCTGAAAGAAGGGAGACTTGTTGGAATTGTTTCTCCCCCTATGCCTGAGGAGGGACATGAACTAGCTGTTCCACATTCCAGATAAATGCTTTGACCTCTGGGCTAAAATTCATAGGAAGGCTCGGAAGATTTAGATTTCTATGGGTAAATTTCAGTAAACATTGATTTCACCGTAGACACAAACTGACGAACCAGTGTTTCCATCAATGGCAATTAAGATGTACAAATAGGCAAAGCAAGAAAAATGCTGCTTGAGAACTTATTAGAGTTTCATTTGATGATATTTACTTTATATATGTTGACATGTGATGTTGACCATTTGTGTTTTAACTATTCTAAAGATTTAACTTAGGGGCTCTCAAACTGGGGGTCGGGACTCCTCCAGGGGTCGTGAGGTTATTATGTGGGGAGTCGCAAGCTGTCAGCCTCCACCCCAAACCCTGTGTTGTCTCCAGCATTTATAATGGTGTTAAATATATTAAAAAGTGTGTTTAATTATTGTCTGAGTCCACCATTTTCTGATGTCCCCATAATTCTCTTTGCAAATTTAAACAAAAATTAAAAATTCTGAGAAATGCTTAAAAATAAACATTGATATTATCCGTCAAAAATATAAAAAATAGAAATTGCATGCTGCCAAGGTGAGCAGGCCACATGCCCCACCCCTCACATCCGGCTTTTGAATGGGACCCAATCCCATAAGCAGCCACTGAGCACCCTACAATATCATCTCCCACATGCCCAGCTTTCTATTTGTTTTCCATGAGAAAATGCTGACGCTGAGGACAGTTATCAATTTTCTGTTATATTTCATATTGACGCTTCTGAATCAAAATTTAGGTTTTTTGATAGTTCAACTTTCATATCAATTCAGAGTTAAAACAAATATTGGAATATTGGAATATGCCATGAGATGAAAACTCCATTTTCCAGCCAGCTCTATATACACTACAGTGCTTGTGTTGAGGAAAGTACTCACAAATGTCAATATAAGCAGCAAAGTCTCCTGTGGCACCTTATAGACTAACAGGCGTATTGGAGCTTAAACTTTCGTGTCAATATAGGTTCTCTAAAGCAGCTCTTAAGAGAGGCAGAAAAATTCCCACCTCTTCACCAGGTCTCCCTATTCAGAGAACACCGTTCCCTTTTGTTTTAAATTGTTCTGTGTAGTTCTCGCTGCATAGTGCGCCACTAGTTTGCTTCAGTTGTTTGATTTAATTTTCTGTCTTTGATTCCCATTGAATGTATGTATGTGTGTGCACATGTGTGCGTCTGCTGCCCCCATTGGAGGGGATGAGCCCTTTCCTGTCTGTGTGTGTGTGCGTGTGTGCACAGAATTTCCAGAAGAATGGTTCTGTGGATATGGCACAGTTTAAGGTATCAGGAGACCTCAGTTCCCACTCCTGTTGAATGGACATTTCATGTAGAGCAACAAGGATGATGCAACGGCCTGTAGCTGTTGCCTAAGAACATTTCCCTACAGAGTTAGTGCTGTAGTTTCTTTCTTTGAAAAAACACGAGATAATCACTTCTGCTCTTCTGGGGCTGTTTGGCAGTGAGAGATTCCATTTGTTTGTCTTTAAGATTCACTTCTACCATATCTGTGCTTGCTTCATCCCAAATGTTTACGGTCACATATCACTGGTGTATTTCATATCATCAGAGAGTCACAGAGTTTAAGGACAAAAGGGACCTCTAAATTATCTCATCTGACCTCCTCTGTCTCACATTGTGTTGGGTGTCATCACACAGGCCCAGAGAGCACTTTAGCCAGGCATCAAATTGAACGTAAAGGAAAAATGTCCCTGGTGGTCCCTGTACCAGGCCACTGAAATGGAGGCACCTCTGGGATGCAGAATGTATAATGCCAGGCAACAGTATTAAACAGATGATTAAGGCAGGAAGGAACAAACACCTTATGCAAAATAGAAACTCTATGCGTGCATGTATGTGTGTGTGACTTGTAGCCCATGAGGTGAGCATATAGCCATGCAATGATGATAGTTATATAGTATGTAAAGGATAAAGGGGTGAGGAACAGATAACAGAAACACAAAAGATCTATATGTCTAGACTTATAAAAATTACTTAGACAGACAAAATGGGTGAGGTAATACCCATTATTGTTGGTGAGAGAAACAGAAGTTGGTCCAGGAAAAGATATTATCTCACCCACTTTGTCTCTTTAGTATCCTGGGACCCAGACAGCTACATCAGCATTGCATGCAAGAATAGCTTAAGCAATTAGCTTAAGTAGAAGGCCTACTAGCCTGAACAGGAGCAGTTGCTCAATGAGTTGGCATAAGGAAGTAAACTGTAGACTCATAGACTTTAAGGTCAGAAGGGACCATTATGATCATCTAATCTGACCTCCTGCACAATGCAGGCCACAGAATCCCACCTACCCACTCCTATAATAAACCCCTAACCTATGTCTGAGTTTTTGAAGTCCTCAAATTGTGGTTTAAAGACTTCAAGGTGGAGAGAATCTTCCAGCAAGTGACCCGGGCCCCATGCTGCAGAGGCAGGGAAAAACCCCCAGGGCCTCTGCCAATCTGCCCTGGAGGAAAATTCTTTCCCAACCCCAAATATGGTGATCAGCTAAACTCTGAGCATGTGGGCAAGACTCACCAGCCAGCACCCAGGAAAGAATTATCTGTAGTAACTCAGATCCCACCCCATCTAACATCCCATCACAGACCATTGGGCATATTTACCTGCTAATAATCAACGATGAATTAATTGCCAAAATTAGGCTATCCCATCATACCATCCCCTCCATACACTTATCAAGCTTAGTCTTGAAGCCAGTATGTCTTTTGCCCCCACTACTCCCCTTGGAAGGCTGTTCCAGAACTTCACTCCTCTAATGGTTAGAAACCTTCGTCTAATTTCAAGTCTAAACTTCCTGATGGCCAGTTTATATCCATTTATTCTTGTGTCCGCATTGGTACTGAGCTTAAATAATTCCTCTTCCTCCCTAGTATTTATCCCTCTGATATATTTATAGAGGGCAATCATATCTCCCCTCAGCCTTTTTTTGGTTAGGCTAAACAAGCCAAGCTCTTTGAGTCTCCCTTCATAAGACAGCTTTAAGTCACAAAACATCACAAGTCTCTGTTTATAGTTTTGTCATAATGATGAGTGTTGCAAACAGCAGATAGTAACCACAAGCGAATGGGAAGCCCTGCTCAATGTGTGTGTGTGTGTGGCTACCCCCCCACCCCATTGAATAGAATGAGATATGCTCAATTTGTGTGTGCACAGGCCCCTGCTGTCTCTTCCTCTTGTGAACAGCCCTAAGGACTTGTTGATGACAACAGGTGGTCAGGAAAGATCCTTAATTTACAGATCATCCAAAAGATATAACTTCCACCAGAAACAGTGCCCCTTTCACTGGGATGGGTCCTTGTGGGTCATCACCAACTCCAAGAGGAGAGCGCCCCCTGCTGATCCACCCTACTCCCTCCCTGCAGCATAGGGCCCCCGAGCACCATTCTGGGGCACTGTGGTAAGCAGCCATTCTTATGGGAGCAGGTCCACTGCTGAGCATCTCAACCAACTCCTTGCAGCACAGGGCCACGTGGTGCCTGGCTCAGGCTCAGGAGATCAGCATGGACCAAGAGAAAACAGTACCTCCCCGAAGTGAGACACCACTGAGCAATTTGCATTATGTCATCCCTTGGATCTATGCTGGAGCACTGGGGTTACTACTGACCCACAGAGGAGAATGTCCCTTAATGAGTCCTCCACCCTATTCCTCTCAACACAGTGACCCCTATTGCTGAACTGGGACATTAGGATCAATCAACCTGAGAAAATCCTACAGAGTCTGTCCCTGCAGCTCAATGCCCCCTTGTGCCACGCTGGGCACTGCTAGAAGCACTGAATAAGGGGGAAGAGTGTCTCAAGTTGAGCATCCCACCCCACTCGCAGTACCACAGTCCCCACTATGGCCGTGCTGGAGTAATGGGGTCAGAACTGTCTAAGAAATGAGAGCGCTCCCAGCTGAGCCCATCACCCCACTCCCTGAAGCACACTACTTCCTAGCACTGCTCAGCTTCCACAGACAGTTTTTTCTAATGTTCCTGGGAACTAGTCCTGATTCTGGTCCCACTGCAAACTTACTGGAGTAAAAGGGAATAGTCCCGCTGACTTCAATGGGCTTTGGATCTGGTAGTCTATGAGGAAAATGAGCCCTATGGTTGGAGCAGCGGAGTCTAAGACTGAGGACTCCTGGGTTCTGTTTCCAGCTCCGGGAGGGGAGTGGGGTCTAATAGTTAGAGCAGTTGGGACTGCGAGTCTGAGCTCCTGGGTTCTAATCGTGGCTCTCAGACGGGAATGGGGCTCACAGTCTGATCATCAGGGAACTGGCGTCATGAGCCTTGGGTGTTGTTCCTGACTCTGTGTTGTTTTTTAACAAGTAATTCATCCTCATCATGTCTCTAGAGAAAAAGTGTCACATGCTTTACCACACTTAGTAAATCCCATTACAATTTTCATCTAGAAAACACACATCCGACAAAGTGGGCATTCACCCACGAAAGCTCATGCTCCCAAATGTCTGTTAGTCTATAAGGTGCCACAGGATTCTTTGCTGCTTTTACACATGATGATGATGATGATGATGATGATGATACCACCTCTTCTGAAATTATTGCCCTAGTGTATTTTGTTTTGTTACAGGTTGATGCAGAATCTTGTTCTTCCTCTGAGAAATATTATAAGAAATTTCCTTCAGGGAGTAGGTCCCAGAAGCCAGTGAATGAAATAACAACACCTCTGTTTCCTTCAACACACGTAGTGTCTGCAGCTGGGGGAGGGAACTATTCTTCATAAACAAGGTAGGTTATCGCTGAATAACTTAAGCCCCCAACCATCCTCCCTCTGAAGTTCATGGACATTGTGCCCCAGTCTGCAACAGGAGCAAGATCATGTCACCGGTTTCTTTATCTGAATTTTCCATAAATGGGCAGAGAATCTTAGTGTTCGTCTGAGGAAATGGGTTTTTTTTCCTCTGTATTCATATCTATGTATCTAGATATTAGTAGATCTACTGGTTTCTAAATCTGTCATTCTGAACTAATTAACAATCATGGGTCAGATCATAAGCTTGACTTCAGTGGTGTTTTCCTAGAATATCAGGGTTGGAAGGGACCTCAGGAGATCATCTAGTGCAACCCCCTGCTCAGAACAGGACAAATCCCCAGGTAGATTTTTGCCCCAGATCTCTAAATGGTCCCGTTGAGGATTGAACTCACAACCCTGGGTTTAGCAGGCTGATGTGCAAACCACTGAGCTATTTCCCCCTAGCTGAAATTCTGGCCTCATAATTCCATAGTGCCCACCAGAATGATTGATTAGCACTAGACATACTCATCATCACACCATGGCTCTATTTATTATTTTTGTTGCTGTTGTTGTTGTTGTGTTGGTGGTGGTGTTTCCTGCTTCTCCCTTCTCTTGTCCTTATTGCCCTCTGGTTCCTCAATCCTTATCATCATCCACTGAATCAAAGCGGAAATGTTGTTTCTTGAGATAGGTCTTTTATTTGGAGCTGAATACAATTGGCTGGGAGAGATCAATCTGATCTCTTTTAATAAGAAAGTCCACTCCTAGGATCCAACCATGATGCATGCATCACACCTGGTGTCCAAGAGTTAAGTGGTCGTCTCTTTTAGCTGAATTTACCTCTACCCTCTCTCTACATAATGAGAGCCTTGTAAATCTGCATCCGATACATGATCCACAAAAAGTGTCTGCAGATATCCACATGCATGGATGTGGATATCTGCAGATATCTGTGGATTTGCAGGGCTCTACTTACCGTGGCCAGGCTGAGGCTCTGAGACACCCCTCTGCCTAAGCCTGGTTGGGGAGAGGTGTGCGGGAGTCGCAGACCATCCACCTGCCCTCAGCGAGGCAGGGATCCTGTGGAGCGGGAACACGGCCTGGGGCTGCTCTCAGCCCCCCACCCCACGGGCAGGTGGAGGGTCCGCCGCAGTCCCCGGATGGATTCCATGATAGCCTTGCAGGAGAAGGAGGGGAGGGTGCTCTGTGCAACTGCCTGGAGGCTACTCGGGCCCCCCACACGGGGCAGGTGGAGCGACCGCTGCAGCTATGCACAGTTGCCCGCCTGGCTCTTACCATGGCCAGGCTATGGCTCTGAGCCACCCCTCCCACCTCCCTCTGGAGCCAGAGAGCCGCACCAGCAGCTGCAGGGAGCCTGGGTCCCTCCATCGGCTCTAGGCAGGGTCTGGGCGGGGCAGAGACATGGGCCAAAGGCTGCTTGGTCCCCCCGCCCAGGGCAGGTGGAGGAAGCCAGGCTCCCCAGAGATGCCATCATGGCTCTCTGGCTCTGGCAGGGGGGCCTGCTCAGAGCCTCAGCCCAGCCATGGTAAGAGCAGGGTGGGAAGCTGTGGGGATCCCCAGTAGACCATCCACCTGTCCTGGATGAGGGGCCAGAGCAGCCTCCAGCCCGTGTCCCTGCCCCCTAGGACCTCTGCCCAGTGCAGGTAGAGGGACCTCACTGCGGCTCCTCACAGCTGCCCACCCGGCTCTCACTGTCAGAGCCCTGCACGCGTACAAAATTTGTATCTGCATCTGCACTGTCATCTGCAAAAAATACTCCACAGATATCCGCGGACATAAAGTGGATACCTGTGCATTTGTAAGGCTCTACACATAATGTATGTTTCTTTTGTTGATTTCATGTTCTCCGTATACTAATGGAGTGTCCAGATGCCTTGAAGAGCTCAGAAAATATCACTCAACTGCCAGTGAAAAGCATCTATACAGACCTTATTCCTAATGGTGAGTAAATTTCTCCATTTATTTAGAGCCCATCCAAATGTCAGCCAACAAATAAAGAAATAAATCAAAACCCCTTCTGAAAATATGGTTTCATCCATATTGATGTTTTCCATGAGAAAATGTTGATGTTGATGGCAGTTTTCAATTTTCCATTCAATTTCATATAGACTCTTCTGAATCGAAATTAGGGGTTTCGCAGTTTCAACTTTTCATATAAATTCAGGGTGAAAACAAATATTGGAATATTGGAATTTCACATTTTCCAGCCAGCTCTGCATTTAGTAGTGCAGTGGTCATGCTGAGGAAAGTACTCACACATGTCAATACAGGTTCCCCAGAGTAGCTCTTAAGAGAGGCAGAAGAATTCCCACCTCTTCCCCAGATCTCGATATTTAGAGAAGAACATTCCCTTTTGTAATAATTTTTTATGTGTAGTGCACTCTGCATAGAGCGCCACTACAGTGTGCTTTAGTTGTTGGATTTAATTTTCTCTACTTCATTCCCTTTGGATGTGTGGGAGTGTGTGTGTGTGTGTTCAATTTCCAGGAGAATGGTTCTGTGGTTATGGCAATGTTTCAGGTATCAGGAACGCTGACTCGCTGTGTAAACCCAGTCTCTTCACCCCTATCATTCCCCTGATCGTTCCCAGTTTCCCCCTTAGTAGCTCACTATGCTTTGATGCGTTGCTTTGAGAGCCACATATTGAAGGTGCTAAGGGTATGAAAAATGTGATATTTGTTATTGCTCATTTTTATTTCAATTCTGTCATTTCACTTATTAGGAAGTTCCTTGTCAACAAGTAACCTTGAAATAAAACATCTGTGGAAAACATCTCTTCTAACATTGTAGGATCTTCCTTCTTGTAAAATTATTTATAGCAAGGTGATAAGACAAAGATCTTCAACTGGCGTAAATCAATATAGAACTTTTTATACCCATGGAGCTGTTAAGATTTACACCAGCAAAGGAACTGGCCCTAGCTCTTCTGTATGTTGAGAGAAACCCATGCATTTCAAATGTGGTGATGATAAAGGCAGGAGTGATTTTAATTGTTCTCTAATTTTTAGGGAAGAATAACATTTTTAGTACACTAAAGGCCAAAATCCCTCATTGTTTTCACCATTTATTTTGCTTCTCATTCTTCAAATGGCTTCAAACAAATTGGCTTCAGCAGCATCAGTTTATTCATGTGAGTAGTCCTCACTTTTGTGAGTTGTAACTGCAGTGGGAATACTTGCATTCGTATAAGAACTCCAGTGATTAAGATCCAAATGAGATCAGAATTTGCTCTCATTTGAGAAATCTTATTAGATAAATGTGGCTAAAGAATAACATTCACAGAGGGGAAAGAAAGAAAGAAAGAAAGAAAGAAAGAAAAACAAACATTGATCCCTTTTTGAATTTTTATGTAGACTGAAAAAAATGTGTTCCAAGAGGAAAATAAAACCTCAGATTCAATATCTTTCTTTGTCACCCCTATAGATGATCTATTCTGAGAATAACCCAGGAGAGAACCGGACCATCTCTGATGTATTTATCCTGGTGGGGTTTTCAAACCTTAAGAAGCTGCAAATCGTTCTCTTTCTGTTGCTTCTGGTCACCTACCTGGTCGCCCTGATGGGGAACCTCCTTGTTATCCTCCTTATAAAGCTAAACCCCTCACTCCACACCCCCATGTATTTCTTCCTGGTGAACCTGTCATTCTTGGAAGTCTGCTACACCAGCAGTGTGGTCCCTCAGCTGCTGATTCACCTCCTGGTGGAGCAAAAGACCATCACCATTGCAGGCTGCGCTGCCCAGATGTACATCATCACCATCATGGGCTTGACAGAAAGCAGCATCCTAGCAGTCATGGCGTACGACCGCTATGTGGCCATATGTCACCCCCTGCACTACAGAACTATCATGAGTGGCTGGGCATGTGCACAGCTCGTGGGTGCTTCATGGATCATCGGCATCTCAGTGGCAGTAGCTCAGACCACATGGATCTTCAGCCTGCCCTTCTGTCGCTCCAACCACATCCACCACTTCTTCTGCGACATCCCACCGGTGTTGAAGATGGCATGTACGGATACATCCAAAAATAAGATTATGGTCTTGACCGTGTCAGTTTTGTTCATCATGGGCCCTTTTTTGTTGATAACTGTGTCCTACATCTGCATTATCTCCACCATGCTCAAGCTGTCATCAGCAGAGGGAAGGCGTAAAGCCTTCTCCACCTGCTCCTCCCACCTCATGGTGGTGACTTTGTTCTATGGAACGGCCCTTTTCACCTACCTGAGGCCCAAGTCTATCTCCACCCCAGAGAGTGATCAAATGATTTCCCTCGTGATCACAGTTGTGGCCCCAGTGTTGAACCCCATAATATACACTCTGAGGAACAAAGAGGTGAAGGGAGCCTTTAGAAAAACAGTAGAGAAGAGCATTTTTTCACACAATTGGAGAAAACAGAGAATGAAAAATAGAGTTAGTTAAAACAGTGGGAATGAGGGAAATTCATAAATGTTCTGCTGAATTACTCCCAATGACCTTCACTTTTTAAATTGAATTGTTGCCATTTGAAAAAATTTGACTTGTAAACCTATCAGGAGAATGTGAAGAGAAACTTTTATTACCAACCCCCCAAAATTTTAAATGTCAAATTAAATAAAAGCTTAAAATGAAAACCCTTTCATAAAATGTTCACCTTGGTTTTTGCAAATTTAACAATTTTCACCAATTCTATCTTGTCTGTTATTACTTGTGAAGCAGAAATGTATCTCCAAACACTATAAGTAAGATTAATTCTGTCTTAAATTGTATTAAACGATGGCAAAACTGATTAAGCCTAAATTGGATGGACATGTGATGCGGTTTCCCACTCTACACTCCCAACAACGTAGACAATTGGATAAAAAGGTAAATCCCACATAAATACTCTCATCTCTGCTTTGTAAATTAATTTAGCAAAGGTGTGACCCTCATACAATAATTATCGGAGCAACAAGCCGTGGCCTGTCAGCGAACACATACGTGTTAAGTTAGTAAACACCCCATTATGTGAATACCGGTCAGTTCTACAAGCTGAATTAGTGTATGTTCTTCCCAGTATTCAGTGCACTCATGCTAACCTACACCCCACACTACCAAGCAACAGTATAACTTAGTATTTAACATAAGCAGATAAGAAACTTGTAAAAGTCAAGATACATTAATTCAATAGCTTAGTACAAATTGTGGGGAACTTTCATGGACCAGGACGTGGAATGCTGTGTCCAAAAGCAAGATACGGAGGGTCATGGGTCAGAACAAGAAATTAAGGAACAAAGTTAAGGGATGAACAGACAGGCTGGATTTCTGTGACATAAAACATAAGACATAAGAATGGCCATACTGGGTCTGACCAAAGGTCCCCAGCCTCTGTTTGTCAGAGGATGGAGATGGATGGCAGGAGAGAGATCACTTGATCATTGCCTGTTAGGTTCACTGCCTCTGGGGCACCTGGCATTGGCCACTGTCGGTAGACAGATACTGGGCTAGATGGACCTTTGGTCTGACCCGGTACGGCCGTTCTTATGTTCTTATGTAATGATCATTGATCTCTCTCCTGCCATCTATCTCCACCCTCTGACAAACAGAGGCTAGAGACACCACTCCTTACCCCTCTGGGCTAATAGCCATTAAAGGACTTAGCCTCCATGAATGTATCCAGTTCTCTTTTAAAACCTATTACAGTCCTAGCTTTCACAACCTACTCAGGCAAGGAGTTCCACAAGTTGACTGTGCACTCCATGAAGAAGAACTTCCTTTTATTTGTTTTAAACTTGCTGCTGATTAATTTTGTTTGGTGGCCCCTAGTTCTTATATTACGGGAATAAGTAAATAACTTTTCCTTATCCACTTTCTCCACATCACTCATGATTTTATATACCTCTATCATATCCCCCCTTAGTCTCCTCTTTTCCAAGCTAAAAAGTCCTAGCCTCTTTAATCTCTCCTCATATGGGACCTGTTCCAAACCCCTAAACATTTTAGTTGCTCTTCTCTGAACCTTTTCTAATGCCAATATATCTTTTTTGAGATGAGGGAACCGCATCTGTACGCAGTATTCAAGATGTGGGTATATCATGGATTTATATAAAGGCAATACGATATTCTCAGTCTTATTCTCTATCCCTTTTTTAATGATTCTTAACATCCTGTTTGCTTTTTTGACTGCCGCTGCACACTGTGTGGACGTCTTCAGAGAACTATCCATGATGACTCCAAGATCTTTCTCCTGATTAGTTGTAGCTAAATTAGCCCACATCGTATTGTATGTATAGTTGGGGTTATTTTTTCCAGTGTCCATTACTTTACATTTATCCACATTAAATTTCATTTGCCATTTTGTTGCCCAATCACTTAGTTTTGTGAGATCTTTTTGAAGTTCTTCACAATCTGCTTTGGTCTTAACTATCTTGAGCAGTTTAGTATCATCTGCAAACTTTGCCACCTCACTGTTTACCCCTTTCTCCAGATCATTTATGAATAAATTGAATAGGATTGGTCCTTGGACTGACCCTTGCTGAACACCACTAGTTACCCCTCTCCATTCTGAAAATTTACCATTTATTCCTACCTTTGTTCCCTGTCTTTTAACCAGTTCTCAATCTACGAAAGAGTTTTGTAACTAGAGTTATTCCTAGTTGAAATGTATAAATTTGGGAGCCTAGCTTCTGTGCAAGGTGAATTTAACAATGATGCACGAGATGGCTTCCTGGAGACTGGTATCATATTGAACCTTTTCCAAGTACTATACTATGATTGGCTTTTAGCAATAAACCCTACTGTCAAGCAATTGACTGTACAATTTATCAACAACAGGCAGCAGAATGCAGCCAATGATGGATGACAGGAAACTAGCTGTTATACTGTATCACAGCAGTGAGAAAGGAGTGACTTAGTTAGCAAGGGCCACTTGCAGAGGTAAAAAATTTAAAGTGGGGGCTATACTGTATAATGGACATTAAGCACAGCAGAAGGTGGGGGTGGGGAAGTGATGGCTATACTGTAGAATGGGCACTAGGGGCAGCAGAAGGTGGGGATGGGGAAGTGGTGGCTATACTGTATAATGGGTACTATGGGTAGCAGATGGTGGGGGTGTTAGACCCGCAGCAGGAGTCACCCTATGAGATAGGGGAGCAGACAGATACCGGACACAGGGTTGGTGTATAATCCACAAATATTCTTTATTGCTTACAAAATAAACTACTCAGTCCACATTCATAACCCAACCAAGCACACTACCCCAGATTCTGAAGATCAGAACTGAAGTCCCGATGGCCAGTCGATGTTCAGTCTGATCACAAGGTGCTGGGAGCCAGCATTACCACATCTTAATCTAAAAAGGGCTCTGGATCCACAAACGACTCCAAATTGTGAGTGTATCGAATATCTTTTATAATCCACCCCATCACATCATCAGTTATCTGGGCAATTTCAAAAGACAGTTCTGTCAAATTGCCAAAACCCAAGATGTTTAGAAATAGTCGCAGGCCCGAGATTTTCCTCTTTCCCCAGTTCTTGTTTACAACTGCAGCAGATACATTGCAACAGGTACATTGTCAAGGAATGTTATTCCTTATCTGGCATTTCTCCATCTTTCTCATAACAAAGTGGGGTTTTTTTTGTTTTTTTTTTGTTTTTTTTAATGCAAACACCTCTTGACCGCAGAAAACCTCAAATTCTTGCATCCAGTACACTTCATCCACACTAGGCATATAACATATTACATGGATATCTATCTATCTATCTATCATCCCAACAGTAGTGGGGAAGGGGTGGCTGTACTGTATAATGGGCACTAGGGGCAGGACAGAATGGGGTGAGGAAGGGGCAGCTATACTGTATCATGGCCAATAGGGGCAGCAGAGGGTGAGGGTGGAGGTGGGGTGGCTATACTGTAAAAGGGGCAGTAGAGGAAGCAGAGAGACATGGCGGAAAAGGGATGGCTATACTGTGTACTGGGTACCAGGGGCAGCAAAGGGTGAGGGTTGGAGAAGAGTCAAGCGATGGTCCATAATGATGTCAAAGACTTTGCTTTTTCAGCTCCTGCAGCTTTATACTCTCATATTCTCACAGAGCAGTGTATTTCCCTGTTGTCAGAGCTAATCCCCAGCCTCAGAGCAGCGAGGAAGATTAATTAATAGCAAGGGAATTCATTACTCCAACAGTGTAGCTATTTGCTTCTGCAACATTTCCCTGTGTGTTTTGCTGAACTGTTCCCCTTCTACTTGTGGGTGTGGCCAGGGCAGGAGACATTCCTGGACCTGGCATGGTCCTTGATCATTTTCCATTCATCACAGTTCAGAGTTGGCTTGATTTGCAAGGGGGCTGAGGTCTCATTGACTACAGTGGGAAATGTAGGAGTCAGATGTTGCTGTAAATTAGCCCCACAGGTTTGATAAGTGTCTGGAGAATAAGGACACAAATAATTCAGCTTTGGGAGCAGAACCTTTTCCACCTAGGCCTCTGAACGGACATTTCATGTAGAGCAACAAGGATGATGCAACGGCCTGTAGCTGTTGCCTAATAACATTTCTGTACGGAGTTGGCATTGTCGTTTGTGTCTTTGAAAAGACAGCAGATAATCACTTCTACTCTTCTGGGGCTTTTTGGCAGCTAGAGATTCCATTTGTTTATTTTTAATGTAACCCTTCTGCCATGCTGAATTGATAGCAGCAAGGGCCAGGTTCAATACATAGGGGTCCCTTCCCTACAACGTAATGCACACCAGCTCAGGCCCCCACCCAGTGACCTGGAAAAATCTTACACACACATCCCTGGGCGCCTCAAAGAGGCAATATTTCCCCTCTCGCAAGCACAGAATCTTGGTGTAGCAGAAAATGTTTAATAACATGAGATAAACAACATAGCATTAGATTGGGAAAACACCTCAACTAGGCCATGTCCTTTTCCCTGGGCTCTTAAGTCCAGCAACCCCAAAATCACCCCAAGACTCCAAAGTACAATACCTCAAATGTCTCAAGAGTTCAACTACCCAAAAATCACGCACAGTCCCAAAAGTCCCGCAACCCAAAAGTCTCTGTCCTGGGTCAGTGCAGCCCCAGAGTTCAAGAGTCTATCTGCAGGGGTTCCCCCCACCCCGCCAGCCTAGGTAGAAAGGGGCATCTTACGTGGTCCGGGGCCGACTGCCCTGCCTCTCCGTGGGATTCTGCTTCCGCCTTCCTCATGAACTGCTCAGCTCCGCTCCGCTCTGCCAGCTGCTCTGCCCGCCCAGCCGTCCCGTGAGCCTCTCCAGCCGTCCCCGCAAACTGCTCAGCTCCGCTCCACTCTGTCAGCTGCTCTGCCCACCCAGCCGTCCCGTGAGCCTCTCCAGCCGTCCCCGCAAACTGCTCAGCTCCGCTCGCTCCGTGGGCCGCTGCAACTGTCCACAAACTGCTCCGCTCTGCTCCGCAATATAGCTTCAGGCTTCCCTACTAGTTAGCACAGCTCTTTAGTGATTTCAGCTCTTAGTGATTTCAGTTTATAGTAGGGGAGCCCCAGTGCTGGTGCACCATTAGCCCAAAGTGGGTTCAGCTCAGCAACCTGTAACTTAGATTCTTAAGGGAATCAAAAATCAACTCTGATATTCAACGGTGAAGAGAGGAGGAGATGCAATTGGTCATTCCGGCTCACACAAGGAGCCCACTCCCTGGTCTAGCGAGTGCCACTCAATTGATGGTGAGACTCCCTGTCACAAAGCAGTTTCACAGTTTCTCATCCACACAATCAAGGTGACAACACTCCACTCCTCCCGCCCCAACAACACAGAAACTGGGGATCCCACAGCTGCCAAAGCAACCATCCCAGGCTGCCGTGGGCTATGCCAAGCGGGGTGGGTGTGCCTATGCAAACATGATCAGCCCCTGAAATTCTTTTTCACACTTGCCATAATTCACCACCAGATGTCAGGGTAGAGCTCATCCTGACTCTGCTTACATTAAGATAAAATTCCATCATATGTGTGCTTGCTTCATCCCAAACAATACTGGTCACACATCACTGATGTATTTCATATTATCAGAGAGTCACGACTTTTAAGGACAAAAGGGACCTCTAGATTATCTTGTCTGAGCGACTCTGTCTCATGTTGTCTTGGGTGTCATCACACAGGCCCACAGAGGACTTTAGCCAGGCATCAAAGTGAACATAAAAGAGAAATGTACCTGGTGGTCCCTGTAACTGTGCACTGAAATGGGAGCACCTCTGGCATGCAGAATGTGTAATGTCATGCAACACTGATAAACAGATGATAAAGGCAGGAAGGAAAGAACATCTCATGTAATATAGAAATTGTGTGTGGGTGTGTCTGCATGTGAAAGAGAGAGAGAGAGTGAGAGAGAGACTGGAAGCTCATGCAATGACTATATAGCCAGTCAATAATGATAGTTATGGAGTCAGTAAAGGATAAAGGGGTGAGAACTGATAGCAGAAACACAAAACACATATAGATCTAGACATAAAAAATTACTTAGAAAGACAAGGTAGATGAGGTAATATATTTTATTGTTGTTGAAAGAGACTGCAGTTGGTCCAGCAAAATATATTACCTCATGTACTTTGTCTCTAGTATCCTGGGACCCAGATGGCTATAACAGCACTGTATACAAAAATAGCTTAAGCAATTAGCGTAAGTAGAAGGCCTTATAGCCTGAACAGAAGGAGTTGCTCAATGAGTTAGCATAAGTAAGTAAACTAACAATGAATGTAAGTTTACTGTTTTGTCATAATAACAAGTGTAATAATAACAAGAGCAGATAGGTAACAACAAGGGAATGAGACCTGCTGTGTGTGTGTGTGTGTGTGTGTGTGTGTGTGTGTGTGTGTGTGTGAGTGTGTGACTCTCACCCCCTGCTGGAGGGAATGCCCCACGGAGTCATTCATGATCACGGGTGGTACAGAAAGATCTTTCATTTACAGCTCATCTGAAAGACATAACTTTCACCAGAACCAATGCCCCCTTCCATGGTGAGGGGTCACTGCGGACCAGCACAAATACCAAAGGGAGAGTGCCATCTATTAAAACACCCTACCTACCCCCTGCAGCACAGGGCCCCCGTGTGCAATTCTGGGGCACTGTGGTAAGCAGCCATTCTCATAGGAGCAGGTCCACTGCTGAGCCTCTCACCAAACTCCTTGCAGCACAGGGCCAAGTGGTGCCCAGCTGAGGTACAGGAGGTCAGCATGGACCAAGAGATAACAGTGCCCCCCAAGTGAGACCCCACCCAGCTCCTCGCAGCATGCCATTGCCATCCCTTGAAGCTGTGCTGGAGCACTGGAGTAAGTACTACTGCCCCACAGAGGAGAACATCCTGTAATAAGTTCTCCATCCTGTTTCTGTCAGTACAGCGCCCCCTACTGCTGAGCTGCGACATTGGGATCAATCAAGAACATCCCACAGAGCCATCCTTGTATTTTAGCACCCCCTAGTGCTACACTGGGGTATTGCTAGCAACACTGACTAGGACAAGATTGCCCCAAACTGAGCAGCCCACATCACTCCCAATAGCACAGCCTCTAGCCCCCAATGGCCATGCTGGAGTAAGGGGCTCAGAACTATCTAAGAAATGAAAGTGCTCCCAGCTGAGCCCATCACCTCATTCCCTGAAGCACACTACCCCCTAGCACCTCTCAGCTTCCGCACAGAGTTTATTCTAATGATCCTGGGAGCTCGTCCTGATTCTAGACCTGCTGCAAACTTACTGGTGTCAATGGGAATAGTCCCACTGACTTCTATGGGCTTTGGATCTGGCTCTATAGGAGGGAAATGGGCCCTTTCATTAGGGCAGTAGAGTGAGGACTCCTGGGTTCTGTTCCCAGCTCTGGAAGGGGAGTGGGGTGTAATGTTTAGAATAGTGAGAATTGGGAATCAGATCTCCTGTGTTCTAATCATGGGTCTGAGACAGGAGTGGGGCACACAGTCTGAACATCCGGGAACTGGAGTCATGAGCCTTGGGTGTTGTTACTGACTCTGCGTCTGACTCTTTGTGTTGTGTTGCGTTGGACAATTCATTCTTCTTTCCAGACAAAATAGTATCACACAATTTACACCACTTAGTAAATCCCATTATGATTTTCATCTAGAAAACACATGATGATGATGATCATGATGATGATGATACCACCTCCTCTGAAATAATTACCCTAGTGAATTTTATTTTTTTGCAGGTTGATGCAGAATTGTTCTTCCTCTGAGGAATATTACAAAAAATTTCCTTCAGGGACTAGGTCCCAGAAGCCAGTGAATGAAATAAAAACACCTCTGTTTCCTTCAACACATTTTGCGCTTGTAGCTAGGAGATAGAACTACTCTTCTTAAACAAGGTAGGATATAAATGAATGACATAAGGCCCCAACCATTCTCCCACTGAAGTCCATGGGTGTTGTGCCCCAGTCTGCAATGGGAGCAAGATCATGTCATTGTTTTTTTCATTTGAATATTCTATACATGGGCAGAGAATTTTAATGTGTGTCTTAGCACATGGGTTGTGTCTATGTTCATATCTATCTATCTATCTATCTATGCAATCTAGTCAAATCCATTTGGCAGTCTACCTGTTAGTATAGCAATTGATCTATTGGTCTCTGAATCTATCATTCTGAATTCAACTAGTTTAATAATCATGGGTCAGGTTGTGAGCTTGACTTCAGTGCTAATTTATACCAGGTGAAGTTCTGGTCCCATAATTCCATAGTGCCCACCACTATGTGATAAGAAAGCACCAAACATGCTCATCATCATGCCATGATTACATTTATTATTTTTGTTGTTGTTGTGTTATTGTTGGTGTTTCTTGCTTCTCCTTCCTCTTGTCCTTACTCTCCTCTGTTTTTCAACTGTCATCATCATCCACTGAGTCTGAGTGGAAATATTGTTTCCTGAAGTGGTTCTTGTATTTGGATCTGAATACAGTTGGCGGGGAGGACTTAGTCTGATCTCTTCTAATAAGAAAGTCCACTCCCGGAATCCGACCACGGCACATGCTCTGCACCTGCTGCCCAAGAGTTATGTGGCAGTCTCTTTTAGCTGAATTATTCTCAAACCTTCCTCCACATAATGTATGCTTCTTTCATTGCTTTCATGTCCTCCTGTATACTAATGGAGTGTCCAGATGCCTTGAAGAGCTCAGAAAATATCACTCAACTGCCAGTGACAAGCATCTTTATAGACCTTATTTCTAATGGTGAGTAAATTTCTACACATATTTAGAACTGCTCCAAATGTCAGCTATTAAATAAAGAAATAAATCCAAATTACTTCTGAAAAAATAGTGTAATCAATATTGATGTTTTCCATGAGAAAACATCGATATTGATGTCAGTTTTCAATTGTCCATTCGATTTCATGTGGACTCTTTGAATCGAAATTAAGGTTTTCACTATTTCAACTTTTCATATCAATTCAATGAAAATGCAAATATTGGAATTTCTCATGAGATGGAAATTCCATTTTCCAGCCAGCTTTTCATATACTGTAGTGGTCGTGCTGAGGAAAGTACTCACAAACATCAATAGAGGTTCCCCAAAGTAGATCTTAAGAGAGGCAGAAGATTTTCAACCTCTCCTCCAGATCTCAGAATTTAGAGAACATCAATCCCTTTTGTTTTAAATTGTTCTAGGTAGTGCACTTTGCATAGTGTGCCATCAAAGTTTGCTTTGGTTATTTAATTAATTTTTCTCTATCTGATTCCCTTTGAATCTCTCTCTCTCTCTCTCTCTCTCTCTCTCTTTTAAATTACCAGGAGAATGGTCCTGTGGTTATGGCACAGTTTCAGGTAGCAGGACAGCTCAGTTCCATTTCTCAGAATGCTGACTAGCTGTATTAATCCAGTCTATTCATCCTATCATTCCAGTTTCCCCCTAATAGCTCACTGTTATTTGATGTGTTGCTTTGAGAGCTACCTATTGAAGGTACTAAGGGTATGCAAAATACAATATTTGTTATTACTTATTTTAATTCCAACTCTGTTATTTCATTGTCATGCCTGTTATTAGGAAGTTCCTTGTCAACAAGTAACCTTGAAGTAAAACACCTGTGGAAAACATCTCTTCTTACATTGTATGATGTTCCTTCTTGTAAAGTTCTTTATAGCAAAGTGATTGGACGATGATCCTCTACTGGTGTAAATCAGTGTAGCTCTTTTTATACCCACTGAGCTGGGAAGATTTACACCAGCCCTAGGTCTTCTTTTGTATATTGAGAGAAACCAATACATTTGGGATGCTGCGATGATAAAGCCAGGAATGATTTCAATTGTTCTCTAATATTTAGGGAACAATAACATTTAATAGTATACAAAACACCCAACATCCCCCATTGTTTTCAACATTTATTGTGCTTCTCATTCTTCAAAGTGCTTCAAAGATATTGGGCTCAGCAGCATCAGTTTATTCATGTGAGTAGTCCTCCCTTATGTGAGTTGTAACTGCAGTGGGAATACTTGCATTCATATAACAATTCTCATGATTAAGAGCTGAATGAGAGCAGAATTTGCCCTCATTTGAGAAATTGTATTTGATAAATGTGGCTGTAGCATAACAGTCTTAGGCCTGGTCTACACTAAAAAGGGGGTTCGAATTAGGGTACGCAAGTTCAGCTACGTGAATAGCGTAGCTGAATTCGAAGTACCCTAATTCGAACTACTCATCCGTCGAGACGCAGCGGGGTCGAACTCCGCGGCTCCCCCGTCGACTCCACCACCGCCGTTTGCGGTGGTGGAGTACCGGAGTCGACCGCGGCGCTTCCGGAGTTCGAACTATCGCGTCTAGATCAGATGCGATAGTTCGAACTCCGAGAAGTCGAACTCACCGCGTCGACCCGGACCATAAGTGTAGACATACCCTTAGAGGGGAAAGAAAGAAAGAAAGAAAGAAAGAAAGAAAGAAAGAAAGAAAGAAAGAAAGAAAGAAAGAAAGAAAGAAAGAAAAGCATTGATTCCTTTTTGAATTGTCATGTAGACTAAAAAAATGGTTTGACGAGGAAGGATTGAGCAAGAGGAAGGATGAGTTTGAAGAGGAATAATAGAACCCCTGATGCTGGAAACCGGTATACCACCATTGCTGGTATAAACTGATGTAGCTCCTTTAGAGTCAATTTATCAAATCCCTGTCTGTTGTAAATCAGCTCTAATTCCACTGGTGTCAAAATGGTCGGGTCTCCAGCTGATCTATATTGGCATAGCTTGAATGATATCAATGCAACTACACCAGTTTATGCCTGATGATGATTAGGCCCAGTTACTTTTTTATATACAGAATCGTAGCAGGTTTTATTCTCAAGCCTCCCAACTGAAAGGAAACCAGTATGAATTGTTTGATTCACATCCACATGTTTGGTATTCCACAGATTCAGTCTCTTTCTATGTTGCCCCTACAGATGACCTATTCTGCGAGTGACCCTGGAGAGAACCAGACCATCTCCGATGTGTTCATCCTGGTGGGGTTTTCATACCTTAACAAGCTGCAAATCGTTCTATTTCTGTTGCTTCTGGTCATCTACCTGGTCACCCTGATAGGGAACCTGCTTGTTATCCTCCTTATAAAGCTAAACCCCTCACTTCACATCCCCATGTATTTCTTCCTGGTGAACCTGTCATTCTTGGAAATCTGCTACACCAGCAGTGTGGTCCCTCAGCTGCTGGTTCACCTCCTGGTGGAGCAAAAGACCATCTCTATTGTGGGCTGTGCAGTCCAGATGTACGTCTTCACCATCATGGGCCTGACGGAATGCTGCCTCCTAGCAGTCATGGCATACGATCGCTACATAGCCATATGCAACCCCTTGCACTACAGCACCATCATGAGTGGTCGGGTGTGTGCACAGCTCGCAGGTGCTTCATGGATCATCGGCATCTCAGTGGAAGTAGCTCAGACCACGTGGATCTTCCGCTTACCCTTTTGTGGCTCCAACCGCATCCACCACTTCTTCTGCGACATCCCACCAGTGGTGAAGATGTCATGCACGGACACATCCAAAAATGAGATTATGGTTTTCACTGTGTCAGTGCTGTTCATCATGAGCCCTTTCCTGCTGATAATCCTGTCCTACAGCTGCATTATTTCCACCACCCTTAAGCTCCAGTCTGCGGAGGGAAGGCGTAAAGCCTTCTCCACCTGCTCCTCCCACCTCATGGTGGTGACTTTGTTCTATGGAACAGCCCTTATCACCTATCTCAGGCCAAAGTCTAGCTCCACCCCAGAGAGTGATCTAATCATTTCCCTCATGAACACAATTGTGGCCCCAGTGTTGAACCCCATAATATACACGCTGAAGAACAGAGAGGTGAAGGGAGCCTTTAGAAAAACAGTAGAGAAGAGCATCTCTTCACACAAACAGAGAAATTAGAGAATGAAAAGCAGAGGCAATCAAAATGGGGGAATAAGGGAAATTCATAAACATTTTGTTGAATCTCTCGCAATGACCCTCACATTTTCAATTAAAATTTTACCATGTGCGAAATTTTTACATTGTCTAAACATGGTGGCAAAATTGGAAAGAGAAACTTTTTATAATGAAATTAATAAATAAATAAACTTTAGTCAAATTTTTGATAGTCAGAACCTTTTGACCAGATCTAAAGATCATTGAAATAGCCTCAGATCAGCCAGGAAAATGAATTATTACCAAGGGAATTACCAAAGGAATTCATTAGTCCTACAGTGTAACTATTTGCTACAGCTAATGTAAAATTTCCCTGTGTGTTTTGCAGGACTTTTTGCCCTATACCTGTGAATGTCACCAGGGCAGAGGATGTGCATGGACCTGCCATTGTCTTTGATCATTTTCCACTCATCACAGCTCAGAGTGGGCTTGATTTGCACAGGGGCTGAGGTCTCATTGACTTCAATGGGAGATGCAGGTCTCAAATGTTGCTGTAAATTAGAAACAAGGCTTTGATCAGAGTCTAGAGAATAAGGACACAAATAAATCCCCTGTGGGAGCAGAACGTTTTTCCCCTAGGCCCCTGAATGTACATTTCATGTAGAGCAACAAGGATGGTGCAACAGCCTATAACTGTCTCTTAACATTTCCCTACAGAGTTGGCACTGTAGACTGTGTCTTTGAAAAAAACACAAGATAATCGCTCCTACTCTTCTGGGGCTGTTTGGCAGTGAGAGATTCCTATTGTTTGTTTTTAAGATTTACTTCTACCATATCTGTGCTTGCTTCATCCCAAACACTTATGGTCACATATCACTGGTTTATTTCATATTGTCAGAGAGTCACAGAGTTTAAGGACAAAAGGGACCTCTAGATTATCTCATCTGACCTCCTCTGTCTCACATTGTGTTGGGTTTAATCCAGGGCCGCCCAGAGGATTCCGGGGGCCCGGGGTCTTCGGCGGTGGGGGGCCCTTCCGTTCCGGGACCCGCCGCCGAATTACCGCCGAAGCGGGACCTGCCGCTGAAGTGCAGCCCGGTCTTCGGCGGTAATTCGGCGGCAGGGGGGCCCCTGTGCCACAAGGAGCAGAGGGAGGCGCTCAGCTGTGGACCTGCTCCCATCGGAATCACTGCTTACCACAGTGCTCCAGCATGGCGCTCGGGGCCCTGTGCTGCAGGGGTGAGAAGGGTGGCTCAGTAGGGGGCATTCTCCCCTTGAAATTGATGCTGACCTGTAGCGACCCATCACAGTGGAAGGGGACACTGTTTCTGGTGGATGTTATATCTTTTCGATGAGCTGTAAATGAAGGATCTATCCCGAACACCCGTGGTCATTGAGAAGTCAGTGAGTCTATTAACAAGAAGAAGGGGCAGCAGTGGCATATACACACGTGCACTGAACATAGCTCATTCCCTCCAGCAGGGGATGACAGTCACACAGACAGACAGACACATAAATATACACATACACACACACTGAGCAGGGCTCATTCCCTTGTGGTTACTTATCTGCTCTTTGCAACACTTGTGATTATGACAAAACAATTAACAGAGCCTTGTGATGTTTTGTGACTTAAGGTCATTGCTACTTTACTTCCTTATGGCAACTCATTGAGCAACTGCTCCTGTTTAGACTAGAAAGCCTTCTACCTACTCTAATTGCTTAAGCTATTCTTGTATGCAATGCTGTTGTAGCCATCTTGGTCCCAGGATACTAGAGACACAAAGTGGTTGAGATAATATCTTTTGCTGGACCAACTTCTGTCTCTCTCACCAACAATAAAAGATATTACCTCAGCCATCTTGTCTTTCTAAGTAATTTTTATAAGTCTAACCCTATAGGTCTCTTGTGTTTCTGCTATAATTTCCTCAACCCTTCATCGTTTACTTACTATACAACTATTATTTAATGGCTATATAGTCATTACATGGGCTACACATCTCTCTCTCTCTCTCTCTCTCTCTCACACACACACACACACACACACACACACAGAGTTTCTATTTTGCATAAGGGGTTCTTTCCTTCCTGCCTTAATCATCTGTTGAATAGTGTTGCTTGATGTTATACATTCTGCATCCCAGACATGCCTCTATTTCAGTGGTCCAGCACAGGGACCGCCATTTGATGCCTGGCTAAAGTGCTCTGTGGGCCTACGTGATGAAACCAGGGCCGCCCAGAGGGGGGGGGCAAAGGGGGCAATTTGCCCCGGGCCCCGGGCTCCGCAGGGGCCCCCAAGAGAACAGCGGAGGCTCCCGCCTCCGCCCCTCTCCTGGAGCCTCAGCGCATCAAGCACCGAGTCTCTGCCTGGGCCCCTGAGCCCCGCCCCGCTCAGAGCCACGTGGTCAGGGGGTGGGGCTGGGAGCTCTGGGCTGAGCTCAGCTCCCTCCGCTCGGCGGGTCCCGCTTCAGCGGTAATTCGGCGGCGGGTCCCGGAACGGAAGGGGCCCCCCGCCGCCGAAGACCGGGCTGCGCTTTGGCGGCGGGTCCCGCTTCCCCCCCGCCCCGGCCCCAGCATCTTACCCCCGGCTCCCTCCTCACCCGGAGTCTCAGCGCCTCGCCGGAACAGCCGCAGCGTGCGGCCGGCGGGGCCTGAACTCCGTCCCGCTCAGAGCCGCGTGGTGAGGGGGCGGGGCTGGGAGCTCCACGCCGAGCGGAGGGAGCTGAGCTCAGCCCAGAGCTCCCAGCCCCACCCCTGACCACGTGGCTCTGAGCGGGGCGGGGCTCAGGGGCCCAGGCGGAGACTCGGCGCTTGATGCGCTGAGGCTCCAGGAGAGGGGCGGAGGCGGGAGCCTCCGCTGTTCTCTTGGGGGCCCCTGCGGAGCACGGGGCCGGGGGCAAATTGACCCCTTTGCCCCCCCCCTCTGGGCGGCCCTGGTTTCATCACGTAGGCCCACAGAGCACTTTAGCCAGGCATCAAATGGGGGTCCCTGTGCTGGACCACTGAAATAGAGGCATGTCTGGGATGCAGAATGTATAACATCAAGCAACACTATTCAACAGATGATTAAGGCAGGAAGGAAAGAACCCCTTATGCAAAATAGAAACTCTGTGTGTGTGTGTGTGTGTGTGTGTGTGTGAGAGAGAGAGAGAGAGAGAGAGAGAGAGAGAGAGAGATGTGTAGCCCATGTAATGACTATATAGCCATTAAATAATAATTGTATAGTAAGTAAACGATGAAGGGTTGAGGAAATTATAGCAGAAACACAAGAGACCTATAGGGTTAGACTTATAAAAATTACTTAGAAAGACAAGATGGCTGAGGTAATATCTTTTATTGTTGGTGAGAGAGACAGAAGTTGGTCCAGCAAAAGATATTATCTCAACCACTTTGTGTCTCTAGTATCCTGGGACCAAGATGGCTACAACAGCATTGCATACAAGAATAGCTTAAGCAATTAGAGTAGGTAGAAGGCTTTCTAGTCTAAACAGGAGCAGTTGCTCAATGAGTTGCCATAAGGAAGTAAAGTAGCAATGACCTTAAGTCACAAAACATCACAAGGCTCTGTTAATTGTTTTGTCATAATCACAAGTGTTGCAAAGAGCAGATAGGTAACCACAAGGGAATGAGCCCTGCTCAGTGTGTGTGTATGTGTATATTGATGTGTCTGTCTGTCTGTGTGACTGTCATCCCCTGCTGGAGGGAATGAGCTATGTTCAGTGCACGTGTGTACATGCCACTGCTGCCCCTTCTTCTTGTTAATAGACTCACTGACTTCTCAATGACCACGGGTGTTCGGGATAGATCCTTCATTTACAGCTCATCGAAAAGATATAACATCCACCAGAAACAGTGTCCCCTTCCACTGTGATGGGTCGCTACAGGTCAGCATCAATTTCAAGGGGAGAATGCCCCCTACTGAGCCACCCTTCTCACCCCTGCAGCACAGGGCCCCGAGCGCCATGCTGGAGCACTGTGGTAAGCAGTGATTCCGATGGGAGCAGGTCCACAGCTGAGCGCCTCCCTCTGCTCCTTGTGGCACAGGGCCACATGGTGCCCTGCTGAAGCACAAGGGGTCAGCATGGACCAAGAGACAAGAGTGCCCCCCAAGTGAGACCCCACCTAGCTCCTTGCAGCATGTCATCACTTGGAGCTGTGCTGAAGCACTGGGTTTAGTACTGATCCCCAGAGGAGAATGTCCCTTAATGAGTCATCCACCCTCTTCCCTGCAGTACAGCGCCCCCTACTGCTGAACTGGGACATTGAGATCCATCAACCTGAGAACATCCTCCAGGCCCGTCCCTGTATTTTAGCACCCCCTAGTGCTACACTGGGGTATTGCTAGCAATACTGACTAAGGGGGAAAATTGACCCAAACTGAGCACCCCATCCCACTCGCAGTAGCACAGCCTCAGCCCCCTACGGCCATGCTGGAGAAATGGGGTCAGAACTTTCTAAGAAATGAGAGTACTCCCAGCTGAGCCCATCACCCCATTCCCTGAGCACACTACCCCCTAGCACCTCTCAGCTTCCACATAGAGTTTATTTTACTGCTCCTGTGAACTAGTCCTGATTCTGATTCCACTGCAAACTTTATCAAAGGGAATAGTCCCAGTGACTTCTACAGACTTTGTATCTGGTCCTCAAGAAGGGAAATAGACCCTTTAGTAAGAGCAGTAGAGTCTGAGAGTGAGGACTCCTGGGTTCTGTTCCCAGCTCTAGGAGGGGAGTGGGGTGTAATGTTTAGAGTACTGGGAATTGGGAATCAGATCTCCGGCATTCTAATCATGTGTCTGAGATGGAAGTGCCGCGCACAGTCTGAACATCAGGGAACTGGAGTCATGAGCCTTGCGTGTTGTTACTGACTCTGCCTCTGACTCTTTGTGTTGTGCTCATAGAATCATAGAATCTCAGGGTTGGAAGGGACCTCAGGAGGTCATCTAGTCCAACCCCCTGCTCAAGCAGGACCAAACCCAACTAAATCATCCCAGCCAGGGCTTTGTCAAGCCTGACCTTAAAAACCTCTAAGGAACGAGATTCCACCACCTCCCTAGGTAATCCATTCCAGTTCAACACCACCCTACTAGTGAAAAAGTTTTTCCTAATATCGAAACTAAACCTCCCCCTCTGCAACTTGAGACCATTACTCCTTGTTCTGTCATCTTCTACCACTGAGAACAGTCTAGATCCATCCTCTTTGGAACCCCCTTTCAGGTAGTTGAAAGCAGCTATCAAATCCCCTCTCATTCTTCTCTTCTGCAGGTTAAACAATCTCAGTTCCCTCAGCCTCTCCTCATAAGTCATGTGCTCCAGCCCTCTAATCATTTTTGTTGCCCTCCGCTGGACTCTCTCCAATTTATCCACATCCTTCTTGTAGTGTGGGGCCCAAAACTGGACACAGTACTCCAAATGAGGCCTCACCAGTGCTGAGTAGAGGGGAATGATCACGTCCCTCAATCTGCTGGAAATGCCCCTACTTATACAACCCAAAATGCCATTAGCCATCTTGGCAACAAGGGCACACTGTTGACTCATATTCAGCTTTTCGTCCTCCATAATCCCTAGGTCCTTTTCTGCAGAACTGCTGCCCAGCCATTCGGTCCCTAGTCTGTAGCAGTGCATGGGATTTTTCCGTCCTATGTGCAGGACTCTGCACTTGTCCTTGTTGAACCTCATCATTTTTCTTTTGGCCTTGGACAAATCATTCCTCTTTCCAGACAAAATAGTATCATACAATTTACCCCATTTAGTAAATCCCATTACAATTTTCATCTAGAAAATACATGATGATGATGATAATGATGATACCACCTCCTCTGAAATAATTATCCTAATGTGTTTTGTTTTGTTGCAGTATAATGCAGAATTGTTCTTCCTCTGAGGAATATTACAAGAAATTTCCTTCAGGGACAAGGTCCAAGAAGCCAGTGAATGAAATAAAAACACCTCTGTTTCCTTCAACACATATTGTGCTTGTAGCTAGGAGATAGAACTACTCTTCTTAAACAAGGTAGGTTATAAATGAATTACTTAAGGCCCCAACCATTCTCCCACTGAAGTCCATTGGTGTTGTGCCCCAGTCTGAAATGGGAGCAAGATCATGTCATTGGTTTCTTCATTTGAATTTTCTATACATGGGCAGAGAATTTTAATGTGTGTCTGAGCACATGGGTTGTGTCCGTGTTCATATCTATCTATCTATCTATTCATGTCTGAATCTATCATTCTGAATACAACTAGTTTAATAATCATGGGTCAGGTTGTGAGCTTGACTTCAGTGGTGTTATGCTAATTTACACCAGGTGAAGTTCTGGTCCCATAATTCCATAGTGCCCACCAAAGTGATAAATAAGCACCAAACATGCTCATCATCATGCCATGATTGTATTTATTTTTGTTGTTGTTGTTCTGTTATCACTGGTGTTTCTTGCTTCTCCCTCCTCTCATCATTACTCCCCTCTATTCCTCAACTGTCATCATCACCCACTGAGTCTGAGTGGAAATGTTGTTTACGGAAGTGGTTCTTGTGGTTGGATCTGAATACAGTTGGCTGGGAAGATTCAGTTTGATCTCATCTAATAAGAGAGTGCACTCCCTGAATCCGACCACGGCACATGCTCTGCACCTGCTGCCCAAGAGTTAAATGGCGGTCTCTTTTAGCTGAATTTTTCTCAAACCTTCCTCCACATAATGTATGCTTCTTTCATTGCTTTCATGTCCTCCTGTATACTAATGGAGTGTCCAGATGCCTTGAAGAGCTCAGAAAATATCACTCAACTGCCAGTGACAAGCATCTTTATAGACCTTATTCCTAATGGTGAGTAAATTTCTACACATATTTAGAGCCGCTCCAAATGTCAGCTATTAAATAAAGAAATAAATCCAAATTCCTTCTAAAAAAATAGTTTCATCAATATCAATGTTTTCCAAGAGAAAACATCGATATTGATGGCAGTTTTCAATTTTCCATTTGATTTCATGTGGACTCTTTGAATCAAAATTAAGGTTTTCACTATTTCAACTTTTCGTATAGATTCAGGATGAAAATATATATTAGAATATTGGAATTTTCCATGAGATGGAAATTCCATTTTCCAGCCAGTTCTACATGTACTACAATGGTCGTGCTGAGGAAAATATTCACAAACATCAATAGAGGTTCCCCAAAGTAGGTCTTAAGAGAGGCTGAAGAATTCCCACCTCTTCTCCAAGGCTCCCTATTTAGAGAAAAACATTCTCTTTTGTTTTAAATTGTGCACTCTGCATAGTGCGCACTACAGTGTGCTTTGGTTGTTGGATTTAATTTTCTCTATTTAATTGAATATGTGTGAGTGTTTGAGTGTGTTCAATTTCCAGGAGAATGGTTCTGTGGTTATGGTAGAGTTTCAGGAATCAGGAATGCTGACTCGCTGTGTAAACCTAGTCTCTTCATCCCTATCATTCCCCCAATCATTCCCAGTTTCCCCCTTAGTAGCTCACTATTCTTTGACACGTTGCTTTGAGAGCCACATATTGAAGGTGCTAAGGGTATGCAAAATATAATATTTGTTATTGCTCATTTTTATTTCAACTCTGTCATTTCAGTGTCATGCCTTTATTAGGAAGTTCCCTGTCAACAAACAACCTAGAAGTAAAACATCTGTGGAAATTGTCTCTTTGTACATTGTAGGATCTTCTTTCTTGTAAAATTCTTTATAGCAAGGTGATTAGACAAAGATCCTCCACTGGTGTAAATCAGTATAGCTCTTCTTTATACCCATTGAGCTGGGAAGATTTGCACCAGCCTTAGGTCTTCTTTTGTATATTGAGAGAAACCAAAATGCATTTTGGATGATAAAGGCAAGAATTATTTAAATTGTTCTCTAATATTTAGGGAAGAATAACATTTAATAGTACACAAAAGGCCAAAATCCCCCATTATTTTCAGCATTTATCATGCTTCTCATTCTTCAAAGGGCTTCAATCATGTTGGGCTCAGCAGCACCAGGTTACTCATGTGAGTACTCCTTACTTATGTGAATTGTAACTGCAGTTGGAATATTTGCATTCATATAAGAATTCCTGTGTTTAAGATCCGAATGAGATCAGAATTTGCTCTCATTTGAGAAATCTTATTTGATAAACGTGGCTGTAGAAAGAAAGAAAGAAAGAAAGAAAGAAAGAAAGAAAGAAAGAAAGAAAGAAAGAAAAGCATTGATCCCCTTTTGAATATTCATGTAGACAGAAAAGAAATGTTTTTGAAGAGGAAGAACAGAACCCCTGATGCTGGAAACTGGTATGCCTCCATTGCTGGTATAAACTGATGTAGCTCCTTTAGAGTAAATTTATCAGACCCCCGGCTGCTGTAAATCAGTTATATTTCCACTGGTGTCAAAGTGGACCTTGTGATGGGTTGCCCCCTCCAGGGGTGCCACCTGATGTACTGGGGTAACACTCAGCCCATCTGTTCCACCAGCCTGGGCTCCCTTACACTGTGCTGCTGAGCCGGGCCCTCAAGCCTCCTTCAGCACACACACAGGTTGGGCCCCACCCAGCTGTGGAATGAAACAGACACTGAGATCAGAATTGCATGGAAAGCTTCAGCTAGGGAATTGCTCATCACTCAAGTGCACCCCCCAAAAATTGAAAGAAAACAGAGAACTGTACAGCATAAGCTCATAGAAATTCACCCCCTCCCTCGATGCAGAGGAAGATATGCACAACTTTTTGCCTCCCAGTTATGAATTCCACAAACTGGTTTTAGAGACATCATAATCAAGTTGATTAACTACAAAAGATTTTAAGTGATTATGAGGGATAGCAAACAGATCAAAGCAGATTATTAAGGACTATTTAGAAAAGCTGGACATGCACAAATCCATGAGTCCAGATCCAATGCATCCGAGGGTGCTGAGGGAATTGGCTGATGTGATTGCAGAGCAATTGGCCATTATCTTTGAAAACTTGTGGAGATTGGGGGGAGGTCCCAGATGATTGGAAAATATAGTGCCCATCTTTAAAAAAAGGGAAGAAGGAGAATCTGGGGAATTACAGACTGGTCAGCCTCACCTCAGTCCCTGGAAAAATCATGGAGCAGCTCCCAAAGGAATCCATTTTGAAGCACTTGGAGGAGAGAAAGGTGATCAGGAACAGTCAACTACTTGAAGGAGGGTTCCAAAGAGGATGGAGCTAGGCTGTTCTCAGTGGTGGCAGATGACAGAACAAGGAGCAATGGTCTCAAGTTGCAGGGGGGGCAGTCTAGGTTGGATATTAGGAAACACTATTTCACTAGGATGGTGGTGAAGCACTGGAATGGGTTACCTAGGGAGGTGGTGGAATCTCTATCCTTAGCGGTTTTCAAGGCTCAACTTGACAAAGCCCTGGCTGGGATGATCTAGTTGGTGCTGGTCCTGCTTTGAGCAGGGGGTTGGACGAGATATCCTCCTGAGGTCTCTTTTAATCTTCTACGATTCTATGATTAGCCATCAAACAAAACAAAAAACACAAAATAAACTCAATATACTAAAGAAACTGGTTACAAATAGTAATTTCTCACCCTAAATGTTGAATTAGGCAGATTGCAGAGGTTCTTGAAAGCAAGCTGCTCTTGCTTGCAGCTTAAAACTCCAGGTATTTCTTTCACAGGTCAGACACCTTCTCAGCCTTGGCTCAGTCCTTATCTCCCCCTTTATCTTTGTTTCTTAGATGTTTCCAGCAGTCATCCTGGGTGGAGATTCAGTGAAGAATGAACCTCGATTATCTCACTCCCCCCCCCCCTTAAATAAGATTTACATATGGCAGGATCCTTTGTCTTTCAGTGTGATTCCCATACCCCTCAGTGGAAAAATACTGGTGTTTTATCATGGAAACCAGTGCCATGTGACTTGAACACATGACCCTGTAGTGTCAAAGCAGCCACAAGTTAGAGGCAGTTTGTAGCATCCCCCGAAAGCTTCTCAGAAAGGTGGTAAAAGAAGACCTATTGTTCTTCCTAATGGTCCATTGACTTGTTCCCAGCTAGCCAGCCAGACTGATTGCATTCTGTTTGGTGGGCATTCGCCAGGTGCAAACACTTTTGTGGTACAGATGTATAGTCACTATTGCTAACTTTAGCTACAACAATGATACATGCATACTAATAAGCTAATCATATACAGAAAATCATAACATTTCTAATGATACCCCACATAACCTATTTTAAATAAAATACATTAGGATTATGACACAATCATATCATACTATTACTATGAAAAATATGGGGAGCAGTGTCACAGTCATATCTCCAGCTGATCTACATTGTCATAGCTTGGTTGATATCAGTGCAGCTACACCAGTTTACACTCGGTGATGATTGGGCCCAGTTACATATAGAACTGCAGCAGGTTTTTGTCTTAAGCATCCCAACACATAGGAAACCAGTATGAATTGTATGATTTATATGCACATATATGGTATTCTTCAGATTCAGCTCCAGTGTCTCTCTCTTTTTCACCCCTGCAGATGACATATTCTGAGAGAGAACCTGATGAGAACCGGACCATTTCTGATGTGTTCATCCTGGTGGGGTTTTCATACCTTACCAGACTCCAAATCCTTCTGTTTCTGGTGTTTCTGGTCACCTACCTGGTCACCCTGGTGGGGAACCTGCTCATTATCCTCCTTATAAAGCTAAACCCCTCACTTCATACCCCCATGTATTTCTTCCTGGTGAACCTGTCCTTCTTGGAAGTCTGCTACACCAGCAGTGTGGTCCCTCAGCTGCTAGTTCACCTCCTAGTGGAGCAAAAGACCATTACCATTGTGGGCTGCGCTGCCCAGATGTATGTCTTCACCATCCTGGGCCTCACAGAATGCTGCCTCCTAGCAGCCATGGCGTACGACCGCTACATAGCCATATGCAACCCCTTGCAGTACAGAACCATCATGAGTGGTCGGGTGTGTGCACAGCTCGTGGCTGCTTCATGGACCATTGGCATCTCGGTGGAAGTAGCTCAGACCACGTGGATCTTCAGCCTGCCCTTCTGTGGCTCCAATTGGATCCACCACTTCTTCTGCGACATCCCACCAGTAGTAAAGATGGCATGTACGGATACATCCAAAAATGAAATTGTGGTCTTGGCTGTGTCGGTACTGTTCATCATGAGCCCTTTCCTACTGATAATCCTGTCCTACATCTGCATTATCTCCACCATCCTCAAGCTCCCATCAGCAGAGGGAAGGCGTAAAGCCTTCTCCACCTGCTCCTCCCACCTCATGGTGGTGACTTTGTTCTATGGAACAGCCCTAATCACCTATCTCAGGCCCAAGTCTAGCTCCACCCCAGAGAGTGATCAAATGATTTCCCTCATGTACACAGTTGTGACCCCAGTGTTGAACCCCATAATATACACGCTGAGGAACAAAGAGGTGAAGGGAGCCTTTAGAAAAACAATAGAAAAGAGTATCTTTTCACACAACTGGAGAAATCAGAGAATGAAAGATAGAGTTAGTTAAAACAGGGGGAATGAGGTAAATTCATAAACATTTTGTTGAATTTCTCCCGATGACATTCACTTTTTTAACTGGAATTTTGACATTTGAAAAACTTTGACCTGTTCTAAACCTGTTGGGAAAATGGGAAGAGAAACTTTAAAAAAATGAAATTAAATAAATAAATAAATAAATAAACTTTTGTCAAACTTTTGATAGTCAGAACCTTTTGACCAGATATAAAGATCATTAAAAAATCAAATGAGAATCTTTAGTCATAGTAGTAGCCTGATTTTATGTCTTCAAAATTTGAAATGTCAAAACAAAAAATGTAAGAAACATTTAATAAAACATTCACCTTGGTTTCTTGAAATTTAACAATTTTCACCAAAATTTTAATACTTGAATAATTCCAACCAGCTCTACAGAAAAGTCCATTTAGGCTTCCCCTTTTCCTGCTCTGGCTGTCCAGTGCAGCATTTTAGGTTTTGGGTTGGGTTGGGGTTTTTTGGCTGTCAAATGCATTTTGCCAGTGCCCCCTCTGGCCTAATTTTAAATAACATTCCTCAGCACATATGCAGGCTTCCTATATAAGACACTGATAGATTTTTCAATGCCTAACCTGATCAGGTCACACAACAACTCTGGGAGATGGCTCTTGACTTCCATGGCATTTTTTACTAGCAGATCAGATTGTAAGGTTATGGTGTATATCATAGAGTCATCCATTTTAAGGTAATAAGGGACCATTTTGATCATCTAGTGTGATATGAGCAATTTCCAGGGAAGTCCAACATTGCCAGTTTAGCCTGGAGCTGGAGCACACTCTGTGGGGATGGATAGGAGCTCTAAGCCCAGAACTCTAAGAAGCATCTATTGAGCATGTGAAAACCGAGATTTTTCCAAATGCTCATAATTTGGCCAAGTCTGGGTTCTGTTTCATGGAACCAGCAAAAGGTGCATCCCTGACACCAGGGTGACCTCCCTCATATTTCATTTCCTGCTTCAATGCCTACCAGAGCTAGAGTGTCTGAAAAGAGAATTCTTCCCCTTTGTTAACGCAGGGGAACCAATATATTTTCCCATAATCTCTTTCTTGGAAATGACTGAACCTTTTTTTTTAGCGGAACTCTTAAGAAAATTTCCTACTGAAGCAGACACCCAACATGAAAAAATTCAGCCCAAATGGTTAAAGTTTTAGGAAGTTAGAAGGAATTAAAAACAGGGTTTTGTAATGGAAAGTATTGAGTATCCTCATTTATAGGGGTTTTCTCTCATTGGCACTTATAATATATCTTGTCTGGAATCTATCTAGATTCATAGAATCTAAGGCCAGAAAGAACCACAGTGATAATCTAGTCTGACTCCGGTATAACATAGGCCATAGAACTTCCCCAAAATAATTTCTAGAGCATAACTTTTAGAAAAAAAAATCCAGTCTTGATTGGATCCACCACAAAACTACAGTAATTTTTCCAATGGTTAATTAAAAATATACAATTTATTTCTAGCTTCAACTTCCAGCTATTTGGTAAACATGCCCAAATATCTTCAAGTAATATCATCTTCCCCATGTCTTCCATATTTATTTTTTTTGTTCTGTGTTTAATTGAGCTATAGATTATAAACTGCCCAGAGAACTATTTCATTCTGTTAAATTTGCTATAAATTTCCATGTATGGTTATGGCGCAATAATGTAGAAGAAAGAAAGAAAGAAAGAAAGAAAGAAAGAAAGAAAGAAAGATATGTATGTTTGTTTGTTTGTAATTGACAATAAAATAATTCACGTATTTCTCTCTGTAAGGAAAAAAATTTTATCACCCGAAGGCAGTTGAAATGTTCTGTAAATAAAAAGTAACTTGATCAAGTACAATTATTTATTGTTTGTCTCTTCAGGATCAAAACAAACTATTTGATGATCTAGAAAACAAATTAGCAACATAAGCAAGCAGCATAGCATTTAAGGCCAGAAGGGACCATCAAATCATCTAGTCCGACCTCAAGTATATCACTAGCCACTACCACCACCCAGTGCCCTCACATCCATCCAACAACTTAAATTAAACCAAATTATTTTTCCTTTCCTTTGAACCTGAAGGGAGAGAGCCTGAGGTTCTAAGAAACTTGTTCAAGTAATATATGATTTTAAGGGTCAAATCGAATATTTTTCAAAGCCAGCTAAGGGATTTGAACAATCAAATGGAAACTCAGTGCCCAGGTTGCACCTTGCAGGATTTTCAAAGCACCTAACCAGATCTAGTACCAGATTTTGAAATGCATTCAAATATACAGAAAGGTTTTTAGTGAGGTTGGATTTAGACACCTAAATACTTTTGAAAAACTGGCCTTTAGGGTCAGACCCAGTACTCACTAAAGTCAATAGAAAGACACCTGTTGAGAATTGGACTTGGCTCTAAAGTGATGCATTGTGGTGGCCATTTGCATTTGGGGGAGTTTTGGCTCAAGGGAGCACAATGTTAAGAGCTCAGCTATGCTGCCATAATCTATTGTGTAGACGCTACTTAGGAGATACCACAGCAATGGAAGGGGTTCGTCTGTCACTGTTGTAACTCCACCTCCCTGAGTAATGGTAGCTAGGTTGATGGAAGAATGTTCCCACCCTTCTCCAACCGCCAGGTTCGCCACTCTGCATCCTCTACTTCCTCTACTGGGGGAGGGTGGGACTATAGGGGAGTCTTTTCCACTCTTTTGGGTCAATTCCAGGGTTTGCCGTGTGGGGTTCCTTCATTCTCCACCCACAGAAACTACATTGTGTGTGTGTACGGGGTGGGGAGGGTGGGGTGGATGGTGCCACAGATCCACCCCTTTTTTTCATGTTCTCTGTGTGTATATATATATCTTCCTACTGTATTTTCCACTGCATGCATCCATTGAAGAAAGCTTATGCTCAAATAAATTTGTGGTCTCTAAGGTGCCACAAGTACTCCTCATTCTTTTGATGATGGATGGGGTTGTTTTAATTGAACCAACATGTACAAGGTGAGAGGCGGCACCTTGCTAAATAGAGGGGTTGTACCGCAATACATCAGGACACTTGTTTGTACCTGTGTATAAGAATGCATCCCTGAGGGGTTGTGTCATAAACAGTTACTTAAGGGTTAAGGTTTTTTTTCTACCTGTAAAGGGTTAACAAGCTCAGTAACCTGAGAAACACCTGACCAGAGGACCAATCAAGGGACAGGATAATTTCAAATCTCTGTGGAGGGAAGCCTTTGTCTGTGTTTCTTTGTTTGTCTCTGAGCTCTCTTTGGATCTAAGAGAGGCCAGTCATGTCTCCAAGTTCTCCTGGAGTAGTTCCTACTATCCAATAGTGAATATTAATTAGAAAGGCGGATTAGTCTTATAATTTGATTTCTACATTTGCAATTGGGTGTTTGCTGAAGGAATTCTTTATTCCTGTTTGCTGTTATTGCTTTTACTGAGAAAGAAAGGAGGGGGGATTCTCTCCAGAGATTGATAAGTTTAGACCCTGTATTTTTGCATCTTGGTAATACAGAGATAGTGTACTTTTTTCTTTCTTTAATAAATTCTTTTCTTTGGACTTGGTTAATTCCTTCTCTTGTGGAGATTCAAGGGAAGGGGAGGGGGGAAAAGTGAATTCCTCCTGAGGTTGATTCACAGAATTGAATTGGTGTGTATCTCTCCAAAGTGGCTAGGAGAGAGGGAGGGGGGAAGTGGGCTGCTTCCCTGTGTGTAGAGATTCAGGGAGACTGAATCTGTGTTCCCCAGGGGAAGTTTGGGGAACAGGCAGTGTGTCCCAATACACGTACATTATTGGGTGGTGGCAGCTTTTACCAGATCTAAATTAGGATTTAAGTTTAGAAGGATCCATGCAGGTCCCCATCTTGTGAACCCAACAGCTGCAACTTCCACGGAGCTGTGACTGATTTACACCTGCTTGGGATCCAGTCCGTTACACAGTTTCAGATCCATAAACTTTGCCTGTCATTCTGAACCAAAGATGAGTCAAAAGTTCTTAACCCATCTGTCCTTCCATGGCTCTTTGTGCCATGGAATTAATTACAAGAGTGGAACTTTTAATGGCTACAGATGATTCAGTCCCACTGGATCAGGACATTGGAGGAATTCAGTGTTGCAGAGTTTTTTTGTATCTGATTATCAACTTCTACTGGGATGAATGGCCCGACCTTTCTTTCTTTCTTTCTTTCTTTCTTTCTTTCTTTCTTTCTTTCAGCAATTACTATTTTTGTCTTTAGTCAGACAACACTAAAACAAAACACTCATTAGGCTGCAGTTGCAATGGTTCATGACATTTTAAAAACATTTAATTCATATGGGTTGTAGTTATCTCAGAGAGATTGAACAGTTATAAAGGACCAGAAGTCCAGCTGGTGTTAACCAGGGTAGCTCCATTGGAGTCAGTGGGTCCATACCCCCAGCTGGTTTAAAACATCCATAGCTCCACTGGATTAAATGAGTCAGTTCTCCCCCTTTTGTAAATTGATGCAGTTCCACTGAAATCAATGGGGCCAGATTCCCAGCTGCTGTAAAACAGACATAACCCCAGTATAGTCAATTATGCCATTTCCAAAGATGGGATGAATTAGTTTAGTGCTATGGAGTTATGGTAATTTACATGAGCTGAATATCCTTCCTGTAATGCATAATGTTGTCTATCTTTTCATCTGCGATTCTAATTTCTTAACACCACTAGCCCATATTAAACCGCATGGAAGATTTCAAGATCATGGTTAATAGACAGAAATCTGAGAGTTGTATACCCAGTGATGAGCTGCCAAAATCTTAACAACCGGTTCCCTAAAAAGTTCCGATTTAAGGGGGGAGGGAGCGGGGGAGGGTCCGGAGAGCCTCAGCCTCCCCAGCTGGGAATCCTGGGAGCAACAGGATGATTCGGCCTGCAGACCAGATTTCTTTGCCCACCTCCTGGCCCTTTAACAACCGGTTCTCCACAGAGGTGTAAATTTAGCAACCGGTTCTTGAGAACCTGTGGGAACCGGCTCCAGCTCACCACTGTGTATACCCAGCCATTAACAAAATGCTGTAGTGGGGCAGCAGTTTAGTTACATTCTTATGAAATATGATGTTCCTCTGGACAGTGCAGGGTAAGTTAGCAACCCAAATTTGGGGTCAGTTGAGCCAGAGGTTCCGGATATATAAGTCCTAAGAGAATGGCCTTATTTTATTTATTTATTTATTTTTTCACAGATCTGGGGATCAAACTGTTGATGTGATGAAGGTCAAAATGGTCTCTGTCTGCCAACTTTTAACCCGGGGTAGCGCATGGCACCTACTAAATCTTTGGGGAACCCAAGCTGAGAATAGTATTTAAGAAGTTGTTCTCTTTTACAGTGTGTACACGCCAATACAGAAACACAGATAGATGGTTTCCATGAGCCCCATTTGATATGTTTTAAACCTCAACTCTTTTAAGTGTTCTAAAAATTCAAATGGTTCCTTGGTTTGATCTGAAATTCAGTGTGTCTCATTGGGGCACAAGGTCCTGTTAATGGTCCAGATTTGGGTCATGTGCCCATGGGGTTGACAAGTTACAACCCACCCAAAATGGTTTTGTTCTGCTGCCTCGTACTGTTAAACTGAGAGTTACTAATGACTGGAGGAATCACAGACCTCACTGAGATTGCTGGCTGTGAATTTGTGAGTTCTGGGTGGCTGTTTCATTTTGGGGGCTGTAATCACATTCTTTGGATATAAAAAAATAGACGTGATTCTTTCCTGGAAGGGGAGAGGTAATTGGAGGGCAGAGGAGTGGGGGAACTGGCAGAAAGAGGTTTGGACTACAGTGAGAGGTAGGGTTTATGGGGAGGGTGACAAATGGAGAGAGGTTGGAAGGTCTGGTGAGGGAGGCCTGGGGATTTGGGGAATGGAGGAGTGTGACACTGGTCAGGGGGAGGAGGAGGTGAGTGTCAAGAGGACTGAGTGAAAATAGCAGCCGGGGCAACCATCAGTCCAGCATTCTCCCTTCCTGGGTCTGTGTCCATACCTGGGAGGGGAGGTTCTTGCCCCTCTAAGGTGGGCTGAGGCCCTCTCCCTATTCCCCGTGTGGCCAGGATCTGGAGAGGTCTTGCCCTTTTGGGTGGGGAGCTGAGAAGAGGGAAACTTCCTGCCTATCAGAGACTCTGAAACATTCAGGAGCGGGCGGAGAACAGCCACTGAGATGAATGGAGCTGTTTCCACATCTTAAAGCTATGGTCCTAGGCTGTATCATCTCCATGGGGTGTTCTCATTCAGTAGAGACCATCCTATTCAGATGGACTGGCCCTGTCACACCTCTCAGAGCCCCCAGTGCTGCAAATGGGTGTGTAGAGGAGGCCTTTCCTTTCATCCTCCTTCAAGCCTTGCTGTCTAAAGGATGATGTTTCTAAGGCCATGTCTACACTATAAATTGATGTCAACGTTAAGTTACATTGGCACACAGCCACCACAGCTATTAAATCACTTGTGCGTGTGCACACTACACTCCTTGTGTTCTGTGGTGTGCATCCTCCCAGGAGCACTTGTAATAATTCAGAGAGCAGTACATCGTGGGTAGGTATCCCTGCATGCAACTCATTGCCTTCCAGCACAGGGTCTTTTGGGAAGTTCTTGCAGTGCCTGGTGAGGCTGAAACAAGTTTTGCAGGGTGACTGGGAGCATAATATCAACTTCCCATAATGCAATGTTTTCCGTCCCATAATTTCATCTGCAGCCCATAATATTTTACACCTTCTTTTCAAAGTCCCATAAATATGCACATCCTTCCTCGCTGTCCACCATCTCTGACAGAAGCACGGAGACTGCACAGATCTGCACTATTGTGATGAGCATCGCGAGTTCGGGGCACCTGATCCTTCAGTATTTGCGGAGCTGCCAGAGGAGCCATGGAGAACATAACGATTCCTTAGGGGCTAGCTTGCTGTGGGACTTAGAAAGAAACAATTCAAGGCTGCTGTTGGAGTTCACGGAGTAGCTGGAGATTGTGGAGCAGCGCTTCTGGGCTTGAGAAACAAGCACTGACTGGTGGGATCAATGTCAGGCAGGTTTGTGATGATGAGCAGTGGCTGCAGAGCTTTTGGATGTGCAAGACCACATTCCTGGATCTTGTACCAAACTCGCCTCAGCCCTTCAACACAAGGATACCAAAATGAAGCCGTGCTGACCGGAGAAGTGAATGGTGATTGCACTGTGGAAACATGCAACACAGGTCAGTCAGGAATCATTTTGGAGTCAGGAAATCCATTTCAGGGGCCGCTGTCCTGCAACTGTACAGGGCCATTAATTGACTCATGCTATGCAGGACTGTGACTCTAGGCAATGTGCAGGACATAGTGGATGGATTTGCAGAAATTCCCAAACTGCTGTAGGTCCATAGATGGCACATGTGTCCCTATTTTAGCATCAGACCATCCTGCCACAGAGTACATCAACAGAAAGGGTTACTTTTCTATGGTTATGCAAGTGCTGGTGGGTCATCAGGGATGCTTCACCAACATCAGTGTTGGCGAGTCAGAGAAGGTGCATGTTGCTCACATATTTAAGAACACAGGCCCGTTCAAAAAGGTGCAAGCAGAGACTTTCTAACCTGAGCAGCTGATTGCCATTGGGAATGTTGAAATGCCAATAGTCATCCTGGGCAACCCCTTGCTTCCATGGCTCATGAAGCCATACACCAGCCACCTTAACAGCACCAAGAACTGCTTCAGCTACAGGCATAGAATGACAGATGAATGGGCCTTTGGTCATCTGAAGGGACACTGATGTTTTTTACTTTCAAGATTGGTAAAAAGTGACAAATAGTCCTGTGGCACCTTATAGACTAACAGATGTATTGGAGCATAAGCTTTCCTGGGTGAATACCCACTTCACCCAGGAAAGCTTATGCTCCAATACATCTGTTAGTCTATAAGGTGTCACAGGACTCTGTCGCTTTTTACAGATCCAGACTAATACGGCTACCCCTCTGATACTTTACAAGATTGGAACTCAGTGAGAAAAATATCCCACTGGTTATAGCTGCTTCCTGTGTCCTTCATAACATCTGTGAAGCGAAGGGGGAGAAGTTTCCATTGGGGTGGAGGTGGAGTGGCTGTCTGCTGAATTTGATCACCCAGATACAAGGGCTATAAAAGAGCTCAACCCAGAGTTAGATGACTGAGGGCAGGGCCGGCGCTTTCATTAGGCAACCCTAGGTTGTCCCTAGGGAGCCAGAATTCAGGGGGCAGCATTTTGTGAGCTCCCCACAGGGTGCACAGGAGCTTCCGGTTCCGCTCCCATTGTGCCACCAAAGAAGGACCTTCTGTCGATGTGCCACGGAAAACAGCAGCAGGCAATTGAGCAGCTAAATGACTGCCTGTGTCGCCTGTGGCATTTCGGCAGAGTATCCTTCTTTGGTGGCGCGATGGGAGTGGAACCGGAAGCTCCCGCGCGCGCCGTGGGAAGTACACAAAATGCCGGCCCCTGAATTCTGCCTAGGGAGCCAGAAACCCTGGCACCACTCCTGACTGAGGGAGGCTTTGTAGATGTTCACATTTCTATGTCTAGATCTGAGTTGTGTTTACACAGCCTCTTCTCCCCACAGGCCCAAGAAATCCAATATCTTCTGCATACTACAGGCAGAATGCGTTTGGAACATGTAGCCGGTATAGTCAACAGGGCAGTTATACACCACAAAGGAGAGCTGCTGGGTGGGCTCTCCTTATCAGGCAACCAAGAAAAATAATTTCAAAAATTTCCAGGGCTTTAAAGGGAGGAGGGGCTTCCTGTCCACTTGAACCCTGGGCAGCTGAATTCACAATGGTGACTAGAATAGTCAGTGGTGGGCGTTGTGAGGCAACTCCAGGACACCAATAACAGTTGACGTTTAAGTGTCTACAATGCATCAATTACATTGACCATGACTCTATGACACTCAGGGAGGCGGTGTTATTAAATCAGTGTGGCGGGACACTTACGTTGGTGGGAGCCAAATTGAAGTGAAGAGACTTTGACAGCTAGGTCAATGTAAGCAGCCCCTGTGCCCCATAGAGCCTCTTTGTATCAGGCTCAATCCATCTAGTCAATTTCCAAAACCTGTTCAGTTTGAGTGGCTAAAAAGAAACATAAACAAAGGGAAAAACTCCAGGAACTTATTAATCATTTCACTTGAGATTGAATTCTCAAATCTCCGAAGCAGCAACTCTCTTGATCTGGCTCAGTAAAAAGCTCAGGGGGATTTCAGTGAGTCTTTGATCCTAGCACCAGTCTTGGTGCATGGGTCAGATAGGATATAAGGGGTAGATTTCCACCAGTCTTTCTTGTTTGGAACCAGCCGGTCAGAAGAGCAACGTTCAGCTGTAAGATGTGACTTCCCCAGATCATCCTCAATTGTTTGGAGGAGGCTGGTTCTGAGATCAACAGCACAGAGGTTGAATGAGGTAATGATTCTTTTTGAATAAGATCTACAATGTGGTACTAGCGTTAGGCATTGTTACTGCATAGAGGAAGTGGGCACTGGTGAGCTCATATACTGGCTTGGATCTTACAGGAAGCCAAGTGAGTTAGGAGGAGAACAATCCATAGACACTTTACCATCCAAAATTATATGACTAGCTCTGTCTGACCAGGTGTTTCCTATGGCAGCGAGTCAGTGCTGCTCTGATCTGAAAGGTTTTATCTGTGGAGCAGGGGCGTGAAAACTGGAAAAAATCCAGAGAAGTGCCCTGATCTGTGGATAAAACCTTAATGAGATTCCCTGTGCCTAACTCTCTTTCTCCTTGAAAATCATAGACCGAGTGCAGATGTGAGTTACCCAGAGTCCCAGAAGGTATCCATGGCAGGGCAAAAACTTAACCCAAATCTCCAAAGTCTGAGGCCAGTATTTTATTCACAGAGCCATCCCCCCTACAGCACATGTGGATCACTTGATGATTACTTGTTCTGTTCATTCCCTCTGGGGAACCTGGCATTGGCCACTGTCGGAAGACAGGATACTGGGCTAGATGGACTTTTTGTCTGACCCAGTATGTCCATTCCGATGTTTACAGAGTAACATGGCCCTGTCCATAAAGGAGGAGACATTTCGGGCTGGCTGACATTCGTTGGCAAAATCTATTTCCTGTAGAAATATGCGCTTTCCTCAAAACCCAATGTTTGGAGAGGTAAATCTTGAAGTAATGAAAAAAAGGGATAAAATGGGGGAATGGTGTGAGACTGAAAGTAGCATGGCCTAGTGGAGTGAGAATGGAACCAGGACTGCAGAGGTCTCTGTTCTTTTCCTGGCTTTCTCAATGTCTGACTGGGGGACCTTGTACAACTCACTTCACCAGCCTGTGTCTCGGTTCTGCATTTGTGGAATGGGCATAATGATACCAACCTCCTTTGTAAAGCATTTTGAGGTCTTTAGATATAAAGAGCCAGGTACTGATGGTATTCTTCATAACAACAGATTTCAAATATGTTTGACATCCCACCAATAAAACAGAATTAAAGTTAAAAGTTAAATTTCAATTTGAAATTAAAAAAAATTCTTTGTTTACAAATTAAATGAAAAATGGAATTTGATTGCCAATTATGTGAACATTTTCATTTTCTTGCTTTAGAAATGTAACCATGAAAAATTAGAAATGCTGACAATTTCTTGGGAACATTATTGGGAACATTTTTTTTGCCAACTACTTCTAGAGATTTTTTAAAATGTTAATGGGAGTTGAGCATCCATAATGCCACAGTAGTTTTCAGTATTTATATCTCGATTCATTCATGGAAATATTTCGGTGTTCACAGCTTTTAAATAGAGGTATTTAAAATTAAGCACCAGAATCCATGGACATCTCATTACAGTAACTATATTTATTTCAGATGTGGGAACACATGCAATTTCTGCTGAAGAGAATACGATTTAATTCCTTCTCTTCTTTTAGCCACTAGAAGAGGACAACTACCATCACTTTGTTAATGTGGGCTACAGATGATCAATACCTCTCATATCAAGGCCACAGGTTGGGTATGTGAATCCCATAAATTAGTGGTTCTCAAAATTTTCAATCCAATTCCTCTTTGATCTAGACCAGGAGCTACCTGGGACTTCACTGCCACTTGTGAATATACAAAGGGCATTTTGGTCATCATGATCTCCTGACACTTCTTTGTGACCTGCATTTTGAGAATCACTGGACTCTGAGAAGTCCAACTTAAAAGCACTCTCTGAAACCCACATTCAACTCAACCCTGTCCCTCTGGGCCTGAGGAGATGTGCAGCATCAGAACTGCAGGAAGGTGAATGGAGCGAGAAGTTAGACATGAGCTTGAATTGTACGCTGCTCTCCTTCACTCCCAATAACCTCAGAATGGATGATGACCACTGGTGTAGCTCCTAGGTTCTGCTGAAGCAGTGTTGCCCTCCACTGAGGCTGACTGAATTTAGTGAGCTAAGAAAATTCCTAAACCAAATTCAGTTAAGAGGAGTTAATACTTACTTAACATTATGAATTTAAGGAGGGAGTAATAAGAACTTCTTCATACTAATTATTACAGTTGCCTCTGTAGGCATGTTTTGAGGCTAGTAAATGGAACAGCAGAACCTCACTTCCACAGTGACAGAATTTGTCCTTTTGGGACTCACCCAGAGTCCTGAGATTCAGCGATGCCTCTTCATCATCTTCTTCATAGTGTACCTTACAACTTGGGTGGGAAATGTTACCATTATCATCACAGTGATAACTGAGCACCAGCTCCACACCCCCATGTACTTCCTGCTGGCCAACTTGGCTTTCCTAGATGTCAGCGACTCATCAGTTACTGCTCCCAAATTGCTGTTGGGTCTCCTCTCTGAGCACAGAGCCATCTCATTCAATGAGTGTATCCTCCAGATGTTCTTCTTCCACTTCTTCGCTGGTGCTGCAATTTTCGTTTTTGTGTTGATGGCAATTGATCGGTATGTAGCTATCTATAAACCATTGCGTTACTTGAATATCATGAACCAGGGAGTGTGTGTGGGCTTGGTGGCAGGGGCATGGATGGGTGGATTGGCTCACTCAATTGTTCAGATCGCACTGGTCCTCCAGTTGCCATTCTGTGGTCCAAACATCCTGGATAATTTCTACTGTGATGTCCCACAAGTCATCAAACTGGCCTGCACTGACACCTACTTGGTTGAGTTACTGATGGTCTCCAACAGCGGGATGCTCGTCATAGTAATGTTCATCATCCTGCTCATTTCATACACCATCATCTTAGTCAAGATAAAGAAACACGTCACAGATGGGAAGCACAAAGCTCTGTCCACCTGTGGAACCCAGATCACAGTTGTGTGTTTACAATTCATACCTTCCATTTTCATCTACGCTCGGCCCTTCCGGAAATTCCCCATGGACAAGTTGGCCTCAGTCTTTTTCACCCTAATCACCCCAATGATGAATGCAATCATCTACACCCTGAAAAATGCTGAAATGAAAAAAGCCATCGGGAAACTGATGAGAAGAATCCTTTTCTCAGAGAGGAAATTATAAGGATGGAATTGATCTTGAATGAGCTTTTTTTCCATTTTGTAATAATTATCTTGCATGAACTTCCCATCATATTAAATGTTTTCATTCATAATTCCTGTATGTGACATGGGGAAAAATTGTATTGGTGAACCTCTTAGCATGAAGTTTTTTTCGTGATGTTCAGCTGCCAAACATGGTATTAATTGCTTATTCATTCTACTTGACCCTGAGCTAGGGATCTCTGCCATTTTCTCCACTGGAAGGATTTCCCATACTTTATTTCTCCATGCTACTAACGTTGGTGGATCTGTCCTTCTCCAAACATGAGCTCTCACAGACCTGGCTGCTAGCAATAATGGTGAATTGGTCCTTCTCTGAGTCAATAACCAACTTTGTACTATAGCTATGAGTTCAAAAGGTGGCCTAACTTTAGTAATCTTGAAAGATCTATTTATTTTCTCCTAAAATGTTGTAATATTTCTGTCTAATAACCTTAGGGCATTTCTATACCTCCATATATTCTCTAGCCCTTATGACTACATTTCTTATATATTTTCCTGAGCTTAAGTAGAATGAATTACCATAGATGAAGTATTTGGTAATAATTTGTGTGAATAGTTACACAAATAGATGTGTTTTTAGCCTTCCTCCCTGGAGCTCCACCAATCTCCCCTCCACCAGAAGTTTTTTGTGCCCCTCATCCTGCCCTCCTCCAATACCAGGGCCTCCATCCTTCCCCCATAGCGGTGGTTCTATGTCTGCCTTTGATTCCTAAAATAGGCCCTGAAATTTTGGAACTGATCAGATGTGGTATTCAAAAGTTTTCAGAGTATATAGACAGACAGACAAAGAAATGCTGTCGAGTTGATTGTGAGACCTTCATAGGCTTGGCCAATCAACGAGAATCAGGCCCTTTGAGATGTCATTTTCATTAATTAGTGGGTCCATCAATGTTAACATTATTCTAAAACTTGGGCTTTCTACATTGTATTATAAAACTTTTAGTCTCAATTAAGCAACCAATTGCATATTCATGTTTCTTGTGTGTTCTTTGAGGGTATTAATTTCCATAAATTCATTAATACAGAGTAGCTGGCTGATTGTTCTATGCCTTTTTCCTCCTATACTTTATATACTGCATTTTATGACCCTGGGTGAATATCTGGGTTATTTTTGGTGGATGTTAATCCAGAAAATGGCTTCCTCTTATCAATGTCAAATTACGCTTCTCAAGTGTCATTATGACACCATGGTTGTTTCCTCTTTGTGTCAGTCCAACCTTTTAGGGGGAAATAATCAATGTGTTAAAATCTGTTAGAACCAGATGCCAACATAGTGGAGAGCAGCTCTATAAAGCCATAGATTCCTAGAGTTTAAGCCCAAAATGGACCAAGAGATCATGTGGTCTGACCTTCTGTATATCACAAACGATTAGATTTCACCTATTTACTCCTGCATTGATCTCAATAACATGAGTTTGGATATGTTGCCCCTTTTTGACACAAGTGGATAGCCAGAGTTTGGAGCCTGGTAGCTCGTTCCAGCTGGAAGTAGAAAATGACAATAAAATCTGGTACTTTCTTTGATGCAAACTTGTTTATTTACAAGGAATGTACAAATTCCTGCTTCTCTGTAGGAGGAGGAACCAAAGACAAAAGGAGTAGTTTCTTAGTTTACAGATCCAAGCTTAGTTCATCCACAAGCCCAGAACCTCTTTGCAGGCTCTTCCCAGGTTCACACTGTACTTACAGACTGCTGGTTTGCTTTCTTCCTTTTGCTCTTGTCTCGCCCTGTTTCTTACCAGGCCCAGAGCTAGTCTTTTATACATGCACACGGGCGTGCACACACACACACACACACACACACACTCACACCTCTACTCATACCAAGAACACACAAATGGGCTTCTTTCTATTATTTCACTTCATCTTGTTTTCAACACACCAAAAATGCCA